>NC_058080.1:661634656-662003648 GCF_014858855.1 Bufo gargarizans | reverse complement strand
CGCATATATCTGGGGCATCACATACAGGGGACATGCATATGTCCCCACTTGCCATACAGGGCCAATATATACACGGTCATACAGGAAATATATACTAACTATAAGGGGACACATATATACTAATATAAGGGGGATTATAAGGGAGCACAGCTTCCAGGGACCACATATTTCCCACAGGGGCCACCATGAGCCCCTGGGGATCACCATGGGCAGACGTGCGCAGATGCTGGGCACATCTGCGCACATCACCCCATGATGCGGTGGTTAATGTATGCATATATATACCATACATGCCCGCACGTGTTTGCAGGCATGCATGGATATACACGCATACGTCTCAACCCTTCCTCAACAATCCCCCTGTTGTCGGACTATATAATACGACAATATATTGGGGGAACGGGTTGAGATATATTTGCCCCCCCCTCAACCCCATCCTAGGTGGAAGTTCAGGAAGAACTGTAGTGTACACTGTTCTTTAGGTACTTAGACATCCCTAATCCATTTTCCTCCGACCTGCCCTTCACCGTAACCTACTCCTCCGTCCACAGGATACACAGTCTTAACAGTCTTTTAGTGTCGGCCACCCCCACTATGGAGTGACCACACCCCCACAGTTTCTCGGTAATTCTGCCGATCTTCAGGTATCTTCGTCCCCCCCAATTCTGGAGCGGGTTCACCCTTACAGTCTTTAACTGGCCTTTCTTTAACAGTCTCTTGGTGTCGGCCACCCCCACTTTGGAGTGACCACACCCCCACAGTCTCTCGGTCGTTCTGCCGATCTTCAGGTATGGCCCGCCTCCAAGGCATCTGGAGCGGGTTCACCCTCACAGTCTCAGTCCCAACGTCTGTTTCCAGCTTGATGGGTGCGGTTCTCCCGTGGACAGATTAATAGGTCTTTACAAGGCAGGTCAGACTCTTAAGCGGCGATGTCACAGTACCTAAATTCTACTGCGGAGAACACCTCCGCCACACTACACATCCAGCCCTTCCCTTAAGAACTTCACCGTTCCAGGGTTCAAGGTGGCAAATGAATGATGCCTGTCCCTATCGTGACCTAACCTTATCCCCATTCACACAAAATACATGTCATATCCCTCCCAAAACCAAATTCCATACATGTGTGTACCCATAGAGACTCATGCAACCTGGCATTCCTCTCTACCTCCAAAGACACAGGTAGGTCGTAGACCCCTGTGTCAATGGGAAACGACTATAGGATGCAAATGTGTCCAGCCAAATTATAACTCACCACAATGCGTTGGGTGAGTTTCCCTGGGTATAGGCTGTCACACATTTGTACCTAGAGTGTCTATGGGTACACAATCAACCAACAAACATAATCCAATACAATGTGCTATGGGGTTTCAGGGTAGTACCTGTTATACGTCCCGAACCCCCATTGAAAACAAAACGTGTCCATACAATAATATTTGGCTACAGGAACCATGTTTGGTTATGTCCTGAGCCTCCTCCTCCGGATAGTTCTGTACAGTTCTGTCTGGTTCTGGTGTATTTTGGTCAATAAGTCCCTTGACCCTCCGACTGTAGATGACGATCACCAGAACCAGAAGAAGTTTCACTGGGTGAAACAAGTGATATGCTCTTCCACCCGAACGTCTCCAAATCTTCCTCCAGAGCTTTAAATAATGCTCCCGCTGGATTGTGGCACAGTCCTCCATCTCTAAAAACACCTCTAGGCAGAGGTCGCTTGGTTGCCAAAATCCAGTGGGATCCTCTGGAGCCTCCCAAGAGTGTCAGGGGGAATAGCTGGCCTCTTCCGTGGCCTCTCCTGGGTTTTTCTTCCGCTCCATATAAAACCTATGGCAGAAGAAAATACCAGGTGCTCCCAGGGGAATTTCTCCCCTAACGGTGCAGTTACATGTACAAAAATTCCCAGCACCAATACCTTTGACCCATGGGTAGAGAAAGGTATTGGGCTGCCCTTTGTCTCACAGGACTCCTCATTATCCCAACACTGGTGTCTGAACACCCTACCTTCAGAGGAGCGTGTCCTCTGCTACACATCCCTCTGTACCAACAGATAAGGATGGCCTCCCTACTAGGTTAGGATAACTGGAGTTCTGTGGACAAAGCACCATCTTGATGGCACCGCATCCCTGTCCACTCATGTGTACCCAGGCTGACTTCCCCCTGTGATCCCATCTTGTGAAGGCCCGCAGAACCAACGGCATAGGCATGCCCCGGCTCCTCAGGACCCCACAACACAAGAACATAGTCCACACTCTGCTGCCAAACACTCTGCGTCCAATCCCTATCAGAGCTGTGCTACCTGCTCGGACTAGAATTAAGTGCGCAGCACAACATTACACCAATGTTGTCTGTCCGCCCCAGTCCCCAGCGCAACACAGCCCTACCGAAAACCTTGAGCACAACAGTGTTATCTGTATCGATCCGAGACCCTGGTTGCCCAGAATAATATCACATCATCCTTTGTGTGCTGCATGAAGAAGGTCCTTATGCCTTCTCCCGACCAGCAGGATTTCCCGTGTGATATTATCTGCTCGCGACCCTATACGTTCTCGATCCACAGTATAACACTGCTCCACTCCAAGGGGACACAGAATGAAACAAGACAGCAGACGGGACATTACAACACTACATAAATCAGCCTGGTGGAACACACTCATAGACAAGGACCACCATCAACATCAAAGAGAACGTTACAACAGGACAACAAAAACACACAACATGGACATGTATAGGGAACAAACGGTGTAACAAATAGTACAGGGGTGTCAAATGTTGCCTAGCCTAGCTTGGCCACTCTGGCTCCTCAGCAGCTGATGATGCTGCCAAGAGGTTACCCCTTTATGGCCAAGCTGACTAGACCCCGCTGCACGATTTGCTACCTGAATCCCATCACTGGACACATTGCAATTACTTGCACAAGGGCAATTCCTTGCAATGTGTCCTTTGTTCCCACACCTGAAGCACCTGATTGGGCTTACTGTCCTGTGTGTTTTGCAGTGCTTCGCTATATGACCCAAGCCACCACAAGCAAAGCATTTGATGTTTGCCCGGTGTGGCCTAGGTCCGTCCACACTGCAACCGCGCTCCCTGAATTGTTCCATCTTCAGGGAGGCACTTTTCACGATGTTTCTTTTCCCCAAAGTCAGGGAGAAATCTCTGTTAGTCTGGACAGGCTTGGTCTGGTGATTTGGCCTGTCACAGACTACTCTCCCCCCTATTTGCCCTGCATAGGGCAAAGTTTTGGGATATTCCGACCCTGACTTTATGGGAAAAGAAAGGGTCCGGCACCAACTTGGTGATGACCTGTTGCAAGCCAGTTATTATCTGGGAGCTTACAGCAACGTGAGCCTTCAATTTGGCTACCGTCACACTAGTAGAGGCAGTGCGTTCCTTGAAGGCCTTGACCTCAGTATAAGACTGAGTCAACTGAGCCTCAATTTCCTCCTTCTGCTTCTGCATTTCCACTAATTGTGACTGTATTCGAGCCACCTGCGCATCTCGGTCAACAGTAGACTGCACATTCTCCGCCAGCTGTGCCCGCAATGCCGAAACCTGGTCGGAACTATTGGCACAGCACTGGCAGTGAACAGCCGGAGGAATTGTCTCTGTTGACTGAGACACCAGCGCCACTTCCTTTGGCTTACAGATGCTAGCCTCAAACGTATGAACGAGTTTGGCCAGCATCCGAAGCCGTTTAGTGGCCTTATTCAACACCGTCCGTTTGTTAACACAAAGCTTGTCATAACTACAAGCCTGTGCCAACAAATCGGACCACAGCATTTCTGCTGACTTGTATGTGGTGGGGAGGATGGGATTGAATGTACTGTGTTTGCTCAAGTGTTGCAGTGTGGGGAAGTCCATACTCACCGTTTGAGCATCCATCTTCTCCTTGGGGCCGTACCTCCTCGCAGCTGCTTGGAAGAAGTCCATTTTCCCGGAACGCCTCTTCCCGACCAGCCTGACTTTGTACGCTGCTCCCACGAAGATGGATCTCTTCCAGTGACGTATCCTCTTCTCCCTCGCAATCACTCGAGCGGTGTAGTGACCGTGCAAAGCAAATAGCAAAATATTAATTCACAGATAGAACATAGATTCTCTGCTAAAGATTTTGATCTGCGTTTGGTGTTGTGAGGAAGAGTCGCGTTACCTGTCCGAATTATCAGGTCCTAGATGCTCAGACCGCTGACCACGTCTCTCCTAGACGCTCAGACCGCTGACCACGTCTCTCTTGCCTGATAATTCACAGGATGGCCGACCTCTAACCTCAAAACCAAACACAGATTTCAAAATCTAAGCAGTGGGCCTGACTCGCCAATGTAAAGGGGGAATATTAATTAGCAATATTATGCGAATATCGCCAATTAATATTCATAAATAGGAGGAGCCGTCTAGTGATGACTCCGCCTATTTATGCCTTTATATAAAAATAACACAATATCTTCGCTATGCTTTACACTGATTACTATTGCTAGCTACATGCGCCTTACTTACTACCGCTAACAAGTACACACTACAAAGGGTATAAGTAACACAGTATTTATTAACACCTGACACTACGCACACAATACAGTAATACACAGCACTAACATATACAATACTCAACTACACTACACGTTCCCAAATTCCACCCACAAACTAACTATACAATACACACATACAGGTATAACAACCCACCCGCCTAGCTCTATACTGTCCCTACGGGGTTACAAGAGGGTATACAGCAAGGGTCCAGGGACACAGCAGGGCAGAGTAGGAGAAGGTGTGCAGAGTAGGAGAAGGCGGTTAACAGGGGACTGGCGCAGCAGGGGTTAATGGATACAAAGGGTTAGGATATCAGGGGCACAGAATATGGTTGGCACTGCAAGGGAGGTACGATGCCATGCCAGCGTATACTCAGCCATCTCCAGGGCCAAATGGGCCTCTCTTCCTTCAGGCAGCAGTCCTCATGTGTCTCTGAATCCAGTCTGGTTGCAAGGACCAGGCCTCTGTTCGGTTTGGGTTATTATAGCCCCAAAACAGCCCCCTCCTCCTTCCTCAGGCATGTGACATCATAGTGTGGTTTTTGATGTCTCTGGTTAGAAGGTCCCCTCACAAATGGTGCCAAAGTGTCTGATTGCTTTAGGCCTGAACAAAAGGGGACTGGATGCTAATCAGCTGTTATCCTACATGCTATCAGCACAAGTTTTACTCTAAACAACTCTGTTGATAACAGTTGGAATTGAACCGGGGGTATGAATGGGCAGCAATAAGCCCACATACATACTGTCATACTGACATAAGTGTATATACATAGACACGTGTGCAAATACATACACACATATCTATATATACACACACCCTCGCATATATCTGGGGCATCACATACAGGGGACATGCATATGTCCCCACTTGCCATACAGGGCCAATATATACACGGTCATACAGGAAATATATACTAACTATAAGGGGACACATATATACTAATATAAGGGGGATTATAAGGGAGCACAGCTTCCAGGGACCACATATTTCCCACAGGGGCCACCATGAGCCCCTGGGGATCACCATGGGCAGACGTGCGCAGATGCTGGGCACATCTGCGCACATCACCCCATGATGCGGTGGTTAATGTATGCATATATATACCATACATGCCCGCACGTGTTTGCAGGCATGCATGGATATACACGCATACGTCTCAACCCTTCCTCAACACAGTCAACCAGCTTTCTATGGCTGATGATTGATTTGCATATCTTATTATACCTGGCCTACAGATTATATAAATGCCTATTAGTCTGTTCATTGATATTACCAGATTTGTTTTCATCTCTTCTCTTTATATTACTGGAATAATTAAGGATTTCTCAATGACAGTTACACATGGCATGTAGGTAGGGGATGAAGGGGATGCAGTGCCGACAAGAGTGCTGCAAAACCACTCAAACAGCTGATCGCCAAGGGTGTGGGGAATCAGATCCCCACCAGTCTGATGACCTGTCCTGAGGATAGGTTATCACTACCTGTCGCCAGGACAATCACTTTAAAAAGGTTCTCCCGAAGAAGGAAAATATAAGTTAGTTAAGATGAAATGAAAACTGTCTCCCATACGTTGGCTGTAATATTAGCCCTGCAGGTCCCAAGAGTGAAGTGGGTAAATGGGATCACTAACAAAAGGGAATTTTAATATTTGACAATTAAGTTTCCAGTCACCCCAGTGATATACCACTTACCAAAGATTCATAAAAGTTTAATAGTCCTACAGTCTCTGGAATTAACTCAATGACTAGCAGACTCACAGAATATGTTGACTACTTTCTCAAAAAATATGTAACTCAAGCACTATGCTATTTGAGAGATTCTAGTAGTGTTATTGATTTAAAGGTTTGGGTGTTTGCTGTGAATATACATGGCTTGCTACGATAGACGTGATATCCATATATACAATCATCCCAAAGGATTTGGGTCTTAGGGCTATTGGTGAGAAATTAAAAAATGACCCGCTAATGTCTAAGGTACAAGGAGAATTTATTCTTGATTGTGTTATATTTCTTTGCCACAACTATTTCTGGTTTGACAATACTTACTATTTACAGAACTGGGATGGCGATGTGGGTGAAATTTTCCCCCAGTTTCGCTAAGTTGTTTGTGGCCCCTTGGGAGAAAAACTCAACATGGGGAATTGTGTGTGTGGCGGCGGTACATAGACGACTGCCTGCTTACATGAAAGGCAGAAAAACAGGGTTTGGAAGATCTCATCACCGAACTTAATAAAAACAGTAAAGAGACAGATGTCAACGCCTATATCAATACTACTAGTTGTCACTATGGCCCCTGTTTAAAAAATATACCTAAGCGGCAAATTAAAAGGATATGCTGTAACTGTATGGAAATTTATGATTTTAGAGAGCAAAGTCAGGAAATTTGGGAGCGATTTTTGGAGAAGGGATATTCAATGTAGGAGTTAGCTACGTGTGGAAAAAGTATAGAAGTAAGTGGGAAAATGGGGAAAAATAAGATCATTAGGAAGGATAAAGATTTTTGCTTCACCTTCCTTACCCAAAACAACATAAATGCCGACTTTATGAAGAATGCTATTGGAAGAAACTGGGCGGTTTAAAAAAACAACAACTATCCGGTTCTGGGAAAAGGGATTCCAAGCCACCCAAATATCATATATAAAAAAGCCCCAAATCTCTGTAATTATTTGGTACATAGCTCTATTCCTATAAAAACTGTAAAGAAAAGACTGAATAAATTTACATGGTGTGGTTTATGCCTTCCATGTAAAAACAGGACTAAAGAAAATAAACAGAGTGGGACACGACTATCTATTTGAATAAGAAAAATCAAGATTTCAAAAATAATAAGAAAAATTGCATGTGAAAATACAGGCGTTGTCTACCTATTGGAGTGCCCTTGCGGTCTACCATATGTGGATCGGACAATGAGAAAACTTAAGACAAGAATTCAGGAATACATTAGAAATATTAAAAAGGGGTTGGAGTCACACAGTGTCGCCTTAAATTTTAAAAAGTTTCATTAAAAAATCTGAGCGGCCTGTCGTTGACTAGAATTGAACTAGTAAAGCCATAATGGCGTGGAGGAGATCCCATTACGCAAATTAATCGATGTGATGGATCTATAAGCTTGACATGCTGCAACAACAGGGGCTGAATGTGGAGTTTGACCTTAAGTCCTGTTTAATATGATGGATTTGTTTTAGAACTTTAGGTTGGTGTGGGTAGGGAAGATAGTGCGCAACTTTATTAAAGGATTGAGGAGGAAAAGACCTTTGTGAAGAAAGGAGGTGCAGTTTGGGATAGGTTAGAACTCACTATGTGAGCGGATTCCCGGAGTTGATGACGTAGTAGTAGAAATTTATGACTGAAGAGGGACTAATACCATATAGGCTAGAATATACCATGGGATTGGAGGGTGGATAATAGTAGGTGTTGCCGTAAATGCTGGTGGATAAAGGAAATAGCAGTTTCATAGTAAAGCTTAAAAAGTTGGATATATATAATATTTATGGTCTTATTTAGAGATTAATTATAAAAATGAATGATTTTAATTATTGTATTTATTTATGTTTATATCTTTTTATATGTTTATTTTAATGTTGAATGTGGAATTATATGACAATTAGTAGAGATGGTACTTACCTGTGTATTTAAAGACATCCCTAAAGTGGGTGGAGTATACACCCCAATGAAGCTTGGAGCGGAACCCGAATAGGGCAGGATTACGAGCGTGTTCAACCTCTTTGAAATGATTTTTATCTACATTTTAAAGTACAATAAATTCATTTTTTACCTGACCCTTGGAGACAGTGCTTCACTATTGGTGCAACTTTTTGATGTTCCACAGACTTGTCCGTTGAGGGAAAGGAAGATACATGTGGAAATCAATGTTTTTCTATGCTCATATATGTGGATGGCTCTGAATTAGGAGTACTACTTCCTGGACAATTAAGGCAGCGCAGTCCAACAAAAACACATAAGTTATTTAAGAACTCACACAAACAGTATGTTATAACATTAATGTTTTTCTGTTCATTCTAAGGGTCAGATTCGCTACGGCAGTGGTTAGGTTCATTTATGCACACAGATAAGAAATGCCCCTGTCAAATTGACATATGTAACTACAGTATATGTAGTCATGGTTTGAAATTCTCCAGGAAGTCACTGAGGTGATACTAAACTGACAGGGACTTGCTCTTTTGCAACAATCTAATTTTTATTGAAATTACAATAAAAATACAGAGAAAGTCAAACATTACAAAGAGTATAATTAGTCTAGCGACAATATCCATAGAGGTAACTTCAATTAAATGATCTCAAGTCTCCATCACAAAGGGGTTATCTATCCAGCAAGGTCAATTAGAACAAGCAAAGTAGCTGTCTGGATTTATATTCAACAAAGGAAGAATAATACAAAGCAAGCCTCTAGTGGTCCACATAGAGCGGAAGGGGGAGGGGGTTGGAAGGGGGAGGGGAGGAAAGTCTGTAACAGAGAAAGATTTACCTGTAACCACTGCACTTCCTAGCAAATGATCTATCCTCAAGCCAGACACAACAAACCCCTTTTGACTATTGAGTTTGAAGCTGGAAGTAGTGAAAGAATAGCCTACTGTGGAGAGGCAGACACTTGTTTCCCAGATACTTGAGAGTAAATATCAAAGAAGTCCTGCCAGTAAGGTTGGATAGAGGTGAAAGACCACCAAATATGAAGCCACTGACCTCTTTGTTTCAAATCCAACATATGTCTGACACTGCAGGTCAAATGCTGTCTAAAGTTTCAGGACACCAGTACCACCTGAACAAAAGCTTTTCTCTTGATGATGGCATCTTGTGTGTTATCAAAAAGATAATTTACCAGTCAGATTCGCAGAGAAACATACTCAAGTCCATCTCCCAGGAAGATACGAAGACTGGTACCCCACTCAAAGCCACCTGGAGAAGCATTCCATATAACAAAGATCATGTGAACTGTTGGGTCAAAAGCATTTCAAAGTTTGAAAGTTGATTGTGTAAGACCCGTAAAAAGTAAGGATGCAAGAAATCTTTGCAACTGGGTATATTATAGTCATGAAAGGTTCTCCCCCACGCTGATCAATTCAAGGTCAGGGAAGGAAGGTAGATTAAGTGAGTTATTCATAACATGGTATATAGGTTTGGACATTTCACAGCCTTCTAGACCAGAAACAAATCTTTCTTCACAGTAGAAGGAAATGTGGGGTCACCTGTTAACAGTGAGGTCATGGGGCCAGGGTAATGAGAAAGCTCATATTTCATTATAAACCTATCTCCTAGTAGAAGGAGATGATTAGTCAACATGGGTAGGTCCTTCAAAGGCAGATGGCCATCAAGTTATATCAAAGGCAAAGAGATATTGGGGAAACATGTTCCCCTGACTGTACCCAAGGTTTGTAGAGCATGTTATGGAAACAGTCCACAACTAGTGAGTCTAGATGGTAAATGTCAAAATTGGGGAGACTAGCTTCCACAATCAACTTAGGCTTCATTACAATCTTGTAGTGAAAGTGTGGATGAAGTGAGCTGCAGATAAACTTACTAACTGTCCCCTGTAAGCTGCAAAAAAAAAAAAAGAAGACTTCTGAGGTAGGATCAGAATGGTTTGAAATAAGGAATCTTGGCAGAACATCCATCATACTATGTTCATGCGGCCAAACCATGAGTGTCACTGATCATAATTAGTTGTGCATAGATTTGCCAGGTCTGAAGGGGTTTGTTCAAAGTAAAGAGATATTCTTAATGAAAATCTGAGTGCTCTGGACCTCAGTCTGGACTGAAGGTTTATCTTACAAGAAGACAGTAACCATAAGCACACAGCCAAGACAACACAGAAGTGCACCAACATATTATCTGACCAATGTCTGTCCAATCAGGCCAATAGTTGATGTGCATAAAAAAAAAGATCTGTGTGTAAACAGTCAACTGACCAATGATTGTTTAGAAAATCTGTCAGATAATCTATTGGTGCAATACAGTCCTTAAGGACAACTCTGTGAATATCCTTGAGTGACCCAACCAGCATCTTCACTTAAACCCAATCAAAAATCTCTGGTGAGACTGAAAAATGGCTTTTCACTGACAGTCACCATCCAACCTTTACAGAGCTTGAGAGAATATGCAGAGAAGAATGGCAGAAATCCCCAAATCCAGATGTGCAAACGATGTGGCATCATACATAAGAAGACAGGAGCCTGTTCAAAGGCTATTCAACTAAATACTGAGTAAAGGGTTTGAATGCTTACATCAATATAATATTTAATTCTTTTCATTTTCAATAACATAGCAACATTTAGAACATTCTGTTCTCACTTTGTCATTATGGGGTATTGAGTGCAGAATGATAGGTGGAAAAAAAACTTTTATTTTTTATGTCAGCACAAGGCTGCAACAACAAAATGTGAAAAAGTGAAAAGGTATGTTATTGAAGGCACTGTACATATTCCTTTTTTTTATAGAAATACTTATTCTATACATAGTCTATTCATACATATTCCTTCTATACATTCATATTCATCTATTCATACATAATTCTTCTACGCATTCCTTCTATAAGTACAAATTTCAATACACATTTGTTCTATTCATAAATTTTCCTTTTATACATACTGTACATATTTACTTTATAAGTGAATTATTCAACAATCGCAAGCATTGCAAAGAGGAAGTTTGTAATAGACAGAGCTTGGCAGTAGTCAGTTCTTCCTATGCTACAATAACAACAAGTTGCTATTTTATGCTGCCAAAAATCAACAGTGTTGTTTATTTTCCTGTTTTCCTTCCACTAATGTTTTAACAGGTATTAGGATCCAATGTCACAGCTTTTTTTCTGTATGTTTATATAGTTTCAATATTTCAGCATAGATTACACAGGTCTATTCCTGCTCTGGTAGCATTTTATTATGCCAGGAAATACCTTGTATAGAGAAAGCGAGGGCATATGTATGTGTGAGAGATACAATGTGCTACAACATAGAGTTTTACTGTTCAGCTTACTGGTCAGTTTAATTATTGAAGGCAATTTTGTCGTTGTGTTCTGATGATATTTATGTTCAAATTTAGCCATGCAGATGTAGCAGAATTCAGTTTGCCAATACAGCATACAGCAACCCAGAAGGAGCAAGGAGAGGAGGATGAGAGTGGTAATTATCACTGTATCCATGGTGGAAGGGTCCTCCTCCCTCACCCTCAGGGATGCCACAGTGATGAAGGGGTCCACAGGATAGGAGTAGTAGTAGTTTCACCCCAGGGCACATCCTGTTTGAAGCCTCCTTCCAGTTAGAAGGTGTGGTACCCTTGATCGTGATGTGCAGATTAACAGTCAGTAGACCATAGCGGAGTTCATTGAGGTTAGCTGAATGGTAAATGCTAAACACTTCCACACATGAAGAACCAAATCTTAGCACAATAGTACCAACAAGTTCTGGCTGAAGTTCCTTCTGAGAAGCTTTTCCTTGCATAGCAATTCCCTACATACCCTTCAAGCAGGGGTGCACGCAAATCCAATTTCTTTTGCAATGTCTGCAATTCTTAATCGGACCAAAGCTGTTAAATCTAATAGCCATAGATGTGAATTACCCTCATAGATGAAAATATTCCACTCGCTCCTCAGCTGCTCAATGGTCTTAGGGATTCTTATGCTAAATTTAGTCTCAGGAGTTTAATGCAGTCTTTTACACTCAAACTGACTAACAGGGTTGTCAGTTGCTCCTTAGCAGCTTTCTCTCAGCACACACTGAGACTCACACTGAGGCCAAGCCCCTCTGGAAAGTATCTAAAAGGCAGAATTACTCTATGGTTAGCTTACAGCCTATATTAACCCCTTATGTCTCAGTGCCGTACATGTACGGCAGATGAAAGGGTTTTAAATATGGTGCAATGTCTGCAACCAATGACAAGGTCAAATAATACTATGGCTTCTAAATGCCAAAAAAAACTGAAGTGTGCACTTCTGGGTCAGAAATGGCTACAAGGAAATTTCCTGGTGGGCCAATGTACAGTATGGCCACCTGAACCTTCCTCGCGGCCACTAGACAGGTGCATAACAATCTCATGCTCTCAGCATTAATTAATGTAGGTACCTTCCTGAGTTTGACTGCATTGCTGAGGTGGCTGTATTTTGTGCTGCACTGTGGTATTTAGTTCTGTTGGGGTCACGCTTTGCACCCGCATGGAAAGGGCTTGTGTGAAAGGGGCCTTATCATAACATACAGGGCGAGCCAATGGAGAGGTAGCCAGGGTTTCGCTTACCACAGTCTATGTATGCTTGGCTGAGAGTCAATGTTCAGTGGGGAAAGGAAATCAAACCACTACCTGACCCATCTGGAACGGCTTATTTCCTATAGAAACAAAGGATTGAGCATGTTGAAATCCAGAATGTCCATTCCTATTTTTCTTGCCGGAAGTCATCTCACCCTTCTGAAATTGGTAGGTTTGACCAAGTTCTGTCTAATGTACATGGACAGCTTTGTGGAAACAGCCAAGACTGCATGCTTGACTGTATCCATAACTCCCATAGAGGAGTGCAATGGAGAATGCTGTGTACTCTGATCCAAACAGTTACTGAATAAAATGTGCTCTTTTTATCCATATTTTACACATACTAAACACCCCTTTACACTGGCCAGTTTTGAAGGCAATTGTTGAGACTTAAGGGTTCCTTCCCAGCAAGCGTCTGCTCATCAGTGGAGGAGACTGCTGTATTTACATGCAGCAATCTCCTCCAGAGTATGGGGAGGAGCGATCGCTAATGCCATTGCTCGTCCCCTTACCGACTCATTTGCTGACTGCAGATCATGATTACGCAGAACAATCTGCTGCCGGCAAACAACATTTTAGGTGCCTACACAAACAATTCAATTACCTGATGAACCAGTGGTTTGCGGCTAATCTACGGCACCTTTACACCACCAGATAATAGCTAATGAGCTTATGAACACTTGTTAGCGATTATCCGGCTGATTCTCAGCCCATGTAAAGGGCCCTTTAGTCACCTTTAGCATACTGCTCATAAACAGAAAACAATGGCCATTCAATCTAATCACATGGCTTATTTGCTGTGTGCTCCAAAAACTACATGAGCGACAGAACATTTTTAGTATCAATACACTGAGACAGCACTGCCTGATAATTTGTCAAACCCCCTTGCTGTGGTAATTAATTAAATTCACACTGGTGTCTGGTACACTATTTCATAAGCATTCTTTCTGATTGAGCATTCCACTAATCCTGGCCATTGCTGTATTTCAGCTTAAATAATACTTTAAATTTGTTTCAAGAACAAACAACTTTAACAACGCTGTTGCATAGCAAGAATTGTTCATTGTGACGGGAGCATGAGGATTACTTCTGCTGCTACTACTACTACTACTAATAATAATAATAATATTAATAATAATTATATATTGCTTAATAATTATCAAGTATTGTCACTCTTATCACACGTGCTATTTAAAAAAAATGATAAAAACAGGCCATTATGCTAAATATGTGAATGTTCTATGGCACTAAACAACTTTTTATTTTGTACTGATGAAAAAGGGAAGATGATTCAGTAATGTTGGCTATTCAAGTTATATACCAGTCCTTATAAATGTAAGTGCAAGACCATGTGTATGGCAGGCACTATCCCCATTATAGAAACAAAGTATTTCATTGTATTTGATATAAAAGCGTGACAAAAAGGGAATATTTATGTGAACCATTGCGTAACGGTCGCGTACACACGGGGGGGGAGTGACCACTGTGCTCCACCCTCACCCCTGGCCCTGCCTACTTGCCTCGTGAGTCCTAATGACAGGGGACAACTGGACGGCAATCCTTAGCTTGGAATAAGTGCAGGGAGGTCAGACCAGACAAACAACAGAATGTGAACGAACCGAGTCTATGCCAGGAAAGCTACGAAATACAAATGGAGCAAACAGAAAATAGTCAGGAGAAGCCGGGGTCATAAATACCAGGAGAGTCGTGAAGTACCAAAGGAGTCAGCAGAGGATCGTCAGGGGGAAGCCGGGGTCCGAATACCAGGAGAGCAGCAAAGTACATAAGGAGCAGGCAGAGGATCGTCAGGAATTCAGCAGGAGGTCAGTACGCCAGGAAAGACAAAGTTGCAGGTGGAACCTAAATAACAGGCAACCTGTGGCCAGCAGACTGCCTGTTTAAAGAGGGAGCTAGAGGGGTCATGTGACGTGGCCAGCATCACATGACTCCACACAGACTACACAGCCGAGCGCCGAGTGATCAGCTCAGCCCTAAAACCGTTCTCATGAATGCGCATAGACGCGCGGGGGACGTGCATAGTATTATCAGGAGCGCGGGCGACGCTGAACGCGCTGATGATGCGTGCGCGCTCTGGAAGTGCCCGCCTCCTAGACCGCGCCGTGACACATTGTTGTTGTTTTTTTCCATACACAAAGAAAAAATACTTCAGGGCTATGTTTCTATTTTTGGGGGGGAGAAGCATGGTTTGAATGAGCTCAATCAGAGGAACCCCATGTCAATTTTGAAGGTGATTGTTGAGACGTAAGGGTTCCTTCCCAGCAAGCGTCTGCTCATCAGTGGAGGAGACTGCTGTATTTACATGCAGCAATCTCCTCCAGAGTATGGGGAGGAGCCATAGCTAATGCTATCGCTCGTCCCCATACAAGCTCATTTGCTGACTGCAGATTGTGATTATGCAGCACAATCTGCTGCCGGCAAACAACGTTTTAGGTGCCTACACAAACGATCCAATTACCTGATGAACAAGTGGTTTGCGGCTAATCTACGGCACGTTTACACCGCCAGATAATAGCTAATGAGCTTATGAACACTTGTTAGCGATTATCCGGCTGATTCTCAGCCCATTTAAAGGGCCCTTTAGTCACCTTTAGCATACTGCTCATAAACAGAAAACAATGGCCATTCAATCTAATCACATGGTTTATTTGCTGTGTGCTCCAAAAACTACATGAGCGTAAGAACATTTTTAGTATCAATACACTGAGACAGCACTGCCTGATAATTTGTCAAACCCCCTTGCTGTGGTAATTAATTAAATTCACACTGGTGTCTGGTACACTATTTCATAAGCATTCTCTCTGATTGAGCATTCCACTAATCCTGGCCATTGCTGTATTTCAGCTTAAATAATACTTTAAATTTGTTTCCAGAACAAACAACTTTAACAACGCTGTTGCATAGCAAGAATTGTTCATTGTGACGGGAGCATGAGGAATACTTCTGCTGCTACTACTACTAATAATAATAATAATTATGTATTGCTTAATAATTATCAAGTATTGTCACTCTTATCACACGTGCTATTTAAAAAAAAATGATAAAAACAGGCCATTATGCTAAATAAGTGAATGTTCTATGGCACTAAACAACTTTTTATTTTGTGCTGATGAAAAAGGGAAGATGATTCAGTAATGTTGGCTATTCAAGTTATATACCAGTCCTTATAAATGTAAGTGTAAGACCATGTGTATGGCAGGCACTATCTCCATTATAGAAATAAAGTATTTCATTGTATTTGATATAAAAGCGTGACAAAAAGGGAATATTTATGTGAACCATTGTGTAACGGTCACGTACACACAGGGGGAGGAGTGACCACTGCGCTCCACCCTCACCCCTGGCCCTGCCTACTTGCCTCGTGAGTCCTAATGACAGGGGACAACTGGACGGCAATCCTTAGCTTGGAATAAGTGCAGGGAGGTCAGACCAGACAAACAACAGAATGTGAACGAACCGAGTCTATGCCAGGAAAGCTACGAAATACAAATGGAGCAAACAGAAAATAGTCAGGAGAAGCCGGGGTCATAAATACCAGGAGAGTCGTGAAGTACCAAAGGAGTCAGCAGAGGATCGTCAGGGGGAAGCCGGGGTCCGAATACCAGGAGAGCAGCTAAGTACATAAGGAGCAGACAGTGGATCGTCAGGAATTCAGCAGAAGGTCAGTACGCCAGGAAAGACAAAGTTGCAGATGGAACCTAAATAACAGGCAACCTGTGGCCAGCAGACTGCTTGTTTAAATAGGGAGCCAGAGGGGTCATGTGACGTGGCCAGCGTCACATGACTCTACACAGACTACACAGCCAAGCTCTGAGTGATCAGCTCAGTGCTCAGCCCTAAAACCATTCTCATGAATGTGCATAGACGCGCGGGGGGCATGCATAGTATTATCAGGAGCGCGGACGACGATGGACGTGCTGATGATGCCTCCTAGACCGCGCCGTGACACATTGCTGTTGTTTTTTTTCCATACACCAAGAAAAAATACTTCAGGGCTATGTTTCTATTTTTTTGGGGGGGGAAGCATGGTTTGAATGAGCTCAATCAGAGGAAACCCATACAAACACAGGGAAGGAAAACTCATGCCATTTGTCCAAGCACACATACAGTACCAACACCTAAGTAAGACATGTGTTTGACCAAATTGAGTAAATATAAGTATTCAACTTTAATAATGTATCCTTAATTAAAACTAATAAAGAATTAAGAGACAATACAAACACATAAGAATGGTTGGTGAACCAGACAAAGCTAGCAATCTCAATTTATAACTGTATATACAAGGAAAACATGTCATTTACATGTCTTTGCATTTTATTTCTCTTGCTTTTGCTTTCCTTCCATTTTTCTATATTTGTCTTTACTTCTCTTATTTTTTTTTTTTTGCTTTCCTTCTGTTTCCTTCGTCTCTTTCTTTCTTTCTTTCTTTCTTTCTTTCTTTCTTTCTTTCACTTTACTTCTCATTCTTTCACTTTGTTTTGCTTTCCTTCACTTTCCTTTTATTTTGTTCACTTTCTTTCTCTTTCCTTCTCATTCTTTTGCTTTCATTTCTTTCTTTTGCATGCTTTCTTTCTCACATTTTCTCTCTTTTTTCTTTATTTCATTCTTTATCTTTCTATCAAACACGGAAAAGGAAGAGCATACACAATACCTTGACCCCAACATACAGCCTCCACTCTTCTCCCATCATCCCAAGATGATGGGAAAAATCTTTAGGGACAAATTAATAAAAAATAATGTACACAGTATGAAATGTAGTTAAGGGAGTATGTATACAATCTACTGTGCATCGGGATACTGTGCATCGAGAGGATTTGTGGCATACACAGAATGTAGTTTTCTAGTATTATTTTGAGTACATAGTTTGATTTGTGCGATAGTTGAATTTAGAGTTGAAAATATACAAATAACTAAAGCAATTCAGCAATACATGCACAAATTTACAAAAGAGTTATAGTCATAATAACAACAAAGTACTTTATGTCATGAATGCTACTATAATTTTTATTTATTCCTGTAACTCTGTTCTGGAAGTGACCTGCATGTACAGACTTGCGAAAGATAACAACAATCATTTGTCTGTACCTGTTGCAGCGCTTTGCTGCGCTCCTAGGAGATGTATTTCATTTGTAAACCATAAGCTATAGCTGCAGAGGTGTTTTTCAGTCATTTCTCCCTAATTAGTACTGTGCAGTGTACCATTTTGAAGCTTCATTCACCCTTTTGGTTCTTGCACCTCCCTGTGGGGATTTGCCAGCTGTTTTTGATCTCCCATTGTAATTGAAAATAAACTTGTTCTTGCCTATAATTGACAGTGAATCCAATCATTTAATGTTTGTCATGAGACAGATGTGCTGATATCGTGGCATATGTAAAAGTGTCCTACTGGGGTGAGAACTGATCTCATTCTTACACCTAACTGTTTACACTCCCATTTTATTACTATAATTAAACAGAAGTAAACTCTTACAGAATGTGCAACTTCCTCGGTGTCTGGGAGGCTGTATAGTTTGTGTTCTTCTAGTCATTTATATACTGTATGTTAGCTGTATAATAAAACAACTATCTATGCATGTCTAATAGTGGGATAATGTTATCATATAGAAAACTGAGGTATGGGAGGTAAATTAAGGGGATCTGTACATATGATAACCAGGGCCGTTTCTTGGACCGGGCGGGCCAGGTGACCACTCGGGGCGCTGTCAGAAGGGGGGCACCGGCAGGGCACAGCAGGAGACGAGCGCTGCGCTTCCATTGTGGAAGCGCTCACTCATCTCTATAGTCATCTGTATTGCCGTCCTCACGACGGCGATACAAATGTCTGTGCTGCGGCGGGGGAGGGAGGGAGAGGTGTGTCCCCTCCCTGTTCCTCTGATAGGCTGCCAGCACTAGGCAGTGAGGGACACAGGCCAGAAGATGCCTGCATCACATCCTGGAGGAGGTAAGTATAAGTTCTTTTACATATATATATATATATATATATATATATGTGTACAAATTACAATAATGGCACATAAGGAGGGCTACTGGCACATACATAAGGGGGACTACTGGCACATAAGGGGGGCTGCTGGCAAATAAGGAGGGCTACTGGCACATAAGGGGGGCAACTGGCACATGATAGGAGGCTACTGGCACTTAAGGGGGGCTACTGACACATAAGATGGGCTACTGGCACTTGGTAGGGGGGCTACTGGCACATGATAGGGGGGACTGGCACATAAGTGAGCTACTGCCACATGATAGGGGGGCACTCTGGCTACTGGCACATGATGGTGGGCGGGCTCTTTTTACTGGCACATGATTGTGGCATCTATGGGGGCTCTTATTACTGGTACATGATTGGGGGCATCTATGGGGCACATCTTACTGGCACATGATTAGGGGGCATCTATGGGGGCACATCTTACTGGCACAATATTGGGTGGCACTATAGGGGCATCTACTGAGGCTAAAAAGAAGGGGTATTTTATATGGGGGCTCTGTATAGGAGCATTTTATACTGGGACACATTGTGGTGGGTACTATGGCAAAGGGGAGAGAAGAGCATTATGGGGTCATCTACGGGGGCACTGAGAAGGGGTATTTTATATTGGCACATTATGGGAACATTAGCTCAACTGGGGGCATTACAAGGGGGTATGTTTTGCACATTATAAGGAGAATTATTTCTACTGGTGGGGGGGGCATTATGGTGGGCTTTATTACTCCCCCATGGTATGACCCCCTAGTAGCAGCACCAGCCTCTCCCTGCTCTGCTATCCCTCTGCCCATTCTCTAAATCCTTATTATGAAATCTTTCTCATTAGGATAAAGCACAACATCAGCTCCACCGAGCCCCCGGCCAAAGTGTTGAAGTGATGTCCGAGATCCCCAAGGGCCAAGCCAAGTACTTGTAGGTTTTCATGTGGAGTATGTTTATGTTATACACATATAGCCTACACTGTGCCACACAATATACAGTATACCTCTGCACTGTGTAGGGGTTATACTGTTTATTGTACAGCATAGCACAGAGGTTATATTGTCCGGCATGGAGTAACCTCCATACATTTTATGTACAGTATACAGTAATCCGCCTTGCCATCTATGCTTTGAATCTGGTTTTATATGTTACTTGGTTTTTGTACATTTACTTGCGTGTGCTAGTTGAGACCTGCTGTGATTGGGTTTTAGTTAGTTATTAAATGCTAACATGACAGTTTTTTGGTTTTGCACATTATTGATGATTGTATTTCATGACTACTCTTCTAAGGGTATTGCCTTCCTTTATACTGCAGTTCTCCTGTACCACTCTGCCTACGACTTTTAGCAATTTAAGAAGTAATTTATTTAATTTTCTTTTGCTCTCAATAAATCTTGTGTTAAGCATAAAAAAAATAAAAAATATAATATATGGTGAGACGGTTGCAAGTACTCTTCTGATATGATTTAATCGAGCAGTTTTTAATGTCTACTTCATGTTTGAATTATTTTGGGAATGATATTTTATTTTTTGGAGATGTTACAAGGCTTAGAAGTTTAGAAGCAAATCTCAGCAGCCAGCCCCTGTGATGTCACAGCCCTATAAATAGCCTCAGCCATTTTGGATTCAACCATTTTCCAGTGTGCCTATTGCAGGTAGAGACGTCAGCATGAGCTAGGGAAAGTGTTAGAAAATACTTTATTGTACTGAAAAAAATAATTTAAGTGCAGGGAAAGATTATTCAAGCTGTAGGGAAAGGATAGGGAGGCATCATCCACACTATGAAAGGAGAACAGGGTGCAGTAGGAGAGTGTACAGTTTGGGTAATAGGAGTGATTCTATTACACCTTGTTGCACTTATTGGAGATCCAAATTGCTATTATAATGCTGCTTTTAGGTTTGCACTAGATGATACCTTGATAATTCCAGCTAACCGTGTTTGTTATTGGGGTGCAAGTGTTGTGTTGCAGGGTGTATTTATAGGAAATATATGTATTAACCGTTCTGCGGTGCATTTAAATTGTTCTACAGGTTTTTTGGGGTGTATTAGTGTAAAAACAAAAAAGTATGTCTTTTTTGCCGCTCTGCGGTGCAGTTACTTTGTTCTTCAGCCTTTTTTGGGCAAACAGCAGTTTTACCTACATCAACCTCTCTTTTTAATGTAAATTTTGGACACATGTCGACCACTTGTCAACTGCCCCGCTTCAGGATTATTTGTCCTTAACCTTTCCATAACCATAATGTGGTAACTAGCTTGGCAACTTCTTCTTATGTCTACATTACAAAAATTCATTGAAGTAACAAGAACCCTTCACCTTGAAATACTGCACAGTCTGCAGACAGCATGCTGCAGAGCCAAAAAAGCTGAGCAGATTATTATATACTGTAGTTTTATGGGGAAGGGGGGGGGGGGGGTTAATCGGCAACAATTTACAATGCATTGATTACAAGATCTGCCCTTTCTGAGTTCAGTTGTACACGGGGGATGTCTTACAGGCATGGCTGTCAATCACTGATAAGATCAACAACTTGGGCAATTGAGCTGAGAAAGAGCAGTGTTTTCAATGAATAAATTGCACATTTTAATCGATCTTTTCCAACAAACCTATATATTGATGTGCTCATCAGTTCCTTCTCTATAACATGCTGCCTGCAGATTGCGCTGTGTTCTCATGATACCAGGTTCTCTTTATGCTTCCTGATAGCAGTATACAGTAACTTATACAGATCTGAATAATAGCAGATGTAACACGCTGAGCACTCCTAAATAGACAATAATATAGTACAAGATATATAGTCCTTTGTGTTACTTACACTGTAGCTTTGTAATAAGGTGGAGCTTGTCTTTCACTGAACACAACAGCAGTACAGTATCCTTCTTGCAGAGCTGTCTTCACACTTTGTGTTAGCAGTCTTAAAGTGACTTTGTTCATATAAATTAGCAATAAAATGTTTCCATTTATTTTCAAAGAAACTAGTGCAATAGATGTAAATTCTGGCAATTCCAATCCACAGTGTGATCTGCACCTCCTGTGTCATTATCTCAAATACCTTATTACCGTGAACTCCGGCCAACAGAAGACAATTGTAAGAAAAAGTGCATGAACTTATTTTCAACGGAAAAGTCGACTGAATAGAGGAAACCCTGCTGGATATCTAGTAAAATGATCAGGGAGTAAGGTTACATAATTTGGTTTTAATAGTGGAAATAATTGCACCAAGGCAGAGCACCTACCTTCTATAGTTCCATGAATGTGGAGTACTGAGCTAGCATAATCAGAATAGTTAGCTGGTTTTGTTTTTATATAATTGTTAATTCATTAGTATTTCAATCCGCTTGATTGAAATTCAACCTTTTCCTAACCAGCAAATTCACCATTCATTATGTTGATACCCACATACAAATGTGTCCTTTCTCACCTTTTCTCTTGTTCTGACATACCTGAAACGAGTGGTATGAGATGAGCACCTTAAAAATATTGTTTTGTAATACTCTGTTGTGATTTCTTTATGTGATGTGTTTTTATTGTAAGAGGCCAATTCATGGTTGTGCTGTCAACTGCAGCCTGTCAAGGGTTTGGTGAGCATATCATATTGAACTTGTATTATTCAAAATTGGAGCCCTTAATAAAAATTTCAGAAAGTTAAAGGTGGATAAATAGTTATCCTACTTTATGCATATACAATGAGAATAGGATGCATTTTATCTGGAGATTCTCCCGATGTTTACATCCAGTGTAGGCTTAAGCATGATATGAGCAGAGACTTTCACACAGTGTGTGGTCAGTGAATTCCATCAGTAATTCTAAGTCAAAACCAGGTGCGGCTCTAAACACAGAACAGGTGCAGATCTTTCCCTTATACCTTATGTCTGTGGAGGCTTCAATCCTGGTGTTAGCTTGCAAAAACTGATGCAAATTACTGACCAAAACACTGACTTTGTGAAAGCAGCCTTAGTCATCCAAACTAATAGTTGGGGAAAGCACTGGACACATTCTTCACCTGTAGCATTTAACTTTATACAATTACTACATAAGCTGTAATTGACTTAAATTGAATTGTAAATATTGTACCCCATCTAAAACTACACTTATTTATTTATTATCAGTGTAACTTTCTGTATATCACAAAGGTACCTTAACATGGTTGAAGACAAATTTCTGCCATTGACTAGAAGTCACAACCTTCAGGTTATAAGTTCCAAGATAAGTAGTGTGTATGTTGTCTATACAATTTTAAAATGAGAGATGACAACACCCCACTACTAACTATTTTCTGTTTTTAGGCTATTATAAATTATCAGAAACATGTATTAATTAATTGATTGTAAAGGGATTTCATATGCATAATTTTAAGTTGCTTACCAGACTCCATTACTAGTTTGCAAGAAACTTCTAGAAATTAGTTTTTTCTTTGACTCACCAAATTTATAAAAAATCAGCACTACTTGATTTGCCCCAATTGTCCTGAAAATTGGTGTATAACCCCCTTTTCTTAAATAGTAGAAGACAAGAACGAAACATACATAATACTTTTCTGTTGATGTGTAAGCCCGTTCTCCTTCCTAAAAGACAACTCTGCTTAGTACCACAAAAGAAAATAGCCCTGGTTGGCTGAATGGCTTTGGGGCTGTTTTCTCTCATTAGGGAGACTACCTACTAGGCATGAGGAGTATTGTAGTCCAGCCAATGCTGCTTTGAATTTCTGGGAAAAATATATGTAAATTAGCATATCATATTTTATCTGCTGGAATTAGATAGGCTTAAGGCCTATTTACACTGTCAGGGCATCTGGAAGATCTTTGCTAAGAAGCATTTGTAGGAATGCTTGTTAGCAATAATCTGCTGGTAAAAGGGTGCTGCTGGTTACCTGATGAATGAGCGAAATGTGGTCACCTAAATCTTTGCTTGCCATCAGCAGATACTCTGTTGCCACCAAACAATGATTCTGTATGGGAACGAGCGATGGTATTAACGATCGCTCTTCTCTGTACTATGGAGCAGATTGCTGCTGATGTTTATGAAGTGGTCTCCTTCACTGATGAGCAGGTGATTGTCAGGGACAAACATTCCCTTCCAACAATTGTGTGTTCAATTTAGCAAGGCTAAATTACATACCAGTGGGTTTGTACTCGTTTATGTATTTAGGTGTTCATTTATGTATACAGTGTAATGAATATTCCTAGGACCTAATAATATGATTTATGCTTTATCATCCACCTAAACATTAAATAAAGAAGAATTCCGAACTTGGCAATGATGTATTATCTGTGTTTGCTATTCTGCAGATGTTCTAGCACTCTTGTATCGGCTGAGTTTTTAGTGCATTGAAGCATGAAGATAATAAAATGCAGTCACTGTAATGCTAAATTGATTTAATGACTTTAGGGTAAATTATTTTTACATGCCAGCAATAAGATTTGGATTGGCATAGAATCAGTGAACATACATGAGCCTGCTTTGAATGAACAACATTAAAATGGAAATTTCTCACAAAAGGAAAATATGTTTTTAAAAGAAATCAGACGGAGAAGTCAAGCTTCTAGGATAGTAACTTCAAACAAAGGTTAAAATCAGAACTTCACGCCGCCTTTGCTGGCAGTTTAATACTTCTCTAGAATATAATGCTTGTTGTCTTGGTTTGTGTGGGTCTCATATTATTTTCTTGATGAACTACAGGCTTAAAAATACAGATGAAGCTGAGTTATTGTAGCAAATGGTGCACATACGTGCTATATCATAAGACCACCTGCCATCCATAAATAACCATTTATTTCCAGGCAAGCAACGTTCTGCATATGAAAAAAGTAAGCAGAACTCAGGCTTTACGGATCCAGAGCAATCCACTGCGCTGCGCTGTTCCAGCATTCATGCTGAATAAATTATGATGTATCATGATGAACAGATATATATTTCATATCATCCTGTTTACTGCATTATATGGTTGTTGCTGCCAGCATTCTATGACTTCCAGGAATAGTCCTCAATTGTAAGGATTTGTCTAATGTGTATAGGAAAGTCAATAGATAGAGTACAGTGCCTCGCAAAAGTATTAAATTTGACTTTTTTCGTATTTTGTTACATTACAGCCTTAAGTTCAATGTTTTGTTAATCTGAATTTTATGTGATGGATCGGAACACAATAGTCTAAGTTGGTGAAGTGAGATGAGAAAAATATATAAACAAAACTATTATTTAGAAATAGAAAACAGAAAATTGGCATGTGCATATGTATTCACACCCTTTGTTAGTTAGCCCATAAAAAGCTCTGGTGCAACCAATTACCTTCAAAAGTCACATAATTAGTGAAATGATGTCCACCTATGTGCAATCTAAGTGTCACATAATCTGTCATTACATATACACACCTTTTTTGAAAGGCCTCAGAGGCTGCAACACCTAAGCAAGAGACATCACTAACCAAACACTGCCATGAAGACCAAACTAATAAGGGACAATGTTGTTGAGAAGTACAAGTCACGGTTAGGTTATAAAAAAATATCCAAATCTTTGATGATCCCCAGGAGCACCATAAAATCTATCATAACCAAATGGAAAGAACATGGCACAACAGCAAACCTGTCAAGAGATGTCCGTCCACCAAAACTCACGGAGAGGCAGCACATAGACCTAAGGTAACCCTAGAGGAGCTGCAGAGTTCCACAGCAGAGACTGGAGTATCTGTACATAGGACAACAATAAGCCGTACGCTCCATATAGTTAGGCTTTATGGCAGAGTGGCCAGAAGAAAGCCATTACTTTCAGCTAAAAACAAAAAGGCACATTTTGAGTTTGCGAAAAGTCATGTGGGAAACTCCCAAAATGTATGGAGGAAGATGCTCTGGTCTGATGAGACAAAATATTGACTTTGGGGAGGGGGTGAATAGTTATGCACATTGACGTTTTCTGTTATTTTGTCCTATTTGTTGTTTGTTTCACAATAAAAAAAATAAAAAAAAATCTTCAAAGTTGTGGGCATGTGTCACGGAAGGTGTACAGGAAACAAGACAACACAAAATGAATATACGACTCACTGGATCCAAAACTAAGGAACAAAAAGGGAGACCCCTGCATCAGACCTGGCACTCTCCCTGACTGCTCAGCCTATGCGAAAATCCCAATGGTAGATGATCGCATATCCTCGTACCTCGACTGTATAACACCTGAACACCCTATAATAGTGAGGGGACACGACCACCGGCTCCCTACACTAGATACGGAGGGAGTCAGGGTCACCTGGGATCCAGCAAACAGAAAAACACAAATGAATGCACAACACTTATCTTGTAGAAGACTGGGAAGTAGGATCAGCATGCACACACACTCCAGGAAGAAATATAAACCGCAAACTGATGCACTATGGGGAGGAATTTAAAGGGATGCAATCAGTACAACTACAGCTGAGAGAGGCTAACGAGATGAGGAACTGAAAGCAAAACAAAGGAAGCTCAAGGAGGAGGTTCTGAAAGGCATCTGTCAGAGCTTCTCAGATGTCTGGTGGTGACAGCATGCTCTGTAAATTAAATTATGCAAATCCTCAAACAATCCATGTTAATTGCATGATTTTCCTAACTTGTGACGTAAAGTCAGGATTTTATTAAGGACACAGAGGCGAGTATTGCTATCTCTTTCTTTACTTAAATCATAGCAGCAAAGAATAAACATTTCAATCAAAATGATAACCATGATAACCAACCCCTCCCCACTGGCCCAGCAAAACAGTCCTGGTATCTGTCAACTCCTCCTCTTTGATGATGACATTCGTCTGGAACTCTGAACGTGAGAACAAAAAAACAAAAACAAAAAAAAAAAACACTCCAGCCCCAGAATCCGAGATATAACTAGAATAGAACGACAACTCTTCAACTGAAGAATGATGCTGGAGAATCAAACAAAATCACAACTGTAAGCAGATGGAAAAAAAATGGCATGTTCATCCTGTGAAAAAAGAGAAACAAGAAAAAAAGGTAGAAAACATCCTTGTAATGAATTGAAACAATTCAGCTGTCCATGGTCGAGTGCATACAGTAAAATAACAAGGCATTAGAACAACCAAAATACGAAGACATCAACTGTAATCAACATCCCAAAATTCAGGGGGGGGGGGGTAGCAATAAGGGAAGGGGCAATACTCGCCTCCGTGTCCTTAATAAAATCATGACTTTGTCACAAGTTAGGAAAATCATGCAATTTTATTACATGACACGGAGGCTCCTATTGCGAGTTTAACTGACTTACCACAGAGGAAAAAACATGAACTGTAGGCCGGAAATAAAACTCCCGAAATGTGGATACGCGTGACCAATCTGCCAGTCTCATAATGTCCTCCAAACGTGCCCCTGCCACGGCCATGGAGGTTGCCGAAGCTCCTCTAGCGGGATGTGCCGTGAAGTATCCACTCCCGCCAAAGACATAATCCACTTCACCCAATGGGCCAGAGTGACCCTGGTGAGAGGATGAAAGGGCCGGCAGTTTGACAGAAAAAGCTGAGGACAGGCAGGGGAGCGATGAGGAACTGTACAAGCCTCATACTCTCGGAGACAGGCAACTGGGCAGAGAGCGGGAAACTAGGATAAGAGACAGACCGAATGTTGGTCTTGGTGCGCCACGTGATGTTAAACACGACACCCTCCGGAGTAAACGAGCAAGCGTCATGATTCAGAGAGCGGACATCTGAGACTCTCTTGCAAGAGATTAAGCAAAATAGAGAGACCAACTAAGCAGAAAGCTGACAAAGAGAAAGGTCCGCATTAGATGACCGCCAGGAGAATAAGGACAGTACAGAGGAGACATCCCAGGTAGAGGAGAAACTAGGTCTGGGAGGAAGAGAAAGGCCGGAACCTCTGAGAAGACGGCATACCAGAGGGTGTTGACCCGCCGGGCATGCCTAAAACCCCTGGTGAGAGGCGGAAATGGCAGAACGGTATAGGTTAATTGTGCGGTACGCCTTACCCTTATCGAAGAGTGATGCAAGAAATTGGAGAATCTCAGTTACAGGAGCTGAAACGGGATCCAGGTGTCTAGCCAGGCACCAACCAGCCCAAGATTTCCAGGCTGCCTGTGAGACCGTCTGGTCCTAGGAGCCCATGCCTCATCCAATAGGCGTCTAGTTGACTCCGAAATTCCAGCGACATCCCAAGGTTCTCCGAAATTCTGCAAGCCAGGAGTTGTAGGGAGTCCTCGAGAATGAGAGAGTGTCCCAGACCTGACGGATCCAATAGGAGGTCCGGGAAGACTGGTAGAAGTAGAGTGCATTGGATCAGGCACTCCAGAAGCTGGGGAAACCATGATTGGGTGGTCCAGAACGGGACTATGAGGAGGAGATCCGCACCCTGACGGCAGACCTGAGCCAAAACTCGGGGAATCATAGCAAATGGAGGGAAAGCGTAAGTGAGGTGGCCGGACCAGTCCTGCAGAAACGCGACGACCGCCTCCGCGTCTGGATCCGGACGCCAGCTGTAGAACCATGGAAGTTGGGCATTCAAAGGGGATGCGAAGAGGTCCAAATAGAAAGGGCCCCAATGGGAAGATATGGATGAGAAAACTGTGCTGGCTAACCTCCAATCGCTTGAGTCTGACAGAAAACGCGAGCTCCAGTCCGCGTGGATATTGTGGAGACCCGGTAGATACTCCGCCATCACGGTGATCTCTCTGGCTAGACAAAACGTCCAGAAGTCTCGAGCCAAGTGGGACAGAGTAGTGGAATGTGTGCCTCCCATGGCATTGACATAACAAACCGCCGAGATGTTGTCCATCCGCAGTCTGATGCAAGCTTTGGCTAAGCCGTTCGCGAAACTGCGAACTGCAAATGAACCCGCTAGCAGCTCCAAGGCGTTGATGTGAAGACTGGACTCCTCCTCGGACCAGCGTCCCCCGGTGGTCACACCGTTGCAGTAAGCTCCCCAGCCCAGTAGGCTGGCGTCTGACTCTATCGTGAAATCCGGACGAGGGCCAAAGATCGCTTTCCTGTTCCACGCCACCATGTCAATTTGTCTCTGGTGTCCATGTCCAAGGTGATCAAATCTGCATAAGATGCCCCCGCCTGAAGGTGCTGGAAAGACTGCCTGGATGGACGATGAGAGGAGCCCTATGATGTGGGCTAGGTGTCGTAAGGAGACCTGAGGAAGGGAGAGGGTGTGGAGAAGCTCCTTGCGGATGGCCCGAACCTTGGAGAGCGGGAGGCTGAGGGTCTCCATGGTAGAATTGATAGTGAAGCCCAAGAATTCGATGGATTGGGCAGGAGTAAGAGACAACTTCTCCAGGTTGAGGAGGAAAACTAACCGAGACAACAGATCCATGGACCACTGCAGATGATTAAGCAGGACGGCAGGACTCTGGGCCATGATGAGGATATCGTCCAGATAAATAATCAGGCAAATCCCCCGACTGCAGAGACAGGATATGACTGGGCGCAGAAGCTTGGTGAAGCACCAAGGGGCTGAAGAGAGCCCGAAGGGTAGACCTGTGAATCTCCATTCCTCCATGTTCCAGAGGAAATGAAGGAGATCCCTGGATGACTCGGCAACCGGTACTGTCAGATAGGCATCTTTCAGGTCTAGTTTGACCATCCAATCTCCGTGGAGATCTCTGAGGAGGTGAATGCCCTCCATCTTGAAGTGCCGATATTGCACGAAGGCGTTTAGTGCCCGGAGGTAGATCACGGGTCGCATCTGGCCTCCTTTTTTGGCCACTAGGAGCATACTGCTGATAATGCCCCTGGATGCAGAGGGGGCCCGCTCTATGGCAACTTTCTGACACAGTGCTGTCAACTCCTGGTGTAACAACAGGCGCTTTGGGGTTGGGAGAACCACTGGATGTGGGGAAGGGATCTGGACCTGGGAACAAACCAGCTCTATGTGAAACCCTTGGACGGTAGAGAGGACCCATGGGTCGGTAGTGATGGTTGACCAGATATGGGAAAAAAGATGGAGCCTGCCCCCCACCCAAGGAACCAAAGAAGACGATGGGATCTGACTTACCGAAAGGGCATCTGGAAGAAGATCCTCTGGCTCCACGGGATCACCATGAAGAATCGCAGGTGGGAAAAAAGGCGGGAGGCTGCCGGAATTCCTGGTTTCTCTATAAGAGAAGGAGCCTCGACCCGATCCAAGGGTCTGGTAAGACGATCGGCCCCTAGAGCTGCCGGCGCTGTTAGACACCCCTCCTTGGAAGACTCGCCTCATGGGTGTCTGGGCCTTATCAAGGGCAGTGAAGGCACCTACAAAACGAGACAGAACCTTTATGAAGGAATCCCCAAAAATTAATCCTTGGGCCTCTTTACCTGCCTCCGTTAGGGCTAAATTAGAAAGCTTAGGCTCAATTTTGAAAAGGATTGCTTTACGTCTCTCGATATAAAGCAAGGTATTTACGTTGCCCGTGATACACACGGCACGTTGTACCCATCCCCGGAGCTCCTCCTGATCCACCAGAGTATTCTGGGTTCTGGCTGACTCTGCCAGTTCAAAAATCTTAGTCAGTGGGCCCAAAAGGTCCAACAATTTGTCCCAACAGGACTTTAAGGCCGATTCAAGGCCTTTCCTAGAGTTCCAGCCCGATTTAGATAGAAACTGACACATTTTTGGGTCTACTACGGGCGTCTCACAGACCTTGTTGGGAACAATAGGCCTCCTTTGTAAGAGGCTGACGAACACGGGCCTCTAGGTATCTGGCTACATGGGAGGACGGGAGCCACTCCGCCGACCTCGGATGGTGGAGTGCATCCGGGTCAAAGAGTGGTTCATCCGAAGCATCCAATATTGCCGCAGAGGATTCCAAAAGGAACCTCAATGTATGTAGCAACTGGTATAGCTGATACTGAGGATGGACCCTGCAGGTCCGCATCCAAAGGATCCTCCTCCTCCATGTCTGCAAAGTCAAAAGACTGGGACTGAGTCTACTCATCAGAAGCGAGTTCGGAATCCGAACCACTTTCATGCTGCACTCTGGCGCATTTCCATTGCCTCGCCTTTTCTGCCTGGCGGGCGTAGGCTCTCTTGCGCGAACGGTGTGAACCATCCTGGGTGGCTATCTCTCCACCAGTCATATTGTTTCTGGAGGCTAGTAACACATGCTCAGATGGTTGAGACCCTAATGGTTTGGAGGAGGAAGGGCAAGCCATAAGGGCTTCAGAAATGGAATTAGATATGGCCGAGGACATGGATCCCATAGCAGCCTGAATCGCTGCAGCTACAGAGCGTTGTATCGCCAAGGACTGTGCAGCACCAGACATGGCACCTCCATGACCTCAGGGACAGTGTTACTCCCACGCAGGTTGTCTTTGGACATAATGCCCCTATGAGCCAGTAAAGGATATAATCGCTAAAACACTCCTCAGGGAAGATAACACAAAGGGGGAACAGAGGTAAGGCTTATCTAGGGCAAAAAATGCACAGCCGAGAGTCCGGAAGGTAGACAGTAAGTAGGGCAGGGGCAGGGAAGCTCCGGTGCTTTGTGAGGCAAGGAACGGACATCTTGTGAATTCCCGCGAGATTTCACCGAGTGCAAGTGCGGGGAGCGCAAAACTGGCCACAGCAGGCAGAATACGGGAGGAAATGGCGGCCAAAATCGTGCGAGATTTCGGCCGGCTCAGACGAATCGCAATGCAGACCAGAAGTCGCAGGAATAGGTAGCAGAAACAAAATATAAGGAGAGAAAAAACGGGGTACTTATCTGTGAGAAGAGCAGCAAAGAAAGAGGAGGAGTTTACAGAGACCAGGACTGTTATGCTGGGTCAGTGGGGAGGGGTTGGTTACCATGGTTATCATTTTGATTGAAATGTTTGTTCTTTGCTGCTATGATTTAAGTAAAGAAAGAGATAGCAATAGGAGCCCCCGTGTCATGTAATAAAATTCCAGGTTGTGAAGCACCAAAATAAAATAAAAAGTCAAGGGGGATGAATACTTTTGCAAGGCACTGTAACTAGCAGATACAATAATTTTTCTCTTCTCTCTTTTATGATATAAATATTTCATCTCTCCCTACTAGAACTGATAATCTTCAGTTATTCAACATATCTCCAAGTTTTATAAAACACAAATACAGGTCTATCGGTAATGTTCATACTTTTGAAAAATTCCATTTGCCAAACTTCAACAAGAAATTTGATTTGTTATAAATTACTTTGTTACAAATTACTTTCCATTGTTTGGAGTGGGTAGAATGAAGGGGAAAGACAATTGCCCTATTCCCCCTCCCCCCCCCCCAATCATTTAACTCAACGCTGATCATGTCATCTGTGACTCAAATTAAGCCTTTAAGGGGTTAAGGGTTAACAAAAAAAAAAAAAAAAGGATTGACGGATAGGCAATCTGCTCCCATCTTGCTTGAAGAAAACCCACCAAAGGACCTGCAGCAAGCATGATGACATCATCACATGATCATGCTGGGGTGAGCGGTGACGTCATCACCATTTTAGGAAAAATTGATTAGTTACCAGAAAGCGCAAGGAAATTTGGCTTCATGGTGATTCAAATTTTTCCTGAAATTTGGATCAAAGTCCACTTTGGATACTTCAATTTGCTCAACACTATTCATATGGTTGAGGCTCTGTTCACACTTTTGTTAAAATTTCCATACTTCTGTTGTATCCTAGGAGTAGAAAAATGAATATAATAATGAACTGGATCTGTTCTATGATGAACACCAAAGGCACCTGACTTGCTTATAATGGGTCAATAAACCTTCTGTCATGGTGTCCCCCGGGATGGGCTATATTTCCTAGGCAATATGATGGAGTTTCCCATAAAGGCCCCGAACGGTGCATCTGATGCATAGTTGAAAGGAGGATTAGTTATACAAAGATTGAATGGGTTTTCCAGTCTTAGGAAATAAGTTATTCTTTGTGTAATGAAATGTTATGCATATTTCCAATATACTTTCTGCATACTGCTTCCCGTCATTCAATAGGAACCTTTATTTATTTATTTATTTATTTTACTTTTTTGGGATAAGGCGTTATGCACACAACAGATCCACATAACTTGCAGGAAAAATAAAAATAAAAGCATGGACAGCACACAGATCTCTTCTCATTCGCATCTGCATTTCCATTCTACAGATTTTAGAATATGTCTTTTGTCTATTGTGGACAAGAATAATCATTTCTAGTGAAAGGAGTAAAATATGTATTGCAGATGGAAGGTATCTGTATTTTGCGGATCCATGGTTTGCAGTCCCAAATATGAACATGACCATGTAAACGATGCCTAAAAGAACTGATGTAAAACAAACAAAAAAAGCATTTCTATTGAGGGGTAAACAGGGCTCCTGAAAACCATGCACAATTGAAAGTATAATAGACAATTGTATAGCATTTTATTGTATTATTGTATTTAAAAAATATTTTTTTTTTTTTTGGCTGAAACTGGAATACTCCTTTAAGAAGGCTTTCCAATGTTTAGACTGGACTGTGCTGTATGTGCTCCTGTTTTCAGCAGCAGCCTATGTAGGTAGAAGACTATAGTTCCCATCTTGCACTGCTGATACCTACTCCAGATCATTCTTATCCCTTGTATTCCAATGGATTTGCCCTCTTGTGCATTTCATATTGTATTCCCTCACTACTGAGCATCTCACTTTAGTTTGAAGCCTGAATACATAGAACTGATCATGCTCGACTAACAAGCTGACTACAGGTTGGTTTAACCCTAGACAGCAAGCTATAATCATATTTCAAGCCAGTACTTTATGAGTTCGTATAATGTAGAGAGAATCTGAATCGCACCTCCTCATTCCTATACTAATGACTACTGTACGTAATTTGCAGCATTTCTATTGATAGAACATGGCTATACAGCACAAGTATCAAACATTTGCTGTGCACTAAAAGAGGCATTAGTATACAGTTTGATCAAAGAGCATAGGCCCACTTACCGCGACAAGGTAAGCACAGGTGCTTTTAATTTAGCAGTAGTCTGCAAAGGGTTAAATAATTCCTACCACATCTCAGTTGAAGTTCCTGAGAAGCTGTGAACAGGTGATCCCTTTGCACCAGTTCACATGCGGCGCTGGACGGTGGCCATCGCTGCTTCTGTGCTGTGCTGGTGGAGTGATGGAATCCGACGCCTAGGTGGCTCTGCCTCACGGTGCGGCCGCGGTGTGGCTGCTGGATCCCGTTGCCTGCTGGTGCGGTGTGGAGGCGCGGTGGTCGCCGCACGGCACTGCGCTATGGATAGAGTAGGTTCCCACTTAACAAGAGGCAACCTTGTCGCGGTAAGTGGGCCTATGCTCTTTGATCAAACTGTATACTAATGCCTCTTTTAGTGCACAGCAAATGTTTGATACTTGTGCTGTATAGCCATGTTTTATCAATAGAAATGATGCAAATTACGTACAGTAGTCATTAGTATAGGAATGAGGAGGTGCGATTCAGATTCTCTCTACATTATACGAGTACTTTATGAGTGATTATGTGGGAAGCTACTGAAAATAAGTGAAATACTATACATTGAAGATTTTTACTTTGTACCACACGCTTTCATTAGAAGTCAAATTTTGTGTAATGGAATACTCATTTGATTATTTTCTTGTAATCACTATAGAAGGGTTACACTACAGTAAAAAGCTCAAATAAGATATATATCAATAAATAGCAGATACATTAAGGTATAGATTATATTTTTCTCCTCTCTAGGCTCTGCAGGCCCTGAAAAATGTATGAGAAAATGCATCAAACTACAGGGTATGAATTGGACCGTGTGAAGTCTAAGCATGAGTTTCTAGGTTTACTTGAGGCTAGGTTCCCACCTGCTGTGGAGGGCCCGGCAGGAGCCTCCATTGCAGATCCCAGCAAAAAAGAAAGAAAAGATGAAATACCGCTGGACCGGCATATGGTGGATCTGGCAACTCCAGAATTCTGATCTCATGCCGGAACAGAACCCGGAATTAAAGATCATATGTGTATGGAGCCTAATACGGGAGGGTTTATGTCCACTGGGAATGTGTCCGTTCAGTTTTTTTTTTTGCGGACCGTATACGGAATCAGTCATTTCAATGGGTCCACCCAAAAAAAAATAACGGAAACTACTCCGTGTGCATTCTGCTTCCATATGTCCGTATTTCCATTCCGCCAAAAAATACATTTACAGACAAGGATAGTACTGTTCTATCAGAGGCCAGCTTCTTCGTTCCACAAAATACGGAATGCACACGAACGTCATCCGTATTTTTTGCGGACTGCAAAATACATACGGTCATGTGCATGAGGCCTAACACTTATGACAGAATTCTTGTACATTACGCTGTATTAATAGTTGACAAACTGTGTTTATATAATCTCCACGGTATTGATATTCTAATCTTGTGTAATTAACAAATAAATATTTGCGTTAATTAAGCAGGAAAAAGCTGCAGCTGGTATGAACAATGCACAAGCGCGTATTTTCATTGTGAATTTACAATCCTCAACGTTCTTTGAAATAGTAGGAACAAAATATGGAATTAATCAAAACCAGGGATCATTTAATGTGGGTCATTACAGACGCCAATATGGTCAATGGCACAAAACAGAAATTGTAAAGTGCATGTATGTACTGAGGTCGCAGAGTAGAAATATAACTCTCCATGAGTTCTGATAATGGAGCACAAAAGCAAATAATATGTAGCCAATATCGCATTGAGTTTTGACAAATGAAAAATGTAAACACTGCAACATCTATAAATTAACATAAGTTGTCAATGCACTATTGGGGTCATTTATTAAACTGGTGTAAAGTAGAACTGGCTTAGCTGCCCATAGCAACCAATCACATCCCAGCTTTCATTTTCCAAAGGAGCTGTCAAAAATGAAAGGTGGAATCTGATTGGTTGCTATGGGCCACTAAGCCAGGTCTACTTTACACCTGCCTGCCAGAATCCTCTGACGCAAGTGTGAAATTAGCCTTAGGGTGCATTCACATGACGGTTTAGCTTTCCGTTCTTCTGATCCGTCAGAAGAAGAGAGAGAGAAACAGGATATCCTGTAAAAAAAAAAAAAAGGGTCCTGTTGCATCAGTTGTCATCCGTTTGAGCCATTTCTGTCTGAGATCCATTTTTAGAAGGAAAAAAAAAGTCCTGCATGCAGTACTTTTGTTTTCATCTAAGGCTAATTTCACACTTGCGGCAGAGTGATCCGGCAAGCAGTTCTGTCGCTGGAACTACCTGCCGGATCCGACAACACGTATGCCAACTGATGGCATTTGTAAGACTGATCAGGATCCTGATCAGTCTGAAAAATGCCTGATCAGTCAGAAAAATGCATTGAAATGCCGGATCCGTCTTTCCAGTGTCATCCGGCAAAACGGATCTGGCATTTATTTTTTTCACCTTTTTTTCAGACTGCGCATGCACAGACCGGAAGGATGAATCCGGCATTCCCGCATTTTGAATGCCGGATCAGGCACTAATTCATTCCTATGGAAAAAAATGCTGGCATTCAAGTCTTCCGTTTTATGGGCCGGAGATAAAACCGTAGCATGCTGCGGTTTTATCTTTTGCCTGATCAGTCAAAAAGACTGAACTGAAGACATCCTGATGCATCCTGAACAGAATGCTCTCCATTCAGAATGCATCCTAGGATGGAACTCTATGCCGGAAAAGAAAAACGCAAGTGTGAAAGTACCCTAAAAAAATGGATCTCCGATGGAAATGGCTCAAACTGATGACAACTGATGCAACTGGATCTGTTTTTTTTTACTGGATCATGTAAAAAATTGATTCCTATGCAATTCTATGCATTAGGGTCCATTTACATGTCCGCAAATGGGTCCACATCCGTTCCGCAATATCGGGAACGGGTGCGGACCCATTCATTCTCTATGGGGCTGGAAGAGATGCGGATAGCTCTCCGCATTTCCAGAGCGCGGCCCGTAACTTCCGAGCCGCGGCTCCGCACAAAAATAGAACGTCCTATTCTTAATTGTGGACAAGAATAGGCAGTTCTATGGGGGGTGCCGGCCAGGATCCACAATACACTACAGACGTGTGAATGGACCCTAACTGATGCAACAGGATCTGTTTTTTTTTACAGGATCCTGTTTTTCAGGATCTCTCTCTCTTCTGATGGAACAGAAGAACAGGAAACTAAACAGTGATGTGAATGCACCCTCAGCTGCTCCAGTCATCTGTGCTGGCTCCTTCATCTCCATCTTCCAGTCCGGGGATTGTATTCATCAGGTATTTTCTGCATTGCTGCTCATCTCATCATGATATCAAATGGTGCTATCTGTAGTTTTATTTAGCTCAAGAGGTCAACCTGGTGACTTGCCACATTATTCTTACACCCGGAGTCACTATGTGTAACTAATGCAGACAGAAACAAGTGATACCTTTGTAAATATGGTGTCACATACTGAAATGTGAAATTTTATGTTATCACCATATCAAATATTCATCTTTAGTTTTCTACTTTCTTGTGCAAATGGGAGAAGCTGCAGAGCGATTCATCCTACGTCATTTTGACGGTACCATGATTTAGTGCACCCCCAAGCAAGTGGTGGACCACTGCATTACACAGAGCACCCAAAGCACAGAGATGGTGGTTACCTTATGTCTCATAGGCTGTTGCTATGCAAGTCCCTCAAATATTATATTTATATTTTTATATAAATTATGATTAACCCAAGGAAGAAAATGTTATCATAGAGATAACATTTTTGATTGCACTTCTTTTTATCCTTTTCAAGATGAACTTCTATTTAACCCTGTTAAGACCTTCACACTTTCCATTTTTGCATTTTTTTTTTTCTCCCTGCTTTCCTGCATAGAAAACCTTTGGATTTTTGTGTTCACATAGCTGTATGAGGGCATGTTTTGTGGCACAAGTTGCACTTTCTAATGGCATCCTTTATTATTGCTTTCACTGTAGCGGGAAGTCGGAAAACAATTCCAAATAGGGTGAAATTGAAAAATAAATAAATAAATAAATAAACTATTTTGCCATAGTTTTATGGATTTCAGTTTTACAGAGTTCCTTATGCAGTAAAACTGACCTATTCCCTACATTTTTCAGGTCAGTGCAGTTACACAAATACCACATTTGTATCATTTTTTTCATGTTTTAATGGTTATATATAAAAAAAACTTTGAAAATACACACATTTTTTGTTTCCCATTACCATATTCCGACCCCGTCACATTTTAGTTAAGTTTTTTAGAGAGGTGAAGCGATAAAAAAAAAATGCAAATGAGCTATTTTGACAGTTTATTTTTCCCCCCTTACAGTCTTCACCATACAGGATAAATATGTTTGTAATAGTTCAGGCATTTTGAAATGCGGAAGTGCAAATTATTTTATTTTAAACAATGAAAGGGGATTATTTGAATTTTTATATTGTTTATACCTTGAACCCCCCCCCACCCCCTTTTTATTACTCCACTTAGTGACCAGCTTGTTTGGGGCCTTAATAACAAAGCATTTATTTTAATTTTTTTCATTGTCGCCTTCCAAGAGATATAACTTTTATTTTATTTTTTGTCTATGTAGCTGTTTGAGGGCTTGATTTTTGCTTTTAATGGTGCCATTTTGTTCCACAATGGTGCCAGTTCTCTAAATTAATTGAGAAAATTATTAATGACCTACTCTGGGGGAAGAAACATGTCAGACTTAAATTAGAGCAATGGTATAAACCCTTGGAGAGGGGAGGACTTAATCTCTCCTGCTTCAAGGGATACTTTTTAGCTATTCAGCTTTGCTTTTTTTTCGGGAATGGAATGATAGCCCGCTATGTAGGTATTTATTGAATAAATCCCCATATGATATTTTTTTTTTCGTTGTTGGAGTCAGATCAATTGACCTACTCCGATAAGGAATTTAAATCTGCCAGGAATCTTTTTTATGAAGTAATGGTATTGTATTCGATTTTGGTTAGGATTGAGGGGTTCAATAGGATGCACTCATTTGTGGTACAATAGGCACTTTCAAACTTTAGTTGAATTAGGTAGAGATTTATATTGGCAAAAAAGTAATATATTATACGTTACAGGTAGTGGGTAATGGGGATATAGTTTCATTTACGGTATTATCACAAAAAGAAAAAACACAGCAATTAACATGGTTTCGTTACCTACAATTTGAAGTATATAAAAAAATAAAAATAAATAGGTTTGAAATACACCCTTCTACACAGTTTATTGATTTGATAGGGAATTTAGAGCATAAGATGAAGATTTCCCAACTTTTTAGATATATAATTAGAGCACAATTTGTAGATACCTTTTCTCCAGGACAGAGGGCTTGGCAAAATGAGTGTGCAATGACTTCTCTGGATGACAGGAAAGAGGTACTTCAGGATTTAAAAGTGGTTTCAGATAATTTTAATCATGTTGTGATGCAGTTTAATATTTTGCATAGACTCTATGTTACACCTCTTTGGCTTAAGAGATGTGGTATTAGGAGTGATTACAACTGCCCGAGGTGTGATACTCCTGATGCAGGATTATTTGCATATTTTGGGGGTTTTGTTCAGAGCTGAAACAGTATTGGGGAACTATTCATGAATACATAGAGAGAAAGCTGAATGTACGAATGCCATTGACTGCTGAATGTTGGGTACGGGGTAATCTTGCTAAGGTGTGGTGCCAGTAGGATAAAAAAAAAAAAAAAAAACTTCTGTACTTCCTACTGAGCTGTGTGAGGGCTTGATTTTTGCAGTATGACTTGTAGTTTTAACTGGTATCATTTTGGGGTACATAACACTTTTTAATTGTTTTTTATTGTGTTTTTTAAATAAGTTAAAACTGGCATTTTTTTTTTACAGCATTTACCATATGGGATGAATGCCATGATAATTGCACTGTGCGGCTCATTATGGATGTGATATAAAATATGTGGAGCTTTTTCACTATTGCTGTCATAGCCCCAGATCCTTCAGAGGGATGAAATCTACAAGAAACAAACAACTCTATTGATTGCTATCAGGCAAGGCATTTGGGTCCCAAGAGTGCAGGAAACACCTGATGAGAGCCACCTCAGATGCCATGGTCTCAATTTGCCATGGCATCTGAGAGGTTAAATATCTGTGATTGGCGTTATTACTGATCGCAGACATTTTCCATGGGTGTCTGCTGTTTACAATAGCAGAAAACACAGTGGTTATGGTGCCCTCTCTGCTCTAGAGTGAATGCCATCTTTAAAATCTCATGTGTGGCAGAGGTCAGTAAGAGGTTAAATAAATTACCTACATTTAATGCATTTAATGCTATGTTCTTATCATGCCCTTCATATCTACTCTACATAAAAAGAAAAATCCAGATAATAAACAGGTTATAACCCTACTCATCGCTATAGTGATATGTGTAATGCAAGTGGTGTTACATACTATAGAAAATCCTATCAACGTCATTTACGTTAAGCGACTTACACTGTAATACATGCGGCGTTCATGTCCCCCAATTTGAAAAATCGAATCATATGATGCTGCTTTGAAAATTTAATAAAATATAAAGTAGCATTGCAGAAATTATTCAATTAGAATGAGGATTTAAGGCTAGAAAATAAGATCTAGTATAGAAAATGGGAATTTAATATGGTTATTATAATGTAGTATACACAGTGTAGAAAATAAAAGAGGTGGAACAAAACAACAACCTTGAAATTACAATGCATTTACATTCCAAGAATTGTAAAATGATATTTTATTGTTGACTGTGTTGAGCAGGTAGAGAAAATTATTTCGCTTCATATTCCTTATTGGCTTGTTAAGCATCTGTCGTTGTTTTCTCCAGTAAATTGGTATTCATGGTCAATTCTAGTATTTGTTTATGGTTTGTTTGCATACAGCTATTCAAATAATTCTGAAGAATATGTCTCTAAATTTCTTTATTAAGTCCTGAAAGAACAAAAACATGTCTTTCATTATGTATGCATGAAGGTGAGAGCCAATCAAATAACTTTCAAACCAGACTCACATACTATAGTGAGTCATGAATGTAATATTTCTGAACAAATTCATTGTAATTCATAGGAAAATAATTGTCTTGTAATTTATTTTCGATCTGCTTAAAGAATAGTTTTGGCCTTTTGTACTTGGCAAAGTGGGTTATAATATCACTTTTCAACCTGCCAAGAGGCATAAAATACATAAAAGAATAAATAAAAGCGATGCCCACTGTCAAATATCAGCAAATGTGGGAAGTAAAACATTTGTTATAGATCCATATAATATCCCTGAAAATACATAAGCCCGTATCATTTTATTTACTCTTATTGGGATACAGAAAACATGTCTGTCCATATGGATAATTAAATGTGGGCTTGATGTAATTGGTTCATATCCAACCCTGTATATTATATGCTATGCCGCCCCCAAAGTAACTAGCAATGATGGCAAAAGGTTTTGATGTAGCTAAGGTTTTGCAACCTATTAAGGCCACAAATTCAAGTTTCAAAATTATAAAATGTGTAAATATATACATTTAATCATCAGCAACTTCCTAAGAGCTCAAGCACACAAACATATTTTTTTCTCTTTGTGCATTCAGCTTACTTTTATTTTTTTTGTGGCCCATATGTGGGAAAATTCACTTCAATAAGTCTGTAAACAAATCCTGAAATTAGTGTGCTTTCTGTGTCCTCATGTCTGTTCCACAAAAAAAATAGAACATGTCCTATTAGTGTCCAAATTATGGATAAGGATAGGACTGTTCTATAAGGGGCCAGCTCTTCCATCTACAATTTGCAGACCGAAAAACATCCAAAGGTAGTGTGTATGAGCCCTAAAGCGGTTGTCTGTTTTACTATATTGATTAATTGATGACCTATCCTCTTGATGGATCATCAATATCAAATCGGAGGGGATCCAACTCCTCGCACCCCAGATCATCTGCTATTTAAAGAGGCTGCAGTTCTTGTGAGTGTGTGTGTATATATATATATATATATATATATATATATACCGTGGAACCTTAGTTCTATACATTATGGAAGTTTTGGTTTAATCTTCTCTTGCATTATGTGTATATATATATATATATATATATATATATATATATACAAACCGGATTCCCAAAAAGTTGGGACACTAAACAAATTGTAAATAGAAACTGAATGCAATGATGTGGAGATGGCAAATGTCAATATTTTATTTGCAATAGAACGTAAATGACAGATTAAACGTTTAATACGAGTAAATGTATCATTTTAGAGGAAAAATACATTGATTCAAATTTTCACGGTGTCAACAAATCCCAAAAAAGTTGGGACAAGTAGCAATAAGAGGCTGGAAAAAGTAAATTTGAGCATAACGAAGAGCTGGAAGACCAATTAACACTAATTAGGTCAATTGGCAACATGATTGGGTATAAAAAGAGCTTCTCAGAGTGGCAGTGTCTCTCAGAAGCCAAGATGGGTAGAGGATCACCAATTCCCACAATGTTGCGCAGAAAGATAGTGAAGCAATATCAGAAAGGTGTTACCCAGCGAAAAATTGCAAAGAGTTTGCATCTATTATCATCAACTGTGCATAACATCATCCGAAGATTCAGAGAATCTGGAACAATCTCTGTGCGTAAGGGTCAAGACCGTAAAACCATACTGGATGCCCGTGATCTCCGGGCCCTTAAACAACACTGCACCACAAACAGGAATGCTACTGTAAAGGAAATCACAGAATGGGCTCAGGAATACTTCCAGAAACCATTGTCAGTGAACACAATCCACCGTGCCATCCGCCGTTGCCAGCTGAAACTCTACAGTGCAAAGAAGAAGCCATTTCTAAGCAAGATCCACAAGCTCAGGCGTTTTCACTGGGCCAGGGATCATTTAAAATGGAGTGTGGCAAAATGGAAGACTGTTCTGTGGTCAGACGAGTCACGATTCGAAGTTCTTTTTGGAAATCTGAGACGCCATGTCATCCGGACCAAAGAGGACAAGGACAACCCAAGTTGTTATCAATGCTCAGTTCAGAAGCCTGCATCTCTGATGGTATGGGGTTGCATGAGTGCGTGTGGCATGGGCAGCTTGCATGTCTGGAAAGGCACCATCAATGCAGAAAAATATATTCAGGTTCTAGAACAACATATGCTCCCATCCAGACGTCATCTCTTTCAGGGAAGACCCTGCATTTTTCAACAAGATAATGCCAGACCACATTCTGCATCAATCACAACATCATGGCTGCGTAGGAGAAGAATCCGGGTACTGAAATGGCCAGTCTGCAGTCCAGATCTTTCACCTATAGAGAACATTTGGTGCATCATAAAGAGGAAGGTGCAACAAAGAAGGCCCAAGACGATTGAACAGTTAGAGGCCTGTATTAGACAAGAATGGGAGAGCATTCCTATTTCTAAACTTGAGAAACTGGTCTCCTCGGTCCCCAGACGTCTGTTGAGTGTTGTAAGAAGAAGGGGAGATGCCACACAGTGGTGCAAATGGCCTTGCCTTGTCCCAACTTTTTGGGGATTTGTTGACACCATGAAATTCTGATTCAACATATTTTTCCCTTAAAATGGTACATTTTCTCAGTTTAAACTTTTGTTCCGTGATTTATGTTCTATTCTGAATAAAATATTAGAAGTTGGCACCTCCACATCATTCCATTCAGTTTTTATTCACGATTTGTATAGTGTCCCAACTTTTTGGGAATCCGGTTTGTATATATATATATATATATATATATATATATATATATATATACTTGTGACACCAAATGGTAGGGATGCTGTTTCCCAGGCTCATTTTCTACACATTACTTCTTTTTTTTTAAAGTCATACAACAGCTACATCATACTCTCCATATTCACCTTATATTAATCCTTCAGGAATATGTACAAAAAATACCTAGTAATATACACTGAGAAGTGAAGTGAAGTCAAGAAGTACAGTAAGCCAGAAGTCAGTACTGGAGAAACAAGAAAGTGCCAGGCACAGTAACCAGTGTAGTTAAACATTGGGAGGTTATAGATGAGGATAAGACAAAAGTCTGAATCAATTATGCCCCAGAAGTACCATATGTAAGGAGAAAGTGAAAAAAACAGTTGACTGCACGGATTACTGGGTAGAGGGGGAATAGTGAAGAGAAATAGAGGAGCTAAAAACTAAAACTTTTATTAATATACACTAAAAGAAAGGGAAGGAATTCATAAACCCTTTAAAACCCCTATCAGTGGCAGACACACATAACTGCACTCATAGGACTTTAATTCATAGGTCTTGAGTGTCAAGGGTGCAATGTATATACTTGATACGTCACCACACACCTGTTACTGCCAAAGGGGGAAAAATGTGTACCGTATTTTTTGCCCTATAAGACGCACTTTCCCCCCCCCCCCCCCAAAATGGGGGGAAAAAGTTAGTGCGTCTTATAGGGTGAATATAGGTGAAACCTGGGGTAAAAAAAAACATATCCGGCGCTTATATTTGACTGTGCGGACTGTACCTGTAGCGCTTGCAGCCCTGGCAGCGCTCACATGTCCGGCGGGCAGCGGGCGGCGAGCGGTGAGTGGCAGGCGGCGGTGCGGGAGTCCGATGCTGCGATCCGCAGCAGATGGTGGTATGGAGGGTCTGGTATGGGCCGGCCGGCCTCAGTAAGTGCTGGGTTGTAGGGACCGGCCGGCCGAAGAGTTGTTATGGAGGAAGAAATGGAGCGCAGCAGGAGCGGGAAGACAAGGGGCGGAGCTGGCATGTGTGACAGGGAAGTCTGCTCCGCCCCTCGTCTCAGTCTTCTCTGCGCTCAGTCGTCAGAGGATCGCTGGAGGATCGGTATGAATTGTTAATGCCTGCAGTGTTTTGCCAACTTCCTTCCCCTCACTTTACATTTAAATGCTGAAAGACATCCCTAAGGAATCACAGAGTTAATAAAGTGCCACCCATAATAATAAAGTGGTGTGCCCTGCCAGAAAGACATCACTAAGGACCCCACTGTTAATAAAGTGCCCACCTCCTAATAAAGTGGGCACTTTTTTAACAGTGGGGTCCTTAGGGATGTCTTTCTGGCAGGGCACACCACTTTATTATTATGGGTGGCACTTTATTAACACTGGGATTCCTTAGGGATTTCTTTCAGCATTTTAAATGTGAAGTGGGGGGAAGGAAATGTGCATAACACCAATCTTGACAGCCCCCCCTCCTGATAAAGTGCCCCCACTCCTGATAAAGTGCCCCCTCCTAATAAAGTGCCCCCCCTCCTAATAAAGTGAGCTCACTCCTAATAAAGTGAGCTCACTCCTAATAAAGTGAGCTCACTCCTAATAAAGTGACCCCCTTATTAAGGCGTCATGCAGACATCCGTGGAGCACTGTCCATAATATCCCAGCCTGCCGTCCTGCTGAGTGCACGAAGCGCATGGCGTCATTGGTTGCTATGACGCCCTGCCCTTCGTGCACTCAGCAGGACAGGATTTCACGGACCATGCTCCATGGATGTCTGCATGACGCCTTAAAGTGTCATTGGATCCCCCCCCTTTCCCAATAAGTACGGTACCGTATGTCAGCAGCATATCTCCCCCATAACATTGTGTTAGTGGCAGATCCCCCCCCATAACATTGTCATCCACTGATGTTCTTAGCTACAGTACCCCCATAATTGTAGTGCTAACAGTTCTTCCATTACTGTATTCTATTGCAGAAAATTACGGTAGTCTCCTGCTGCATATTGTACCGTACATTTCTGAGCGATGTCAAAGCAGAAAAGGCTTTCTTATAAAATTCCTTTTAAACTAGAGGTGATAAAGTACGCCAAAGAGCATGGAAACAGGGCAGCAGAGAGACATTTTGGGCCGCCTCCAACTGAAAAGATGATTCGTGCATGGAGGAAACAAGAGGATCGGTTGGAGAAAGCGGAGAAAAGTAAACGCACTCTTTGTGGATGTGCTGCAAAGTGGCCACAGCTAGACGTGGACATGAAAGAGTGGATCACATGTCACAGGAACAATGGCTTCTCAGTATCCACAAAAATGATCATCTATGAAGCCAAACGTCTTGCTGCAGAGAAAGGCATTGACGACTTCACTGGATCGGCATCATGGTGCTACAGATTCATGAGGAGATGTGGCCTTGCTATGCGCACCAAAACAAGAATTGCCCAAAAAATGCCCAAAGAATATGAGTCCAAGATTCTTTCTTTTCATAAATTTGTGCTGGACTCAAGAAAGAAACATGGCTATGAAATAGGCCAGATTGGGAACATGGATGAAGTTCCGTTAACCTTCGATGTTCCATCGAATAGGACCGTCGATGTGAGAGGCGCAAAAACCGTAACTGTGAAGACCTCTGGACACGAGAAAACGCATTACACGGTTGTCTTGTCCTGCTGCGCAGATGGCACCAAACTGCCACCAATGCTGATTTTTAAAAGGAAGACCATGCCAAAAGAGGTGATCCCACGAGGAGTGATTGTCCATGTTTACGACAAAGGGTGGATGGACGAAAATGGCATGAAAGTATGGATCGAAAAGGTGTGGTCCAAACGCACTGGAGGACTTCTGAAGAAACCTGCACTACTAGTGCTTGACCAGTTTAGGGCACATATCACCGAATCCACAAAAACAAGATTTAAGGAAGTGAACACCCATCTAGCGGTAATTCCTGGGGGGCTTACCAGCCAGCTACAACCTCTGGACGTTTCCATTAATAAGCCATTTAAAGTGTTCATGAGGGAGGAATGGAACAAGTGGATGGCAGCCGGGAACCATGACCTGACTCCCACTGGACAGATGAAGAGGCCCACCATCACCCAAGTCTGTGAGTGGGTGAAAACATCATGGCAGGCAGTTAACGAGGAAATCGTCATCAGATCCTTTAAAAAGTGTGGCATTAGCAATGCCTTGGATGGCACTGAGGACAATATGCTGTACGACGAATCTGAAGGCAGCGATACTAGTGATACTGAGCCACAGAGTGTGATTAACCGGGACAGTAGTGATGAGGAGTTTTTGGGGTTCCCTGATGAATAGAGGAGTATTGTACCTGGACATTTAAGTCAATAATGATGGTTATTAATGCTGTTGGTTACTACTGTTAATGTTTACATTGTTAAAATATTGGTCTGTTATTTTATTAAAAGTTTTGACACACCTTTTGTCCCAATTTTTTTTTTTCCTATTTTCACCCTCTAAAACCAGGTGCGTCTTATGGGCAGGTGCGTCTTATAGGGCGAAAAATACGGTATATCTTGAATGATTGACGTTTTTATACACTGAGCCCAGAGTGTATCATAAACATAAAACACCCCACACAGGGACTCAGTAAATGGAAAAATGATAAGCCAGATAAAATGGAGAGGATTCACTGTAGCCATGGCCAAATCAAACCCCTTAATGTCAGGGGAAAGAATAAAAAAGATGTTTAAGTAAATACATACACCTGAGGCTCAACTGGCGCAGTGAAAAGAACCAAGCCAAACTAGTATAGATCCTCAAGGGTACCCCACTAGGGGATTTATAAATAACCCTATATGTGGAATACAAGAAGGGAATCCCAATACATCTGTATAGTATCTGGTGTTATTGAAATATGAAGGGACCGATCCTCTGTACTAAAGGGGCTCAGAAACGACATAAATAGCTCAGCTTCATCAGTATCCAGCAGCGCATCTTAGCTCAACGCGTTTCTTCCAACTAAGATCATAAGGAGCTATATTGTCTACCTAGAAATATGCAAAGCATCAGCTGTTCCACCAGCGTGAGCATATGCTCTTGAAAAAGGGAATGATCCTGAAACGCTTCGAGCTGAATTAATAAAGACTTCCACTTCATTTTGGAGCCCTGGTGTCATGTGTCATCTGTCATCGCCAGGAAGCCTCTGATACATCTTGCAAAACTACCTCAGCGGGGGAGTTGGAGGTATAGGTGGTCTTGAGCTTTATCCTATACCCTCCTCCCCGTTGAAGAAAGTGTGACGCTATATTATCAAATGGAGATTATGTTCATCTATTGAACTTGGAGATCATGTTCATTTATTGAACAAATACGGATCGTTGTTTGTTCATACTTTCTATTCACAATTTTCTCCATCACTTTTTACTCATCAGCTACAATTTGTGTTAATCACCTTCTATCTTATATATTATATATCATATATTTTATATATATTTCCTATGGGCTCGGTGGCACCCCCCTCTGTATTTTCAGGACATTACTGAAATATTCCGCCAACCTGTGCATTCTAATTCTTATACCAGAAGTACCAGGCAGACTAAACAGGAGAGTAGAACCAATGTGGATAAATGTAAAGAAAGCAATAAATAACAAAAAGAAAGCATATAAATCACTTAAACAGGAGGGTAGAACGGAAGCACTGAAAATATATAAGGGAAAAAAGTATAAATCTGAAGGTGTCGGACCTTTAAAGAGTAATGAGGGGGTAGTCGCAGAGAGCGATGAGGAGAAAGCAAAGCTGTTAAATATTTTTTTCTCCTATGTATTTACTGAGGAAAATAAACTGTCAGATGACATGCAGAATGTAAAAATAAATTTCCCATTAAAAGTGTCCTGTCTGACCTAGGAAGAAGTACAACAGCAATTTACAAAGATTAAATAGACAAATCGCCAGGACCAGATGGCATACACCCCCGTACCCTAGGGGAATTAAGTAATGTCATAGCCAGACCCTTATTTCTGATATTTTCGGACTCTATACTGACAGGGAATATCCTACAGTATTGGTGCAGGGCAAGTGTGGTGCCAATATTCAAAAAGGGTCCAAAAACAGAGCCTAGAAACTATAGGCCGGTAAGTTTAACATCTGTTGTGGGTAAACTGTTTGAAGGTTTTCTGAGAGATGCTATCTTAGAGCATCTCAACGGAAATAAGCAAATAACGCCATATCAGTATGGCTTCATGAGGGATCGGTCATGCCAAACTAATTTAATCAGTTTCTATGAGGAGGTAAGTTCTAGACTTGACAGCGGCAAGTCGTATATCTGGACTTCTCCAAAGCATTTGACACTGTACCATATAAAAGGTTAGTATATAACATGAGAATGCTCGGACTAGGAGAAAACGTCTGTATGTGGGTAAGCAACTGGCTCAATGATAGAAAACAGAGGGTGGTTATTAACGGTACACACTCAGATTGGGTCACTGTCAATAGTGGGGTACCTCAAGGGTCAGTATTGGGCCCTATTCTCTTCAATATATTTATTAATGATCTAGTGGAAGGCTTGCATAGTAAAGTAGCAATTTTCGCAGATGACACTAAACTGTGTAAAGTAATTAACATTGAAGAGGACAGTATACTACTACAGAGGGATCTGGATAGATTGGAGGCTTGGGCAAATAAGTGGCAGAGGAGTTTTAACACTGACAAATGTAAGGTTATGCACATGGGAAGGAATAATGCAAGTCACCCGTGCATATTAAATGGTAAAACACTTGGTAACACTGACATTGAAAAGGATCTAGGAATTTTAATAAACAGCAAACTAAGCTGCAAAAAACAGTGTCAGGCCGCTGCTGCCAAGGCCAATAAGATAATGGATTGCATCAAAAGGGGCATAGATGCCCGTGATAAGAACATAGTCCTACCACTTTACAAATCGCTAGTCAGATCACACATGGAGTACTGTGTACAGTTCTGGGCTCCTGTAAGCAAGGCAGACATAGCAGAGCTGGAGAGGGTCCAGAGGAGGGCAACTAAAGTAATAACTGGAATGGGACAACTACAGTACCCTGAAAGATTATCAAAATTAGGGTTATTCACTTTAGAAAAAAGACGAATGAGGGGAAATCTAATTACTATGCATAAAAATATCAGGGGTCAGTACAGAGATCTATCCCATCATCTATTTATCCCCAGGACTGTGACTGTGACAAGGGGACATCCTCTGCGTCTAGAGGAAAGAAGGTTTGTACACAAACATAGAAGAGGATTTTTTTGCTCATGTAATCCATGGAGACAATGATTCGGTCATAATAGGAGCTACTACTTGTTAGCAGGGCCATTATGGGGGACTCCCATTTATCATATTCATATACCCTATTAGAGTATATGGAACTTCTATAAAGTAACTGAATTTCCCTTTAAAGCATTTTAATTCAACATTTTTCTTATTTCATTCTTAAACAGACTTAGCAGTCTATTAGACACTATTTGAACTCTTCCACAAATCTTACATTTTGTTGGCCCTAAGAATAGATTGGCGCATGACATTCCATTGTAAAATTAATATTTGATTACTTATTCATTGAGTGATCTTGATCAAGACAATGTAAAAGAGCACTTATTTCTATCTCCTAAGTTCAAGTCATTTAGCAATCCTTGATAGAATGAGATGAAGGGATATTATCAACGTATTACAAATTATGTTAATTAAATGAGGGCCAGATAAAAGGCTTCCTGTGACATGTTACTCAAGTGGCCACACTGGATGCTGTATGACACTGTCCCTGGAGTGATCAGTGCATTCATATTTTAGATACATTGTTGCTTATCTGCTAGTAACTAGTGCCTATTTGCAGAAACTCCCATTTGCAAAATATATTTTGCTGCTTTAAAAGAAGAAGCAAAAGCATTGCCAGCAAGAGCACTGTTAACTTTCTGCTACCTTTGAGGAATGCTTAGAATATTCATCCGAGGTTTCATTCAGAATGTATTGGCAATAATAACCAGGTATTTAAATGGCACCTATTAGGGGAGCAAAACAGACATATCAAATAGAGATGAGCGAAACGTTGTAAAATTCGATATGGCGGCTGCTTTGATGAATTTTGCCCAAAAATTTGCTTTGTGAGGAATTACTTTGTTATGAAGCGTATTGACCCGCTCTCTGTCATTGTACCCCTCAGATGCCTCTTTCATAGCTGATTGCGACATTCAACATTAATATTTGTAACGGACATTCCCGCAACAGGTGGCAGGAAATTGGTGAGACTGGCAACACGTGGTTTGATGTGACATGTTTTCCATTTGGATCAAATGAGTGTTGTTTCTGGGGCTTGCCACACCTTCTTTCCCCAGGTGTGGCTATTAGGGTTATTTAACCTTCTCTATTTATAGTTGCTTCCCCCACAATGCTGTGCGGTTTATAGCTCCTGTTTGGACATTTGGATAGATTGTGGTTGTTGGATCTCGGCTGAGTTCCTGGTGCTTCCATTGCTCCTTCGAAGTTCAGTCTTTCCTTTCCCTTTTGTATTTTGTTTGGGTTCTGAGTGTTGCATTTCACTATTGTTTGTATTTGGCCTGAAGAAGACTCCTGTTTGTTCTTCCTTTTGGAGGAACAGGTAGCCCCGTCCCTGCTATTAGTACTAGGGTCCTATGGGGCTTGATAGGACTCTAGGTATTCCTGTGTATGAACTCACCTACCTTTGGGGTTTGTTCATACTGGTGCCACCATCTTGATTGAAGATCCAGCGCAAAATCTCGTGTGATCCATGATGATGTCATCACGTCGGCCAGCGTAGTGCATCATAAGTCACCGTGCACCGGATTGTACACAGGATCTTCAATCAAGATAGCAGCAGGCTCTTCACACTCAAATAAGGTATGATTTATGGCACCATTTAGGGAAATTTGATCCGTTACCACGAAGCACAAGAAAATTCAGCTTCACAGAGAATCAAATTTTCCCTGAAGTTCTGATCAAATTATGTGGGCTTCGATTAGCTGAACACTGATAGCAAACATACCTATTGTGATAGCTACGCCGCTCGGATGACAGATAAATTAAGTTTACCCTCCCCCCCCAGTGCCATGCTGTAAGTGCCCTGGGGCAATTCCAATATGTCAGTCCCTGGACTTCAGTGCACAGATGGATTCCCAGCCTCTCATCTCTGTTTTGATTGACAGCTCTAACAGTCTCCTGATTAGATGCTGTCACTAAGAGGGGAGGGGATGAGAAGTGTTTGGTGCACTGAACGGGGCACTTGCAGTCAAATTTGCATGACTGGTTAAAACTTAATTTCTCATGGAAAGCAAAGAAACAGAAAGAAATGTCTATTTAATTCATTTTATCATAATTTACCATGACATATCCCTCTCTTTTTTTTTTCACAAAGAAAACCCTGTGTAAAACAAACCTAAATGGATTGTGCAGTTTTTCTGCAACTGAAGTTGGGCAACATGCTAATATTCTTTATGTTTCAGTTCCTCCCCATTTTCAATATCTGTTTTATGTCTCTGTAAAAGAACAATCTTAAATGGGTTATTTCATGAATAATATAAAAGATGAAAATAAGTCATAATCTAGAACATGACAGCATCTTTCTAAGAAAGCCAGAACCAGCCCTATACCTCATATGGATCCAGAGATCTTCCCATTCATTGCTCCAGTTGTTCTACTAGGTTTATTTCAAGCTGGCAGCTTAGTGGGAGTATTCTTTCTCAGAGGGGTGTCCGATCTGTTGCAGCTGGTGGCAGTTGAAGAATGGAACTGAGCATGTGCTTCCATCTCAGTGAGCAGAGCGGAGAAATTTAAAAAAAGCAAAAATAGTGATGCCATAGGCCAGGGATCTGTGTAGAGATTACTTTGAATCTCATCTAATCAAGCCTGATTATACTGTAATGGCAGCAGAAATGCTCTTTGTTTTTGTGAGCGTTCCTTAGTGTAGTTAAAGGGCTTTTGTCACCCCACTAAAGTGATTTTTTATTTTTTTTTGGGCTAGTTACATTCGTTATAGTGCAATATATGAGAATATATTGTTGTCACTTACTTTCATGCAGCCGTTTCTTAAGAAAACAAAGTTTTATTATATGCAAATCAGGTCTCTACCAGCAAGTAGGGCGTCTACTTGCTGGTAGCCGCCGCAAAAAACCGCCCCCTCGTCGTGTTGATTGACAGGGCCAGCCGTGATCTCCTCCTCCGGCCGGCCCTGTCAGCATTTAAAAAATCGCGCGCCTCTGTTCATTCGGCGCAGGCGCTCTGAGATGAGGAGGCTCGTCTCCTCAGAACTCCCTCAGTGCGTCTGCGCCGATGATGTCTTCTCTTTCGGTGATGTCATCGGCGCAGGCGCACTGAGGGAGTTCTGAGGAGACGAGCCTCCGCATCTCAGAGCGCCTGCGCCGAATGAACAGAGGCGCGCGATTTTTAAAATGCTGACAGGGCCGGCCGGAGGAGGAGATCACGGCTGGCCCTGTCAATCAACACGACGAGGGGGCGGTTTTTTGCGGCGGCTACCAGCAAGTAGACGCCCTACTTGCTGGTAGAGACCTGATTTGCATATAATAAAACTTTGTTTTCTTAAGAAACGCCCGCATGAAAGTGACAACATTATATTCTCATATATCGCACTATAACGAATGTAAATAGCCCCAAAAAAAAAACTTTAGTGGGGTGACAGAAGCCCTTTAATGTATCCTTCTGGAGTCCAACTTGTGAGGCTCACAATAAAATTGCTTTTAATGGATACTTTGTAGCATTAGGTATGTCAAGTTGTTCAAAACAACCCTCAGGTTCAAGAAAACAAAAATCAAATTAACTTTGAAACAGAACACTGACCTGGTGTCCAGTAAGCAATGCTGGCCAATCTGAGGGCAGACCTGAACAAGAAGCAAGTGTCGAGAGGTGGCCGGAATAAAATTACAACATGTAGATTTATTCCGGCTGCCTCTTGGCATATTTGCCATGCTGTGGCCGGACCTCCCGCATTATAGTGGCACAGTGCACTAGTGGTAGCATGGATCCGGCACACTATTCCCCTTACAGAACAGTCTGCCGGAAAAGGCTGCCGCTAGTGTGAAAGTAGCCTTATTTGATTGAGCAGACAAAAAGAACAAAAATCTTCCCAACGCCTTTCACCAACTAAAGAACAGCTGAAAAACTGACATTGAATTCTCCAACCTAAGGAGCTCTTACAGAAGGAAAGAGCAAGTTCTGAAAAGAGTTTTGCAGTCTAAACTTTCTGTAGCTGTGTTTTTCTCAGCATAATGAGCAGTAACCTACTAAAAAGAACACAACAACATATGAAAGTACATTGAAAAATAAGACTTGCTTCTAAAATTAGGACATAACCAGCCAAGGTTTGCTGCCTGCTTAATCAATTTTTCTCTATAAGCATCATGAAGACTTTGTTTTTACAGGTATATATTTTTTGCATGTCATATGCATAGGCTTGTGTTAATGGTTTTAGAGAATGGCAGATTCATTATAATATAACTGTGCAAACGCCGCTCATTTACTGTAATGTACCACTCATACAAAGTGTTTTGACCTAACAATCCTGTCTCATCTCTATTATTAGAATGGTTGTACAAATGTACTACATCGTCGTCTGTTGCTGCATGGTATGTGGGCTGCCTGGAGGCCGGATGGATTGACATTGTTCTAAGATGTAATTTAGCTGAGTAAGCCAGGAAATATCTATTCATTAACTTTATTTTAGGCTATGTTACTTCTTTATACTGCATATTCATTGATCTGGAGAAGGAAATAGAACAAAGTAAACATGGGTAAATATGCAGCTTGAGCACTGCAGGATGCCTTATGACATTAACAGCTTTTTGTTTGATTATCAAAGGAAAATCTAATACCGTAGCTTATGTTAGTTATACAAAAAATGGTAATGTGTCATCAGAAAATTACCAATTGTTTAAATCAAGTTTCTTTTCGTATACTGAGAGATTTGTGTATTTGTTTATATTTATATGCTGCTATCTATTTTTTTAAAATAAAAGTTTCCACTGTCTATTTTGTCTGTGGTTCATGTGGCCCACGTGGCCCTCGTAAAGCATATCTCTAAATGCTATTAGCAGCACGGTAAAGCCCCTAGTCCAAAACTAGAGATAAAAAAACTTGTTATAAAAAATAAAATGTGTCACTATCTTGTTTTAATTGGTATAAGAGTTGCAACCTTTTATGTCTGAAAGAATTCCTTCCTATGCTGTTAATATTACAATCACATCTGTTTAGCAGTTCTTCAGAGGTCAGTAGCAAAGTTAAAAATAACATAGAAAATATTGTTATAATTGTATTACAGCAGAGAAGACGGTATCAAACTGTAGCTCATGAGTCCCACAAATATCAGATATAAAGGAAGACTGTAGCAATAGCATCATATAATATGAATAAAAAGCTGAATAGCTTTTCAATAGTTATGGTATATAGTTACTTAAAAAAGGTAACATCCATCAGGTTAAATCTTTCTCAGCTTAATTATAACTCTTACTGTAATTGTATATACTGTGGAAATTTGCTCTGGTAGACAGACTTGCGTATGCAGTATAGAGGCAACAACAACATATTTAACTTAAACAGTTCAGTGTTTTATTCACACATAAGGAAAGTGACAAAAAAAAGTCAGTTTCAAGGAGAAAACAGTCACCTTGAGTCTGGTTTTTGTTCACACCAGGCAGCAACACATAAGTCCTTGAGTGAAACAGAAGTCCACGTGCTTTCATCCAAACACGATAGCAGGCCTTAATCCCGGCCCAAACTCACAGAGACTGGCAAAGCTCTACTGTCAGATGGAGGATATTCAACCACCAGCTGAGACTGCTGGCTGGGTTTTGTATCCCTAACCAAAACCCGGCTTGGAACATGGTGAGAAGCCACCCATTCTGCACTTTGGCTGCTCCCAGTAAGAGCCGGCTCGGATCGGCTTTACAGCCACACTATATAACCAATAGTGTCAGTCAGCACTAGCTGCCGCTGCCACTTAAAATTACCAGCTCTTACCTCACCGAGGCCAGGAACCTCGGTGACATATATCTTCCGTCAATGATAGCCCCTTGCACTTTTCTACATATCTCCCCCCTTTGTTCAACCCTGAGGGGGTGAACACCCACCAGACTGTGTACCTGGGACAGGGAATCTGCATTTTCCTGTAACCTGCCTGCTCTATGTTCCCCGGAAAACTTAAAGTTCTGTAGAGACAAAAAACACCTGGTGACCTGAGCATTCCTCTCTTTGGCTTGGCTCATCCACTTGAGAGGGGAGTGGTCAGTTATCAGACAGAACTTTCTCCCCAACAGATAATAGCGGAGAGACTCGAGTGCCCACTTGATGGCCAGGCACTCTCCACTATACTGTACCTAGTCTCGGCTGGGATAACTTTGCGGCTCAGGAAAAAAATGGGATGCTCCTCCCCATTGATGTCCTGAGAGAGTACAGCTCCAAGGCAGACAACTGTCTGTACCACAACCTCCCTCTTGAAGTCAGGTGTAACAAACACCGGGAATCCACACAGGGCCGACTTCAGAGCGGAGAAAGCCTTTTCCGCCTGCTCGTTCCACTGGGCCGTCACTGACTCGCGTCCCTTCAAAAAGCCTGTCAGTGGTGCAGCGACTGTAGCAAAGTGGGGGACAAACCTCATATAGTATACCACCATTCCCAGGAATGACTTTACTTGCCGAGTAGTGACCGGTCCTGGCCAATTCCAAATAGCCTCAATTTTGTTTACCTGAGGTTTATTAATTCAGTGCCCAATTACATACCCCAGGTACTTGGTCTCTTCTAACCCTATTGTGCACTTTTTTGGGTTAGCGGTTAATCCAGCCTTTCTAAGGGAGTCCATTACAGCCTGTACTTTCGGCAGGTGACTTTTCCAGTCAGTGCTGTGGATAACGATATTGTTCAAGTACGTCGAAGTGTACCGACCATGTGGACTGAGTACAATGTCCATTAGCCTTTGAAACGTGGCGGGAGCGCCATGTTGACCAAAGGGTAATACCTTGTACTGATACAGCCCCTCTGGCGTGATGAAAGCCATTTTCTCCTTGGCAGCCTCCATCAAGGGTACCTGCCAGTACCCTTTGGTGCGGTCCAACACAGAAAAATACCAGGCTTGGCATGGGATATGCGTCAAACTTGGACACCTCATTCAGTTTGCGGAAGTCTTTACAGAAGCGCAATGTCCCATCCAGCTTGGGTATTAAAACTATCGGACTGGCCCATTCACTTTTTGACACCTAGCTCTAGCATTAGCTGCCCTTCCTCCGTGATGGCTTGTCGCCGAGCCTCAGGTACCTGGTATGGCTTTAATCGGACTTTTGCCTGAGGCTCAGTGATAATGTCATGTTAGATTATTGAAGTGCATACAGGAAGGTCCGAGAACACATCCATGTTCTGACTAACGAACTCCCTGATTTCCTGAGCCTGTTTAGAGGAGAGTCTGTCAGCAATTTTCACTGTAGCAGCCGCTTCCCTTGCTTCAGACAGAGGGACCGAATCCGCTTCCCCTAGAAACCCTGGACGTGGGCTGTCTTCCGTATAGTTTTCCCTATCTTTCCAGGGTTTGAGCAGATTCACATGGTACACCTGCTCCGGCTTTCGCCTCCCCGGCTGATGTATCTTGTAATCTAGGTATATAGTGGCTCACCCCTCCTGCTAACATAGATCGGTGCTCTCACTAAGTTGTGGTTCACCCAAACCACAATATGAAGTGAAAGTAGAAATAGAAGTATAGTGGGCACTCTATATCCGGCACTAAATAGTGGGTACTAAATATTGGGTACAACAGATTTATTTTGACAAACAATATTATCAATCTACTTCACAAATAAAAATAAAATAAAACTTGCAGAATGTTCCCAATTGTATGACAGTACAATTAATAAAAAGTCATAAGATATTCCTAAAAATATATAAAAATAAAAAATGATATAACAATATAATGCTCCTAGAGGTTAATGCTATAGATATATATATTCACATTCATAAAAGTCCCTTTAAAATCTTCCGCAATACTTTGTGCGATTGATATGATAGATATCCTGAGTTTTGGCAATGTTCTATGCACTCATACGTTCAAATTTGTAGGTCTCACTTCAATGGAGGATTATAATGGTGGCTATTCAGGGGTTAGTTACATGCAGTATAATAATTAGGTTTGACTCACTGCTTGATGTTCGTTGGTTTTTCTGACTTTCGTGGCGTCCCACTACTGGTCAGATCACTCACCCCTCTTCTTATATGCTGTGCATAAGCTGCGCTTCCATTTAGCGGTAATATTGCGATGTCCGCGAGGTTTCCTCTTGGTCTCTGTTCAGCGTCCCACGTGTAGATGGTTTGTCACGTGATCGGAGCTTCAGAGCGTTTGTCACGTGATCGGAGTTTCAACACGTCACATAACCTGAATCCAATGTGGTTGGGTTAGTTCAAATTCCGGAGGCGGTACCAACCTCCGTTTTTACAGCTTTCTAGCGATAATCTTGCTGTTTTTCCGCACAAGTTTGTTACTGGTTATAGTAATATAAGACGTCTCATTACTTTAAGGATCTCATCCACTCCCGCTATACGCGTTTCGAGGTTGCTAACCTCTTCCTCAGTAGCTCCGCTACTGTAGTAGTAGGAGCTACTGAGGAAGAGGTTAGCAACCTCGAAACGCGTATAGCGGGAGTGGATGAGATCCTTAAAGTAATTACTATAACCAGTAACAAACTTGTGCGGAAAAACAGCAAGATTATCGCTAGAAAGCTGTAAAAACGGAGGTTGGTACCGCCTCCGGAATTTGAACTAACCCAACCACATTGGATTCAGGTTATGTGACGTGTTGAAACTCCGATCACGTGACAAACGCTCTGAAGCTCCGATCACGTGACAAACCATCTACACGTGGGACGCTGAACAGAGACCAAGAGGAAACCTCGCGGACATCGCAATATTACCGCTAAATGGAAGCGCAGCTTATGCACAGCATATAAGAAGAGGGGTGAGTGATCTGACCAGTAGTGGGACGCCACGAAAGTCAGAAAAACCAACGAACATCAAGCAGTGAGTCAAACCTAATTATTATACTGCATGTAACTAACCCCTGAATAGCCACCATTATAATCCTCCATTGAAGTGAGACCTACAAATTTGAACGTATGAGTGCATAGAACATTGCCAAAACTCAGGATATCTATCATATCAATCGCACAAAGTATTGCGGAAGATTTTAAAGGGACTTTTATGAATGTGAATATATATATCTATAGCATTAACCTCTAGGAGCATTATATTGTTATATCATTTTTTATTTTTATATATTTTTAGGAATATCTTATGACTTTTTATTAATTGTACTGTCATACAATTGGGAACATTCTGCAAGTTTTATTTTATTTTTATTTGTGAAGTAGATTGATAATATTGTTTGTCAAAATAAATCTGTTGTACCCAATATTTAGTACCCACTATTTAGTGCCGGATATAGAGTGCCCACTATACTTCTATTTCTACTGTATCTTGTAATCTACCTCTCCAATTTTTCAAGTACCTTGTAGGGCCCCTGACACCTAGCTGTCTACGGTTGGTACCAGAACCAATACCCAATCACCCAGGTTAAAGTTCCAGACCCGAACCTGCCTATTAAAGACCCTACTCTGGGCTCGCTGCACTGCCTCCATATGCTCCCTAACCAGAGGTAACACTGTTTCCATCCATACTTACATCTGGGTGACATACTCAACAACACTTTTGTGCGGTGTGGGTTGTTGTTCCCACTCTTTTTTGGCCACATCCAACAGACAGCGAGGGTGTCGGCCGTATATCAGTTTGAAGGGCGAGAACCCAGTAGAGGCCTGGAGCACCTCTCGCAGTGCAAACATGAAATTGGGCAGAATAAGATCCCAGTCCCTCCCATCCTTAGACACCACGTTTTTAGCACATTTTTTAATGTTTGATTAAACCTCTCCACCAGGCCGTCCGTTTGTGGGTGATAGAGAGACGTCTGCAACTGTTTTATGTAGAGCAACTTACAGAGTTCTCGCATGACCTTGGACATAAAAGGGGTCCCGTGGTCAGTCAGAACCTCTTTAGGCAGACCCACTCAGGAAAACATCTCCATTAACTCTGAACTTTGGCTGATGTATGACGCAGTGGCACCGGGTACCAAGTGGCGTAGTCAAGGATGACCAAGATGTGTTGGTGCCCTCTAGCGGACTTCGGTACTGGGCCTTTGAGATCCATAGCGATCCGCTCGAATGGAACCTCAATAATCGGGAGAAGGGCCAGGGGACTACGGAAATATACCTGGTGGCTGGTTATCTGGCAGGTTGGGCAAGACTTATAATACACTTCCACCTCTCTGAACACACTGAGCCAGTAGAACCGCTGTAAAATCCGGTCCTGCGTTTTCTGCTGGCCCAGGTGTCCCCCAAGAACATGTTGGTGGGCTAACTCCAACACGAGCACCACCAGCTGTTCAATATGTTCACCCCATAGTTGATTTATCCGATACAACATCTCCTGTTGAACCGCAAAACGGAGAAACATAGACTCGGCCCCCGGTTGCTGCGGCTCACCCTCAACTATTACCACATTTTTCCGGGCTCAAAATTATCCCCAGAGACATTGAGGTCTGTCAGCTCAGGACCCGGCGGCAAGTCCTCCATGTCTCCCACCATGACACTTAGTGGGGTTGTCTCCCCCTCTTCCACCAAAGTGGCAGTCACCCCTACTGCTGGCCCTTCTGACTTAGGTTCCCAGGATTCTGGCCTCCCCCCTGAGCCGGGCCACTCTCCTAGGGTTACATCTGTCTCCTGGGTATTGGTGACTTTCTTATCCGGCCATAGTACAGGGAAACCGGGGTGTTTCTCCCAATTATTAACTCATATGGTAACTTTGTGGTGTATACCTGCCAGACACTGTTGACAGCGAGACCAGGTTGGTGGGATAGCCCTTTAAGTCCCCACAAATGCAGACAACACTGACTTTTCAGCCAGTATACTTGGCAGGCCACACCAGGCTCCCTGAATCCAGCAGTGCCACCGCTAGAGTGTCCCCCACGCCCACCTGGCACAGGTGACTATTGTCTACAGTCTCAGAGTTACCTGTGGTGCACAGCTTCCTGGCATACAATGAGTAGCGATAGCCATAGTTGGTACCCATGGGTTCAGCCCGATGGGGACAGTCAGCTTATATGTCCAGGCTCTTGACACCGCTAGAAGAGCACCGGGGCAGGGTCAGCAGGGGGTACGTCCTGGGCGGGTTTGGTTGGCACGAGCTGCTGGGTTTGGAGTGGAGATTTCCGAGGTTTGGCTGGCCCCCTCCCAAAAGAACCCCCCTGCATATTTCTGGTGGCCTCCATCAGGAAGACCATCTACAAGGCATTATCTGGAGACACCTGGCCGATTCAGTGCTGTAGAGGGTACGGCAAAGCCCTCTAAAACTATTGCACAGATCCCTGTCATTGTATCCCTCAGTATACATTTTTTTAAATCATACTTACCTCATCCATTTGTTCACACAGAGCTGGCAGCCACCATCTTGATTAAAAATCCAGTGCGAAATCTTGCGTGGCCTGTGATGACATCACCACGTCAGCTGGCGTGGTGACACCATACATAACCACACAAAGGTTTTCGCATGGGATCTTCAATCAAGATGGCCAGCTCTTTGCGATCAAACAGATGAGGTAAGTTCTATTTATTTATTTTTTACCACATTTTCAAGTAAAATCGATTTGCTATCATGAAGCACAAGTAAATTCGGCTTCATACAAAATAACATTTTCCACCGATTCACTGATATAGCAAAAACAAGAACACAAAAAATTTGAATACTTCCCCTCGCCTTATAATCCAGTGGTTATAATCCATGTTTTGAGAAAAAAAATGGCTAAAAAAATTAGATCCATATACTTATGTCAAAAATTGTATTCATAATTATAAATTATAATGCATAATACTTTTCAATCATTCTTTATTGCTACAATGTTATGAAACATCATTGAAAACCTGTCTCTGCTGACAGTTAGCAAAGTCCCCAACACTAAATCTCAATGCTATTTGCTAGAGGCATTGTCATGCCATCACTCTACTTCAGTAACCTCTTTAACTGTATATGGGGGAAAAAAATGGCCACATTTAACCCCAAATAATTGAATAAAAAGTTATATTGTGCACCATAGTGCTCGGGTGCTCGGGGGCTCAAGCCGAACACATCGGGATGCTCGTGAAGTCAATGGGAGAACCCAACCATTAAACGATGCACCCCCTTGCTCTGAAGAGGGGAGGGTACCTGGTTCATAGGAAAAGGTTAGAGATTGATGGAAACAGCACCAAAATGGTTTGGGAACAGCATGAAGAGGATGTCTGTCTTGGACTCCCAGGTTGCTGCTGGGGACGATGTTGTCCGGGTAGTATGCCACTTTTACAGACTGACAATAATACGCACAAAACCTTGATATTAGAGGAAAAATTGTTAGGAAACATTCTTTCCTGTATATTTACTTGTATATAAAGTGCAAGTGCTGCCAAAAATTACCAGGAAGGGGAACTCCGATACAAAATGTATATCACATACAGGAGGGCCTCATTGACATTGTGCTACAATTGTTCAGGTAGTGGGACTCCTACACTCATAAAGCCTATGCACTAAGTGAAAGGGCTGCCAATAATTACAGGGAATCAGCATCAAACACAGCCTTGAAAAATTATGATTGATGGCCAGCTGGTGACCTTCAAAAACATTTGGAGCAAGCGCCTGCTGATCTGGCCATCTAAAACATTATGGACAAGGGCTTGCTGCCGCTTTGGTGAATCTGGATAACCTGGGGCCGATCGCATGTTTCCGTGACAGCGACGATCCAGTCGGATGTCTGCACTATCAACTTTTGATATTGTTTTCAGCGCCAACCACCGTGACCACGGGTAAGGGGGAATCAGTGTTCGATTCCGGAGAAGGAGCATGAGAAACGTCTATGGCTACCACATCCAAGCAAGGCACCATACGCGCAAATTACCTATTACTGTAGGTATGATTAGGTGAGGGCCTGCAGATGAGCTGACCCTGTAAAAGATTGTAGGTGAGGGCCTGCAGGTGAGCTAACTCTAAAATATGATATGCGAGGGCCTGCAGGTGATTTTACCCTCTAAAAAATTATATGCGAGGGCCTGCTGCTAAGCTGACCCCCTAAAACATTATGGTTGAGGGCCTGCTGATGAGCTGACCATTGAAATAATTTACAGTGTTCAAAGCAGGCCGGGTCACCTGAATTCTTCAGCTAGGAATAATGGAATAGGACTCCGGTTCTATTTTGCTGGTTTTCAGAACTAGGGCCATGATTAAGAGCGGCAGCCGTATTGCGCCGCTAGAGGTGAAATTCTTGGACCGGCACAAGACGAACCAAAGCGAAAGCATTTGCCAAGAATATTTTCATTAATCGAAAACGAAAGTCAGAGGTTCGAAAAAACGATCAGATACCGTCGTAGTTTCGACCATAAACCAAAGTCTTAGGTTCCGGGGGGAGAATGGTTTGAAAGCTGACAAAGTACGCTGTATGTAATAGATACATTTTTGAAGCGCACACGTTACACAGCAGATGGGGCCCTGGTTAGGTCTCTGTCAGAAGTGGACACCTTCTACGGTAAAATTACAATATATGTCACAGATAAATTTTTTAAGTGCACACATTACACTGCAGATGTGGCCCTGGTATGGTTACTGTCAGAAGCGGACACCGCCTACGGAAAAATTACAATGTATGTCACAGATAAAAATTTTAAGCGCACATGTTACATTGCAGATGTGGCCCTGGTAAGATCACTATCAGAAGCGGACCACGTCTGCGGAAAAAGTACACTGGATGTCACTGATATTTTAGGGATGCGCACACTTTACACAGGAGATTTGGTGCAGCAAATCTCACTGTCCGCAGTGAACACCGTCTATTGAAAAAGTACACTGGATGTCACTGATATTTTTTGGATGCGCACAGGTTACACTGAAGATGTGGTGCAAATAATTTAACTGTCCGCAGCGGCCTATTACACGGTATTTAGCACAGGATGCGCTAAAAATATATATTGCTGCTGTCACACACAATAGTCCTTAAAAGGACTTTTGGGTCTCTGAATTTAAAAAAAATATAAAAGTCTTCCTATTACACTCCCTACACTGTTTGTCCCTTCCTAACTCTCCCTAACACTGAGAAATTTAGCGCAGGTTGAGCTACAAACATATATTGCTGCTGTCACACACAATAGTCCTTACAAGGACTTTTGGGTCTCTGAAGCGTTTTTGTACAAAATTTATATTCAATTACACTTCCTACACTCTCCGTCCCTTCCTATGCTCAGCTCTCCCTGACTACGAATGAGCCGAACATGCGTCATCGGGTGCTATATAGCACCCAATGACGCGTTTCGGCCAGCCAATCACTGTAATGCCAGTAGCCAACGTGGCTACTGGCATTACAGTGAGGTCGGTACTTACCTGCACGTTTATAGCCAAGAAACGCGCGGGGGGAGACTCGAGCATGGCGCTCGAGAACATGTTGAACTCGGACGAGTATTGCCATGTGCCGAGCATTGAGATGCTCGAACGAAACAGGTTTTCGGCCGAGCATGCTCGATCATAATGAGTTATACAGAAAGGAGAAAAGAAAAGTGTATAAATGAAATTAGCCCAGTCCTTAAGGGATTATGGAGTCACCTGTTCTAGCTGTGTGATTAATTTTTTAAGCGCACATGTTACACTGCAGATGTGGTCCTGGTATGGTTACTGTCAGAAGCGGACACCATCTACGGAAAAAATACAATGCATGTCACAGGTACATTTTTTAAGTGCACACATTACACTGCAGTTGTGGCCCTGGTAAGATCACTGTCAGAAGCAGACAACACCTTTGGAAAAATTACATTGTATGTCACAGATACATTTTTGAAGCACACACGTTACACTGCAGATGTGGCCATGGTATGGTCACTGTTATTTTTGTACAAAATAAATATTCAATTACACTCCCTACACTCTCTGTCCCTTCCTATGCTCAGCTCTCCCTGACTATGAATGAGCCTAACATGCGTCATCGGGTGCCAGCCAATCACTGTAATGCCAGTAGGCAACATGGCATTGCCATGTGCCGAGCATTGAGATGCTCAAACCGAACAGGTGTTTGGTCAATCATGCTCGATCATCAGATTATACAGAATGGAGAAAAGAAAAGTGTAAAAATGAAATTAGCCCAGTCCTTAAAGTATAACTGTCATATATATATATATATATATATATATATAATTATTTTTTTGGAGTATTGGATAGTGGTGATTAATATCACCTTGGTGGCCCTATTTCAACTTTTCACTGTGTATTCAATTACCCCTTAATTCCACAGTTTTGTTCCCTGTACTGCCTACTTTTACCTCTGCTTAAAATAGGGTTACATAGACGGAGCACGCAGAAGCAAGGCTGCGTGCAGGCTCACATTCCTGACAGCCAGGGACTGTAAGTAAATGATTAAAGCCAGGTCCTCCCCAGCAGCTGATAACAGTGCCTGGGCTGTGTGCACTTCTCCCTGTCCCTGCGCTTGGCAGATGCTCCCTCACTCAGCAGACTTGGAGAATGCAGAGTTGGTGCAGCGCAGACCAGGGAAGGGAGATCTGCCATCTGCTCAGTGTATACATAAAAGCAACATGTGGTAAGAGGACCCCTTTGTGCGGCAGGAGATTAACCCTTTAGGGGGAGGGCTGTGGTTACTGACACTTTTGGGGGGCTATTGTTACTGGCTAATGAGGGCAGGCGGGGATTAGCCTCAGGGTGAGGGCAGTGGCGGCCATCTTAACTGAATAGTGAAATTGCAGTTTTATGCAGACTGGTTGCTAAGGGCTGAATCTTATTAAATATGGGGTAAGTCAGTCTAATAGTAACCGATTCTGGAATATCATGTTATTAGTAACTACATATATGAAAATTGAAATTAGGGTTTACGTGTGACATTTATCCTTTAAGGGATTATGGAGTCATCTTTTCTAGCTGTGTGAATAAGGCAGGCTGTCATTTTTAATGGATACCTATTCTAACTGTGTGCTTAAGGCAGACTGGAATTTGTTATGTATAACTATTCTAGCTGTGTCTTGGACGAGTATACTCGTCCTGGAGCAACGGTACTTAGCGCACCAGGACGAGTATACTCGTCCTGGTATTACACACAGCCAGGCACCCAGGGTCAATGCCAAGGAGGATCCTGTGCCCCCCCCCCCCCATATCGGCGATCGCTGCAAACCGCAGGTCAATTCAGACCTGCGGTTTGCAGCGCTTTATGTAGTTTCTGATCCCTGGCCAGTCTAATCTTTTTTTAACCACCCCTGCACCCCTGAATGCATTTATGTCGATGGGGTGCAGGGGGGCGGTTTGTGGGCGGTGCGGGCAGTTGCGGGAGGCGGGTGGTGCGGCAGGCGGGATCGCGATTCCCCGCCCGCCTCCCGCTGAATATTCATTGGTGGTCAGCACATTGCTGACACTCTGGTATAAACGGCTGACATCGCTGCGATGTCAGCCGTTTAACCGTTTCACCCTTTCCATACCGCGGTCCGTGCAGACCGCGGTATGGAAAGGGTTAAGTCAGGGAGCTCCCTCCCTCTGCCATCGGGGGGCTGCTGTGCCTTTGCAGCCCCCAGATGGATGGGGGGACAGAGGGAGCTCCCCTCCTTCCCCGTCTGCTCAGTTGTGGCAGACGGGGAAGGTTCCCATGGCAACAGTCCTGCTGTCCATGGTGCTAAAAGAATAGATCTGTTCAGTGTAAGTAAAATACAGTACAGTACAATATATATTGTACTGTACTGTATTATACAGACATCAGACCCACTGGATCTTCAAGAACCAAGTGGGTCTGGGTCCAAAAAATGTAAAAAAAAAAGTGAAAAAGATAATAAAGATAATAAAAACACATTTATCACTGAATACAAAAAAAACACAAAAAAAAACACTACACATATTAGGTATCGCTGCGTCCGTAACAACCTGATCTATAAAACGGCCATGTTATTTTCCCCGCACGGAGTACGCCATAAAAATAAAAAAATAAAAACTATCAGGAAATTGAAATTTTGCCCACCTTACTTCCCAAAAGAGTCGCATGTACGCCAAAATAGTACCAATCAAACCGTCATCTCATCCCGCAAAAATTAGCCCCTACATGAGACAATGGCCCAAAAAATAAAAAAAAACTATGGGGACACTATAACATGATTTATTTTTTGTTTCAAAAATGATATTATTGTGTAAAACTTACATAAATAAAAAAAGTATACATATTAGGTATCGCCGCGTCCGTATCGACCAGCTCTATAATAATATCACATGAGCTAACCCCTCAGATGAACACCGTAAAAAATAAAAAATTAAAACTGAGCTAAATAATAATAAAAAATAAATAAAATGTGTCACCTTATATCACAAAATGTGTAATAGCAAGCGATCAAAAAGTCATATGCACCCCAAAATAGCGCCAATCAAACAGTCATCTCATCCTGCAAAAATCATACCCTACCCAAGATTATCGCCCAAAAACTGAAAAAACTATGGCTCTTAGACTATGGAAACACTAAAACATGATTTCTTTTGTTTCAAAAATGAAATCATTCTGTAAAACTTACATAAATAAAAAAAGTATGCATATTAGGTATCGCCGCATCCGTATCGACCGGCTCTATAAAAATATCACATGACCTAACCCCTCAGGTGAGCACCGTAAAAAAATAAAAATAAAAACGGTGTAAAAAAAGCCATTTTTTGTCATCTTATGTCACAAAAAGTGTAATAGCAAGCGATCAAAAAGTCATATGCACCCAAAAATAGTAGCAATAAAACCGTCATCTCATCCCACAAAAAATGAGACCCTACTTTAGATAATCGCCCAAAAACTGAAAAAACTATGGCTTTCAGACTATGGAGACACTAAAACATATTTTTTTTTGTTTCAAAAATGAAATCATTGTGTAAAACTTACATAAATAAAAAAAATTGTATACATATTAGGTATCACCGCGTCCGTGACAACCTGCTCTATAACAATACCACATGATCTAACCTGTCAGATGAATGTTGTAAATAACAAAAAGTGTAATATAGAGCAGCCAAAAACCATATGTACCCTAAAATAGTACCAACAAAACTTCCACCCTATCCCGTAGTTTCTAAAATGGGGTCACTTTTTTGGAGTTTCTACTTTAGGGGTGCATCAGGGGGGCTTCAAATGGGACATGGTGTAAAAAAAAACTGTCTAGCAATATCTGCCTTTCCAAAACCGTATAGCATTACTTTCCTTCTGTGTCCTACCGTGTTCCCGTACAGTGGTTTATGACCACATATGGGGTGTTTCTGTAAACTACAGAATCAGGGCCGTAAATAATGAGTTTTGTTTGGCTGTTAACCCTTGCTTTGTAACTGGAAAAAAATAGTAAAATGGAAAATTTGCCCAAAAATTTAAATTCTGAAATGTCATCTCTATTTGCCAATAACTCTTGTGGAACACCTAAAGGGTTAACGACGTTTGTAAAATCTGTTTTGAATACCTTGAGGGGTGTAGTTTCTTAGATGGAGTCACTTTTATGGAGTTTCTACTCTAGGGGTGCATCAGGGGGGCTTCAAATGGGACATGGTGTAAAAAAAAAAAACTGTCTAGCAAAATCTGCCTTTCAAAAACTTATGGCATTAGTTTCCTTCTGCGCCCTGCCGTGTGCCCGTACAGTGGTTTATGACCACATATGGGGTGTTTCTGTAAACTTCAGAGCCATAAATATTGAGTCTTGTTTGGCTGTTAACCCTTGCTTTGTAACTGGAAACAAATTATTTAAATGGAAAATATGCCCAAAAAGTGAAATTTAGAAATTGTATCTGTATTTTCCATTAATTCTTGTGGAACACCTAAAGGGTTAACAAAGTTTGTAAAATCAGTTTTGAATACCTTGAGGGGTGTAGTTTCTAGAATGGTGTCATTTTTGGGTGGTTTCTATTATATAAGCCTCACAAAGTGACTTCAGACCTGAACTGGTTCCTAAAAATTGTGTTTTTGAAAAGTTCAGAACAATTTCAAGATTTGCTTCCAAACTTCTAAGCCTTGTAACATCCCCAACATATAAAATATCATTCCCAAAATGATGCAAACATGAAGTAGACATATGGGGAATGTAAAGTCATCAATATGTTTTGAGGTATTACTATGTATTATAGAAGTAGAGAAATTGAAACTTGGAAATTTGCAATTTTTTACACATTTTTGGTAAATTTGGTATTTTTTTATAAATAAAAATTTATTTATTTTACTTCATTTTACCAGTGTCATGAAGTACAATATGTGCCGAAAAAACAATCTCAGAATGGCCTGGATAAATTAAAGCGTTTTAAAGGTATCACCACATAAAGTGACACCGGTCAGATTTGCAAAAAATTGCCTGGTCCTTAAGTTGAAAATGAGCCGGGTCCTTAAGGTGTTAAGGCAGGTTGCCATTTTTTATGTGCATTTACACTGGGTGTCAGGGCCGGCTCCAGGTTCATGTGGGCCCTTGGGCAATAAAGTTTTAGTGGGCCCCCTTGTGGCATTTTGCACAGCGCTTATAGCAATGAAACTGCATGTATTGTATAGACTAAATACCTTACACAGAGCATGCTACAGAGCGGATATATGTGAATCAGTCCTTATGTGCCTACTTTTATTTCCTACCCAGTGTTTCAGTCCCTTAGGTCTACTCACAGTAGATATGCCAAGATATGCCCCCTTTACAGAAGATATCCCAAAATATGTGCCCCCTCACAGTTGATATGCCAATATATGTGCCCCCTCACAGTAGATATGCTAAGATATGTGTCCCCTCATAGTAGATATGCCAAGATATGTGCCCCCTCACAGTGCATATGCCAACATATGTACCACCTCACAGTAGATATCCCAAAATATGTGCCCCCTCACAGTAGATATGCCAATATATGTGCCCCCTCACTGTACATATGCCAAGATATGTGCCCCCTTCACAGTAGATATCCCAACATATGTGTCCCCTCACAGTTGATATGCCAAGACATGTGCCCCCTCACAGTAGATATGACAAGATATGTCTCCCCTCACAGTAGATATGACAAGATATGGCACAGTGCATATGCTAATATATGTATGCCCTTCACAGTAGATATCCCAAAATATGTTCCCCCTCACAGTTGATATGCCAAGATGTGTGCTCCCTTCACAGTAGCTATTCCAAGATATGTGCCCAGTGAACCCTTCATAGGAAGTGAAAAAAAATACTCCTCGCCTCAGTCACCTGGCTTCTCCGATGGTCTGAGCTCCCCATCACGGCAGCAGGATATTTTGACACATCACGCTGCAGTGTAGGAGGAGCAGAGGCTGATTCCCAGCCTGCCCAACAATTCTTCCTACACAGATCAGCAGGACGATGTGTGAGGACATTGTGCTGTTGCTGCTATGGAGTGCTGGCGGCTCAATAATGGATCGGGGAGCAAATAGTTTCTCTTGCACCCCCCCAATGGTACCCCCTCACAGTAGTATTGCCCTCATTGTACAACCTTAACAGTAGTTTTGTACAGAAGTGTGCCCCCTCACAGTAGTTATGCCCACATTGTGCCCTCTCACAGTAGTTATGCCCTCTCTGTGCCTTTTCACAGTTATACTGCACTATCTGTGCCCCCTTCACAGTAATTATGCCCATTGTACCCCCTTCACAGTAATAATCCCCATTGTGACCCCTTCATAGTAATAATCCCTATTGTGCCTCCTTCACAGTAATAATGTCCACTGTGCCCCTTCATTGTAGTAATGCCCTCTGGCTTTGTGCCCCCTCCATAGTAGAAATGCCCAATGTGCCCCCTTCACATTAGTAATGCCCTCTGTGCCCCCCTCCAGAGTAGAACTTTGCTCTGTGCTCCCGTCATAGTAATAAACAACTCTCTGCCCTCTCCATAGTAATAAAGACTTTGTGCCCCCTCCATAGTAATAAAGTCACCTGTGCCCCCTCCATAGTAATAAAGTCCTCTGTGCCCCTCCATAGTAATAAATACCTGTGTGCCCCCTCCATAGTAATAAAGTCATCTGTGCCCCCTCTGTATTAAAAGCAAAAAAAAAAACGAAGTAACTACTCACCTTGTCCCATTCATGAAGTCCCCTCTTCCCTGAAGGCACAGATCACTCTGCAGCACTGTGTGGGCGGAGCCTATACAGATTACCGGGCTGCAGGGTCCACCCACACAGGTCAGCAGCGCGATCCGTGCCTGCAGGCTGAATGGTGGAGCAAGGAGAAGTCTTCCTGCTTCACCATTCATAGCGCCGCCGGCCTGAAGGAAGGGAAGAGCATGGGGAACTGAGCGGTGAGTGATAGGACCCAGCTCCCTGTGCTCCAGCAATGAGCACCTCCATCTGTATTGATGGAAGCGTTCATTGCTTCTGGCCTCTGGCAGCTGTGCTGTGGGCCCTGGAACTTGCCCGGGTATGCTGGGTGCTGACGCCGGCCTTGCTGGGTGTAAAGGGAATCACTACATAGGTACAATGAAAAATATATAATCATATAACAGTAAGGTACATAAACATCACTTTAAAATATGAAAAAAATAGACAGCTAGACACCAGACATAATCTCATGGATTCTTGAAAGTAAATTTCAGTAGCCAAGGATGTATGAGATAAATTCTTGCTACTAACAGCATTATCTCAGACTGTATAGCACCTAGAGATATGAGCCAAGTCTTGTTAAGCTTTAAAACAAGACCAAGATCAGGATGCTAGCCCCCATACTGACCGAGATATAACTCCTAATGAAACCCCTTCACTTCAAATAAATAGTGTAGTTAATGCCTTATTTTTTAATAATGAATTGTGTGCCAAATCTGGTCTCATATCTATCCGTATTTGGTAATTCAACTTTCAAACAAAGTGAAAAACAGTCAAGTGAATGGGAGCAACCCTGAAATAAGCAGGCATGGCCACCACACAAAATATGGGGCTGTGTGTTTTGGTGCCTGGTTTCAAAGCTCAACAACTCCTGAAAGCAGGGTGGGAGTAATAAGAGTTAACCCCGCTGATCTTATATGGATAACATCCTCTGAATAGGTGATCAATATTGAACTCCTGTAAAACCCCTTTAACTCTTTCCCAAGCATGCAATTTAGGGGAAATATGGAAAAGTTCTGGAATTATGAGGGTCACCGTGGGTTTTTTTTTGTTTGTTTTTACAATCCCCAGTGTAAAATTTTCTCAAATTACAAAAACTGTAAAAAAAATTAATAAAAAAACCTTGGCCTCAATCAATGTTCAGAAACTAGCGTCACCTCTCAAATTATCGGTCAAGTGCCAAGAACATTCTTTGATTCTTTTCACTCTTCAATCATTTAATAAACTGGGTGAAAATCAATTGTGTTTAATGTAATATTCCTTTATAGGATATATTCATGTAGTGCAGTCTCGCAGCTGTCAAACTTGGTCGAAGCTGTAGATGTCAATCATTTATGTTATTATCAACTATAATGAGCTCCCTCAGGTGGCTTTAAGGAGTATAACACAAGTCTGGTTCTATAAATATGCATGCTGAATAGACCTTCAGATCTTTTTTATTTTTTATAAAATATCTGTATACTCAGTTTGAATTAGTTTTATATATATATATATATATATATATATATATATATATATATAAAATATTCTGCCCAAATGTAGTATGTAACTGTGACACCTTTTCAATTTTCTGTTTGAAACATTCTATGACCTTGTTGAAATGATTCACTACCTTCACGAAATGTATGCAGGCAGTGCTGTAATCAATGCAAACTCAAGAATCACCACCTGCATTCATAATCATATGATGCTAAGAAAGTGCCTACACTCCCATGTAATTATTCCAGACTTACAGCTTTCCTACATGTTAATACAATTACTGCTCGCATCATTAAGTCTGCATGCACACAAACGTTTGTTTCCGTGTCCGTTCCATTTTTTTGCTGATAGGATGTGGACGCATATATTTTTTTTGTATAATTGTCTTTTTTATTGAAAAAAGGTACAATAATAAAAGTATACATGTACAATTTCTCATGTGATCATTAGACAATCAGACATTCCAACCCATTTATTTTAACGGGTCCGCAAAAAATGCGTCCGCAACAGTATGTCCATTCCGTAGCCCCGCAAAAAAAATAGAACATGTCCTATTCTTGCCCAATTTTTTTCTGTGTAATTACTGTATACTGTATATGCCATATGGAAAAATGGAATGGAACCGGAAACACTAATGAAACAAAAAACGGATCCGTTAAAAACACTGAAAAAGCCATACCGTCGTGTGAACAAGCCCTTAAGAAGATATTTATAAGGCTGATTGCATACACAGTGTTTATCTTCACAGCATTCATAAATTACTTTAACCCTTTAAGGACAGAGCCAATTTTCACCTTAAGGACCGAGCCAAATATTGCAAATGTGACATTTGTCACTTTATGCGACATTAACTATATTTTGCAAAATACTGAGATTGGGCTACCATCTGTCTGACAGATTCTTTAAAATGTAAAAAAAAAAAATTCTGTTGTATTTAACCCCTTCTACCCTGGGTCAGTTTTCGTCCTCCTGCCCAGGACATTAACTTTATGTGGTAATATACTGTAACTTTGGAACACTTTTACTTATTCAACCCATTCTGAGACAGTTTTCTTGGGACACATTGTACTTCATGACAGTCATAAATTTGAATCAATATATTTCACCTTTATTCATGAAAAAATTGTAAATTTACAAAAAATGTGGAAACATTGTTTCTCTGCTTTTAAAACAGAAATGGATACCTTATAAATTTTATATATATATATATATATATATATATATATATATATATATATTACTTAACATTCCCCATATGTTTACTTTATGTTGGCATCATCATTTTGCAAATGTCATTTTATTTTTTAGGATGTTAGAAGGCTTAGAATTTTAGAAGCAATTCTTAAAATTTTTAAGAAAATTTTCAAAACCCACTTTTTCAGGGCTAGTTCAGTTCTGAAGTCACTTTGTGGGGGCTTACATAGTAGAAACCACCCATAAATGACACCATATTAGAAACTACACCCCTCAAGTTATTCAAAACCGATTTTATAAACTTTGTTAACCTTTTAGGTGTCCCACAAGAGTTAAATGTATATTGACAATAAACTTCAAAATTTCACTTTTTTTTTGCAGATTTTTCATTTTAATCAAGTTTCTCCTGTAACACATCAAGGGTTAACAGTCAAACAAAGCTCAATATCTATTACCCTGATTCAGCAGTTTACAGAAACACCCCACATGTGGTGGTAAACTCTTGTAAGGCCACACCGCAGGGTGCATGTTACAGCGCTGTGAGCCGCTGTTCCCCTGCTTACCACCGCGGTCCCGGGCGCTGTGTTCAGCAGTGATGTGTGGCAGGCACTTCCCATTCACCACTGCAGTCCTGGGCTCTGTCTGTGTGGGTGCTGTTGTTCTGGTATCTGCTCCACAGTTTGCTCTCACCCCTGACCACAGCATGCTTGCTGTTTGTTTCCTGCAGCACTTCCTTAAGGGCCAGCGCGCGCGTCACTTCCTGGGCTTTATTGGTTAGGTCATGTGACCTCGCTGACCTATCCTAGCCCTCCTGCACATATATAAGTGGCTCAACCCCCTTCCCAGATACCTCAGTGTCAAGGTCCTTGTGTCCTGCTAAGGTTCCTGGCTTCGGGTTGTGTTCTTGTGTTCCTGACTCATATCTGTATTCCTGGACTCTGCTACTTGTTATATCCCTACCTGCTTGCCTTGACTCTCTTTTTGCCAACCCAGATTGCCTGACCTGTATCTGTGCCGCCTGCCCTGACCTTTTGCCTGTCTGACTATGTATTCTGCCTCATCCTTTGGTCCTGCACCTCTGATACCTTTCTCAGGTACTTCCTGTCCCGCCTGGACCAGCTGCCTCGTGTGCCTATCCTCTTCAAGAGGTTGCAACCTGGTGTTCCCCTCGGGATAGTCTATCCCCACCATCAGGGGTACTGAGAAGATCCAGGGATTTACTTAGACAATGCCCTTAGAGGAGGTAGGACATATGGCATAGTGGGTTCACACCCGCTGGTTCGTGACAGTGCAAAAGGAGCGCCGTATGGTTTTTGAAAGGCAGATTTTGCTGGACTGGTTTTTAGACACCATGTCCTATTTGAAGACCCCCTGATGGAAATTAAGGGATAAGGTGACAGTTTTATTGGTATTATTTTGGGATACATACAATTTTTTATCGTTCTATATTACGTTTTTTTGTCAGGCAAGGTAACCAAAAAAAGGCTGTTCTGGCACAGTTTTCATTTTTGTTTTTTGCAGTGTTCATCTGACAGGTTAGATCATGTCCTATTTTTATACAGCAGGTTGTTAAAGACGTGATGTCTACTTTGTTTTTGTTTTTTTCAGTTTTACATAATAATGCATTTTTGAAAAAAAAATTGTGTCTCCATTTTCTGAGCACCATATTTTTTTATTTATTGCTGATTGTCTTGTGCAAGTGCATGTTTTTTGCAGGAAGAGTTGATGTTTTTATTGGTACAATTTTTGGGTACATATGACTTTTTGATCATTCATTATTACTAGAGATGAGCGAATCGAAACTGCCAAATTTCAGGAAAAATGTAATAATGAACGAATGCGAATTTCTTTGCGCTTCATGGCACAAATCACAATTTTTCCTAACATTGCGGCTACAATGGCAGCTAAAATGGTGGCTACACGTGTGCCATCATTTCTTTGCGAAAAAGACAGTACCAGCCCTACACACACATGTAGAACAGAAGGTGGGCCAGTCCTTGAGCCTGTTTGTGTCTGCTAAAGTGCACGGCAGTGCCAACGTGTGGAGCTATAACTACGGTCAGGGACAATACATGTCCTTTACGGCCCACTGGGTGAATGTGGTTCCTGCACAGCCACATCAGCAACTTGGCCAGGTCACACTGCTTCCGTCTCCACGTTGTCATGCTGTTGGTCCTGCAACAATGTCCGTCTCTGCCTCCTCATCCTCCACCATGTCCTCAGCCTCCACTGCAGGGACAAGTCACAGTGCCCCTCCAGCATACCACATGTGCAGGGCATGGCGGTGTCAAGCTTTATTGCACCTGGTTTGCCTTGGCGAACGGAGTCACTCAGTTGAGGAACTGCTCCATGTGATGCATCAATAAATTGAATCCTGGCTTTCTCCGCGACAACTAAAAATCAAAACCATTCTGACCTACAATGGGAAGAACATGGTGTCAGTGCTGTGTCAAGAAAGGCTGAGCCATGCGCCCTGCATGGCACACGATCTGGTTGTCAAGCGGTTCCTGAAGTCTTCCACCAATCTGCAAGACATCCTAAAAATGGCCAGTAAACTTTGCATGCTTTTCAGCCACTCGTGCACCACAAAACACACCCTCCTTGAGCTGCAGCGGCAGAATGGCATCCCCCAACATAGGCTGATAAGCGACGTTTCCACCCGTTGGAATTCCACCTTCCATATGTTGGACCAACTATACGAACAGAAAAAGGCCATCAACAATTTCTTGATGATGCAAGCAGATAGGAGTACTCCACTGTGTAACTTCGATGTCAGCCAGTGGCACCTCATGCGTGACACCTGCCATTTTCTCAGGCCCCTTGAGGAGGCCACGTTATTTGTCAGTCACCAGGACAACGGAATGAACAGTGTCATTCCATTGCTTCATGTCCTGGAACAGATGCTGGTAACAATGGCTGGTCAGGGGACAGAGGACGTGGCACCTTGATCTCATGGCCACATGAGCCCTGGAAGAGGAGGAGGAGGATATTGGAGCACAGGCAATGTGTAGCCAAATAGGTGGTTTTACTACTCAGCTGACAATACAGGAGGAGCAGGAGCAGCCAAAGGAGCTACAAGACGAGACAGAGGACCCGTACACACTGTGGCAGTATGCAGTGGAGATGAAGTCCCGCCAAGTCACTTGCAAAAATAGCACGATGCATGCTCACTTGCTTGCGCAGTGAGAGGTATAACTTCTGGCTAGCCACCTTGTTGGACCCTCGCTACCGGTCCAGAATGGGGGCCTTTTTTACAACTACCGAGAGGGAGGACAAACTGAACTACTACAGAGACATCCTATGTAGTCAGTTGGCCGCTGCCTATCTGCGCCATCATCCATCCTCTTGCAGGTCTGAACAGGGGAGCCCTCTGTGCTCATGTTCCATTGCTGGGGAGGAGTGGGCTGGCAGGAGCAGTATCAGCTCCATCAGCAGCAGCCTGAGTCTACAGTCGCTGATAAGTAGCTTTCTTCATCCACATAGTGAAGACCCTACTCGCCAGCAGCAGCAGCTAGACGTAAAGCAGAACCTGAACCAGCAGGTGGTGGCATATTTGGACAGCACCCTGCCACCCCACATTGAAGATCTGCTGGACTACTGGGTAGCCAAACTGGATATGTGGCCGCAACTGGCAGAGTTTGCCCTGGAAAAGCTGTCCTGTCCCACCAGTAGTGTGGCATCAGGGTGGGTGTTTAGTGTGGCGGGGGCCATAGTTACCCCAAGGAGAACTCGCCTGTCCACCCAAAATGTGGAGAGACTGACCTTTGCCAAGATGAATCAAGCATGGATTAGCCAGGATTTCCAACCACCAATTCCTGATAAATCAGACTAGATAATCCATGATGCCACACCAACACTTTGATACAAGAGACCGGTTTCTTCTGACTACCTTCCTCAGCTACTACTTTGATGCTGCAACTTGCCTGTTGCCACACATCTGATGCCAAGTGGTTGTTATTTCACCCACCTTCGTCAGTGGCTACTGGTATTGCCACCCATTGCCCCACACTGTTATTGGGTCATTTTGTGGTCTCCTGATGCAGCTGCTGCTGCCATCTCCGAACTATGTCACCTAGCCACTCTGTAGTCTCCGGATGATTCTGCCATATCCACACTATGTCACCTTGCCACTCTGTGGCCTCCTGATGCTGCCACCACCTCAAAACTATGACACCTTGCCACTCTGTTGTCTCTGGATGCTGCTGCCATCTCCACACTATGTCAACTTGCCACTCTATGGTGTCCGGATGCTGCCGCTATAGCCACACTATGTCACCTCGCCACTCTGTGGTCTCCTCATGCTGCTGCCATCCTCACACTATGTCACCTTGCCACTTTATGGTCTCCGGATTCTGCCGCCATATCCACACTATGTAACCTTGCCACTCTGTCACCTTCTAATGCTGCCACCACTTCAAAACTATGTCACCTTGCCTCTCTGTGGTCTCCTCATTCTGCTGCCATCTCCACACTATGTCACCTTGCCACTCTGTGGCATACTCATGCTTCTGCCCCCTCCAGACTCGGTCATTGTGCCATTCTGTGGCCTACTCATGCTGCTGCCACCTCCAGACTCTGTTGTTGTGCCACTCTGTGGCCTACTCATGCTGCTGCCACTGCCAGACTTGGTCATTGTGCAACTCTGTGTCCTCCTCATACTGCTGCCAACTCCAGACTCTGTCATTGAGCCACTCGGTGGCCTCCTCATGCTGCTGCCAACTCTAGTCTCAGTTGTTGTGCAACTTGGTGGCTTTCTACTGTTGCCCCCACCTCCAGACTCGGTCATTGTGCCACTCTGTGGCCTCTTCATACTGCTGACAACTCCAAACTCAATCATTGAGCTACTTAGTGGCCTCCTCATACTGCTGCCATCTCCAGACTCTGTCATTGTGCCATTTGGTGGCTTTCTCTTGATGCCACCACCTCCAGACTAGGTCATTGTGCCACTCAATGGCCTCCTTATACTGCTGCCAACTCCAGACTCTGTTATTGTGCCACTCAGTGGCCTCCTTATACTGCTGCCAATTCAAGACTCTGTTTTGGTGCCACTCGGTAGCCTCCTCATTCTGCTCCCAACTCCAGACCCTGTCATTGGGCCACTCTGTGGTCTCTTCATGCTGCTTCCACCTCACTACTATGTCATAGGTCCAGTCTGTGGACTTCTCATGCTGTTCCACCCCTCTCCACTTCATTACTGGTCCACTATTTTGGCTTTTTGCCTGGCTGACATCATCATTTATTTGATATTTATTCTGATCTGTCAGAAGGAAGGAAAAATGAGACGCACAACAGATCCTGTCTGTGTAGCAGCTTCAAGGCCTGTATGGTCCCATTAGAACTGGCCTATGATTTGGTAGCCAAAAATAGGAGAGGGTACAAAACACAGAAGATATTCAAATATTTCATTAGCTTATCATCTCTGATTTAGAGCCACTCTTTTTATTTATTTTTTACATTAGCAATACTGATGGATTATTGAGCAAATGCTAACCAAGTGAAGGCAGATGCTCCACAGATAGGATCCGTTTTTCGTGGGTTAGTGTTCTGACGGATCAGAGGAAGGGCAAATTAATCAGTGACGTCAACACAAACTTACTGCTGACACCCTCTCCACTCTGTCAGGGGGACTCTACTTGTATAAGCATTTAATAGAACAGGTTCTGTAGACATCTATGTGGAATCAGCTGATGACTGTGTAAAAGGAGTACACTTCTTCTTTACAATACCATCGACCTGTAAGGCTGAGTTAATACTTGAGTTATTTGGTTGGTTTTGGCCCCGTGGCTGCCCAAATAAGTGAAGTGTGCAGTGATTCTAATAGCTATGTCTGTCATCTGCATGTCATACTGAATTATTTCACTACCAAAGCAGATTCCCTATGCGTGTTACTGCAAGGCACAGTGTTCTAAACCCATATAAAGGCTCTATGCAGCCCGGAAATAGCTGTTTTTTAATGTGATTCGTCGCAAATTAATTCGTATTGAAGCAAATTTTTCTGGAAAATTATTACACTGGGGCAATGGGACTGAAAAATAGTTTTTTTTTTTGCACTGTTTTTTTATTTATTTATTTATTGTTACAGCATTCACCTTTGGGGGTATGTCATATGATATTTTTATAGAAAAGGTGGTCACGTATGTGGCGATTCCTAATATGTCGACTTTTTTTTAATGTATTTAACTTTAACATAATAGCTTTTTTGAAAAAAATATCATATTTTAGTTTCTCCATAGTCTGAGAGTCATATTTATTTTTATTCTTTGGGATTGTCGCAGGTAGGGTCTCATTTTTAGCGGGATGAGGAGACAGTTTCATTGCTACTACTTTGGGGGGCATACACCTTTTTGATTGCTTGGTGTTTCACTTTTTGTTATGTTATGCTTTCTTGCCACAGTTTTTATATATATATTTTTTTTTACGGTGTTCATCTGACGTTAGTTCATGTGATATTCTCATAGCTGGTTGTTACGTGGCAACACCTCACCTTTTTTTAGTGTCTCCATATTCTGAGAGCTATAGTTTTTATTTTTTTGGGGGGTGATTGTCTTTTGTAGGGGCAGAAGCCTTTTTGATCGCTTAGTGTTGCACTTTTTGTGATGTAAGGTGACAAAAGTGACTTTTTTGGCACAGTTTAATTTTTTTTTACGGTGTTTAAATGACGGGGTATATTATGTGATATATTTATAGAGCCAGTCGTTACAGAGGTGACAATACCTATAAAATATGTTTGTTTGTTTTTTCTATTTTTTTATAAAAAAAATCTGGGGAAAAGGGCATACTTTATATCAGTCACCTCTTCAATACATTACAATACATCTTTATTGTAATGCATTGCCTGTTACACTGAGTAATACACTAACAGGTTGCCTAGGAGACCCAGCCTACTCTGGACCTGGTAGGCTTTCATAGAAGGCAGGTCCCGATGCATCTGCAAGGCATTGGGCTGCCTTCTCGCCCATCAGGTTCCCGTCGCCTCAGTGTGGGGACCCAATGGGATCTCTCACTGACCCCAAACCCTTTCTATGCCGCGGTCAGTGCTGATCTGCCGGCATTGGCTTTTTACAGTGATGCCGGTGGATACAGCAGGTACCTGGCTATTACTGGCTTCTGCAGTAATTGGGCGCGTATGCTCCGGTGCCTGCCAAATCAGCATGACACAAAAGTATGCCAAATTGTGACAAGTCACCTGCTACTATGACGTACTATTATGTCACGTGTCAGGAAGGGGTTAACCTAACATTCAATGGAGGATGGATGTCATCATATTGACATTCCTTTGCCCAAATTGCGTCGGAAATCCCTTTTTATTCTGGATTTGAAAACTATGCGTTTAGCCAGAGTGGCCTGGGTATACCTGATTTCTACCAATTTGTGACCAATTCATTTTCAACAAATCAAATTTCAAATTGAACTTCTGCTAAGCTGCCGAATCCGATTTTTCTAAACTTTGCTCATCTCAATACTGGAAACCATGTATTTTTTTTTTTTTTGTGAGGGCTTATTTTTAGGGCGATGAGTTGCCATTATCATTGGTTCTATTTTGGGGTATGTACAACTTTTTGATCACTTTAGTTAGCTTTTTGGGAAGCAGGATGAACAAAAGGCAACAATTCTGTCACTGCTTCTTGGGTTTTGTTATTGCAACACTGTGTGGGAAATATGTGGAAAAATTATGTTTATTCTGCTGGTAAGTGCTATTTTATCACTATCTTTCGGCCCCTGCCGCTGATCCATGGTGAGTATTTAGAAGGTTCAGTTAACCGCAAGATAAGAATGCTTGTTCTAATGTGGACAGGGCCCACTGTTTAGGACAAGTATTCTTGTCCTGCGTAGTTAAGGAGTTAAAATACATATTGAAATATACAGATGCAGCCGAGCTAAACTTGATGGTTAATGTGTTAAGTAAAGAATAGCAAGAAGAAGATAAATAACTTTTCAGTAGATTTCAAAGGCTTTTGTCACGAGATATCCAAGGTAAAATTGAGCCATGTGTTGTTAGAGTCAATTGTAGCTTGGCTACATCTGTAAAACACACTACATGCAATTTGTGTTGGTTTGTGGCTTTTTATGACATCTTTGGGTTCAGTGCTTTTTTTTTTGTGGGTACGGAGATTTTTTATGATTTGATTTTCCAATAGGCTTCACTGAAGGACTTTAAAAATGCCATCAACTCACACAAAAAAAAAAAAAATATATATATATATATATATATATATATATATATATACCACTAAAACAACAGTATAAAAAAGTTATAGGGTTTTAAAATGTGTGTGTTTTTTTCATGCGTTTTGATATGTAGGAAGGAGTCCTAAGTAGTTTAACCATGCTAAACGGCTGCCAGCAGTAGATAGGGGCTAGGGAGAAAAGTACGGCTGTGAAGCAGTTCAATGCAGAGAGCACTTCAGACTGAACCTCTGCCCTGGGCACTTTCTGGAGCAAACTCTGAAAGAAGAAAAACATCATATTCACACTATTCCTGATGATAAAGGCAAAAGTTTAGAATTGTCAAAAGTGATAACAGACTTCCATTAATGTTGGTACCATTTGTGTAGAGAGCCATTGATTTCAGTAGTTTCCCTCATGGTCAGTTGCCACTTACTGGACCAAAATGTGATTACTGCCCAGGGCTATGACCTGTAGCTTAAATTCTGATTGCTGGTTGAGCATGCTTCTTGCCAGGACTGGGATTTATAGGATTTTGTAGCTGTGAATAAATATGGGAAGCACAGCAATGAGACAGCACACTATAAGATGCACAAGAGGGGAAAAGCCAGGGGAACACAGGGCAGGAGAACTGCTTGATATAGGTGTTAGCAATGCAAGATGGGAAGTGTAGCCTACTACCTACATGGGCTGCTTCTAAAGACACGCTCATTCTTGCTGAGTTAGGAGGAGCACCTATGGGCCAGCATTGTGACAAAAAAGGAGACCATTAGATATGTTTAGGATGTAGTAGTAGTGTCAAACTGTGTCTCTCTGTGTAATGAGTGACCCTCCGTCTGCAATTTCTTGTCTAAAAAGCCAGAGTATTCCTCTAATTGTAAGCTTTAGGGTATAATTTAGAAACCCCAGATTGTTGTAATGTACAGTAGCAATATATAATACAGATTATACCAGATGCCCTTAATACAGAACATGGAGTGGCAGGGGGAGACACTTTTCCCTTTGTTTAATACCCTTGTATTCCTCAAAGCAATGAATATGTACTTTTAAGCTGTGTTATGGAATATAATTATCTGACACTTGAATACAGATTCTACTTAGTTCTGCAGGCTTTGTGTTTAAAAGAAATGCATATGATCACCTATTGTCAAAGAAGGACCCTGCTTTACCTGCCACCAGTTTTATAGTAGAGGTCCCAGTAGTGACCGATCATTATAATCCTGTTCTCTTCTGCCAGTGCCCACTTGTCAACTTCCAGATTGGGCGGGGGCACATATTCCACTATGCTACTGCAGCCACAGCATTTCCCTTAAGCAATATGTGGCCCAATGAAGTGTTTCTTGGGGAACACCTCACTGCTCTGGCCAGTCATTGGCATTGGTGACACATATGAGCTGTCAAGTAGGGACCGGCATCACAGAGACTGGCAGAGACTGCTGCACTGGACCAAAGAAACCGGAACCCAATAGTGGTGAGCAGGTTCAGTAAGGTGGGGGTGCGGGCAGCCAGAAGGGCTGTCAAAGCTGGTCAACCCCTTTAAATACCTACAAGATTTATGCTTTAACAAGGTCATATCTGCCTTTGTTTCAAGAGAATGAAATATGCAAATATTCCTGATATGACAGCCACCATCTTTTCTCTCCGTGAAGATTCTCTCTGCCTTGAACAAAAGATACAACATTTTTCACTACTATGTGACCTTTCTGCAAATATATAGATACATATGTCAATGTAAATTATGCAAACAGTCTCTTAGAAGGGTTGCCAAGTCAGCCATGTAACTGAAGATATGTCCAATTATACAGTCTGCATAGATGCACCCAACTTAATTGACTTTGCTATAAATGTTGCAGGCATGCATCATGTGTAATTCAAATAACCTGATCTATAGGGCATGGCTGAACTGTTGAGAATATGAATTTTATGTTCATATGTCCAAAAACCTGAAACGGAAAAAAGTTAATTAGCAAGATGCAGTATATCCTATCATGGATTAAGCATATGTGGTGTGTATGAAATATTCAAGGTCATATATTCGATGAAATTGTCATGAAAACATGTTTGCGCTGACTAATCTCCCTATATACAAATCTAGCAGAGCTGTATATTACATTATTCATTGCTCTTTGTACTGCCAGTGGTTATCCAGAGCGCTGATGATAAGCCTACTGTATTGTGTAGACCTGTAACCTATATAAGCTAAGCAATGGTTAAAGAGGACCTGTCACCATGGAAAAAACAGGGCATTCTGCAGGCAGCAGGTTATAGAGCAGGAGGAGATATATCGTTTTAAGGGAAAAGATTAAAAAAAAATTTTAATTCACACATTTACATTTCTGATCAGTCTGGGCTTAGAATCATTTGAAAATATTGAAGAAAGAGTGATCACAAATATGTATATACCATACAATGGTAATAATAAAACTGAAAAAACAAGCCCTCACATCGCTCTGTAAATGAAAATATGATGTACTATAGCAAAAATAGCGTATTACCGTGTCAACCAGAAAAATCTATGTGATGTTAAAGGGGTTTTCCAAGACTTTTTAACCGATGACCTCTGGATAGGCCATTGTATCTAATCCCCCCAACGCCCACCAATCAGCTGTTTGAGAAGGCACCATCACTCCTGTAAGCGCTGCAGCCTTTTCTCAGCTTACCAAGCACAGCGTCTCACATTGTACAGCACCTATGCTTGGTATCGCAGCTCAGCCACAGTTTCTTTTTTTCTGTTAGTTCTTTATAAATAAAAAAGTAGCATGCTCCATATGAAACCATGTTACAGTCTAGATTTTCATCTAAGAAATAGTAATGCAGCGCCATATGGAAGCAACATATGTCAGCACAGAGTGCCTACAGCTCCATATTACACATGTGTGCCTCTATACAAGGAACTATTCCTTTAATTAGCACTAATATAGTACACACGTGTATGTAGGTGACAGCAGGAGCAGTGTTAGCATACCTGCCATGAAGGTCATGCTCATGGCATAACAAAAAATGCCAACTTTTAATCCCCACTGCCTTATGAGAAACTATAATATCTATTGCAGTTAAATATGGAGCAATATGTAGATAGCAAGGCAAATCCAGAGTTATAAAAAATTCAAGTCAAAGAAAAAATTACTCTCTTACCGTTTTTAATAAATCTAAGCCGTTTTGAACCCTCAAAACTGGTGACTAGGGATGAGTGAATCGACTTTGGATGAAACATCCAAGTTCAATTATCATACTGCTTCGTTTGAATACTATACAGAGCGAGCACTCCGTACAGTATAAGGCTACTTTCACACCTGCGTTCGATCGGATCCGTTCTGAACGGATCCGCTCATATTAATGCAGACGGTGGCTCCGTTCAGAACGGATCCGTCTGCATTAGAACTTAGAAAAAATTTCTAAGTCTGAAAGTAGCCTGAGCGGATCCGTTCAGACTTTACATTGAAAGTCAATGGGGGACGGATCCGCTTGAAGATTGAGCCATATGGTGTCATCTTCAAGCGGATCTGTCCCCATTGACTTACATTGTAAGTCGGAACGGATACGCTCGACCTCCGCACGTCCAGGCGGACACCCGAACGCTGCTTGCAGCATTCAGGTGTCCGCTCACTGAGCGGAGCGGAGGCTGAGCGCTGGCAGGCGGATGCATTCTCAGTGGATCCGCCTCCACTGAGAATGCATTAGGGCCAGACGGCTGCGTTCAGGGCCGCTTGTGAGCCCCTTCAAACGGAGCTCACGAGCGGACACCTGAACGCAGGTGTGAAAGGAGCCTTATAATGTATTGGCGCCTATGAGCCAAAATTATTACTTTGTGAAGTCTCTCAATTTCTACTGTTTGGTTCCAAGTGCTCAGTGTCCTAAGTTCTCTGTCCTGAACATACCAAGTCCCTTCCCTCTGCTCTGATTGATGGCTCTAGCAGTCTTTTGACTGGATGCCATAGCAGTCACTCAGAATAGAGAGATTGGGGAAGTATTCATCAGAGAGTTCTAATGGCAATCTACATGAAGAGACCGTTATGGCACCAGAGGAGTTAAAGGTTGGATTTTTTTCAATCATGCAACCTCCAAGACTATCTCCCCAGGTTTGTATATGCTGCTCCTCCTGTCACCTATAAAGAGCCTTTTGAAAGTAGAATTTTTTTCTTTTGACATGCATCTTTTGCAACTTTGGATTTACTCTATCTACATATTATTCCGCCATTATCTGCAATAGTTTCCTTGAGGTGACGAGCATCAGAAAGGGGGTGAACCTTTCTGAAACAATTATAAAGTGTTATCTAGAGTAAAGAATGACAAAGTCCATATGGCGACCAGTAAATAGTAAGCAGTTCATGGTTATCACCATGTCAAAAACTATTGTAGTCTATTTTGAAAACTGTGTCAATATTACCCCTTCCATGTGTGTATATGTACAAAAATCATTAATTAAAGGAGATATACAGTTTTTAGGATAAAGTGACTGTAGATTTGTATTTTACATGTTTTTTTCTAAGAATCAATTTCATGTAGTCTGAATAGTCTGAAGAAATGTAATAAAAGTCACCAGTTGTAATTAAAGTGAAAACTGATTTGGTGCTTATTCTCTGTTTCAATAGCTCATTTACACCACTGGCCTCATAAATCTACATCAGAAGACATGCTGCAGTGTGTCCCAGCAGACCAGATGACCGCAGAAAAAGCTATTAAAAATGTTAACATCTTATCATTCAGAAAACCAACATTTCTTTGGAATTCCTTTAAATATTATTAACTCTGTTAGTGATCAGTTAATGATCCCTATGAAGAAACTAATTCCCCATTTATCTCAATATACTTAATATCACCCATAGTCCACATTCATCGATTACTATAAAATTCATCATGATGCTAAGTCATATAAATGGTTCATTAGAGGTTGGTCCTTTAAATGATAGTTAAAAGCCATAGCTGTCTCAATTATCTTCATGATCACAAATCACAGGCTACTCATATATCACAATAGCATTTCTTTACAGTTAAGTGAATGGGATGAAAATCAATAGTTGAATTTTCCCAAATAACACTGTGCTTTTATGTCAAAAGGTAAAACCAGACAGCAGAACATAAGTTAAAAAAAATAAATAAAAAATTACAAATAGTAAAAGATATATTTTCTGGTTGACTAGAAAAGTCTAGCAATGAAGTAGATATAATGTAATAATTGCAGTTCTTAAAGAATACTTTTTTAAATGTGATGTGGAACCTTTCAGCTCTAAGACAACATTGCTTTAATATGTTAATAGAACAAGGATATGGACACCTTTGTGCTGCTTTTTTTTATTGTTCATTTACATCGTGAATATAAAATTAAGCAACTTTCTCTTTCTACCATTTTGCTTCTGTAGGATGTGTAAAAATCCCACACTTAGCTTCTCATACTGCAGAATCTGACATACATAGATCAGAGGAATGATCTTGATTCTGGTGGCTTGTTCTGCTCCCACCCTCCCTTCTCTTAGTGTTAGATGTAGCAGCAGGAGACAACATACACTCACCTAAAGAATTATTAGGAACACCTGTTCTATTTCTCATTAATGAGATTATCTAGTCAACCAATCACATGGCAGTTGCTTCAATGCATGTGATAAGAACATACTCCTGCCACTTTATAATCACTAGTTAGACGGTACATGGAGTAGTGTGTACAATTCTGAACTCCTGTGCACAAGACATACATAGCAAAGCTAGAATGAGTGGACTACAATACCCAGAAAGATTATCAAAATTAGTATTATTTAGTTTGGAAAAAAAGATGAACTATGTATAAATATATCAAAGGTCAATACAGAGCTCTGTCCCCTGATCTAACTATACCCTGGACTATGAGAGTAACAAGGGGACATTCACTCTAACTACAGTAAATGCGGTTTCTACACAAAAATAGATTCTTTATGGTAAGAGCAGTGATACTGTGGACATCTCTGCCTGAGGAGGTGGTGATGGTCAACTGACTAAACAAGTTCAAGAAAGGCCTAAATGTATTTCTGTAGAGTAATGATATTATAGGTTATATTTGCTGGAATTGAAATCTGAAGAAGGGTCATTGACCCAGGGAGTTATTCTGATTGCCTCATTGGAGTCGGGACAGATTATTTTTCCCTAAACCGAAGAAAATTGGCTTCTACCTCATTAGAGTTGTTTTGCCTTCCTCTTGATCAACTTTGCAGGATACCAGGCTTAACTAGATGGATGGATGTCTTTTTCAGCCTACGGTACTATGTAAATAATCTAATAATGAACTGTTTAGCTAAGGATTAAATGGTATAAGCATCTCCCATGCAGGAAAATGTTCCAGTGCATGTAGTTATAAAACTGAGCTGTGTGTGAATTTGTCATATACTGGCATACAGATCAGTAGAGCACATACATTATATCATAAAGCAATTGTAATGTCACTTCTGTACCACTTCCACATTGTCTGGTCTTCAGGTTTTCTGTACTTGAAAATATTGCTTGAACTTCATAGATGTAGTGCATGCCAATGTCAAAGGAAGTCACCTCTCCAACATGCATACCGTTCTCATCCAGAAAGTGGACACCACATTGTTTCACATACTAAAACCCTGTCTGGCTACCTTACAATACGCAGTCAGTGCACTTTAGCTTCTTCTGGTGGGATTCTTTGCACTTAAAGTGTATTCTGTATTCTAAGCAGATTTGAAAATAGTGCATTGCTTGTTCGTAAAAAATGTCAGCATGTGAGAGCTGTTTTGTTCTATGTGTGATGAACATGCCACTAGCAAAAACCCACAGAGCACATATTTGTTTTTAAATTACATTTCAAAAGGAAGCAGCATTTTTAACAGGATGTTATAGAAAAATAAGACATTCCAAGAAAAGAAAGATATTTATGTGCCTTATAGTAAAGTAGAACAAATGTACTGTATGCATAATTTCTCTTTGCAAATACAGTTACATGGTTGCTAAGGTTGAAAAAGGGGACAGATTCATCAAGTCCAACCTATTTTTGGGGAGGAAGTGAAATATGAGATGAAACTTGAGTTGGATGGTAAATGGACTCTAGGTAATTTAATAATTGATTTTTAATCTTTGTATTTGCACATATACCATGTTTTCCCCCCTGTAAGACGCATCGGCCCATAAGACGCACCTCAGGTCAGGCCACCAATCAGACCCCCCAATGTTAATCATACCTTAGCTGACAGCCCCAATCAGATCCCTCTATGTTAATAAGACCCAAATAAGACCTCAGATCAGACCCCCAATCAGACCTCAGTTCAGACCCCAATGTGAACGGCCCCCAATAAGACCTCAGATCAGCCCCCATGCCTCTTATCATCAGTCTCCATGCCTCTAATCAGCCCCCATGTCTCTCATTAGCCCCCCTGCCTCTCATCAGCCCCCTCCCATGACTCTTATCAGCCCCTATATGCCTCTCACCAGCCCCCATATGTCTCTAATCAGTCCCCATGCCTTTCATAAGCCATGCCTCATATCACATTAAATACAAATAAAAACACTTACCTCTGCTGCTCCAGATACTGCCACTCTTCACCTCCAGCACTCCTCCTACTCTTCCTGCTACCGGCTATGCTGTGAACCAATGCACACACCGTGACATCACAAAGCACCCTCACCTTGCGCAGCTGACAGCCGAGGACCAGGAAGCGGTGAATACAGAGCCTTCACCGCTTTCCGGTCCTCTGGTATTAATGACAGCTTCCATAATGGAAGCACTCATTAGTAATCACCCCATAAGATGCTGGAACATTTTTCCCCCACTGTGTGGGGGGGATGTGTCTTATGGGACAATAAATACGGTAATAGAGAGCAACTTTTGAAGTGCTAAACTCTTATGAAACTGATAAGAATATGGCTTAAATGAGAGTTTATGAAAACAGGAGGTCAGAGATAAATCTTCACATTAGCCATCAGCTGACGGCACTGAGAAGTGATACTTTGCAAAACCTTGTATCTCAAAAATGGCTGTACATTTTTAATAAAGATCAAATGAAAAAAAATGAGTCAAATGCAATCATAAAAAATATTGCCTCAAAAGTGTCCATAGCCTTTAACTGCAAACATATCAGTGTAATATAGGATTTTGTTTTAATATTTAAACTTATAAAAGCAAAACTTTTAGATCAAAAATATTCTATAAAACTTAATCATCAAAGTGTCTTATAAAATCTATCATTTTAACCAGATTTCTGTAGATAACATGGGATTTAATCATGTTTTCATGCTTTCGTAGTATTATACTCACTCAAACATTTTTATGGTGTATTTTTATGTCATCCGGTTTAATGAAAATACTTAGCACATCTATGACTTTACATGTATCTGATTCATAACAGCACATATCTTTACATGTATTCTTGTAGGGCTATAAAGAATCGTCAGTGTACACTTTATAACCAATAGTATTGAGCAAATTGTCAACACCCGAAGCTGGACTAGGCTTCCTGCCTCATTAATATAGCAAGTTCAGCTTCGGATTTTGACACTGTAATTAATGCAAACAAACTAAGTGTCATGTCGTAGACACGAGACAAAGCAAATCTTGCGATATTTGCCTCAAGTTCGCAAAGACTTCCGAAGAGCCTAGGATGGATGGACACTATATTGTTAACAAAGTTTTCAAACGCGATTTGTTGAACAATAATAATCAACCACAAAATTATATTTTAAATACATACCAATATTAAGTGGTCCAGGACTAGGCCAAATTTAGAAGGGGACGTGGTCTAATAATAATACCTCATCTCTGTTGCAGAATTAGTAGCTGCTTTTGTACTGAATTTGTATAGTGAGGTCCAGCAATATGTTGTTTGTATGCTGGGGATCACACAATTCCATTATGTAATGCCTGCTCATGGGTCCATTAATATACAGAACAGATCTGACTGTGAAAAACATTTTATCACAGAGGACAACCTATTATAAAACGTAGCCTTTATTATATTTCATATAAAAAACAGCCCCACAAAAAACTGAAAAAGAAAAAAAAGAACAACAATGCATTTAGAGAATTAGCATTAGATATAATGTGGACCTGGTGTTCCTGAGTCCTCCAAGATGCTGGAAGAGACTGTTCTTTAGGTGGGGTTGTAGCATTCGATTTCGGACCTGTCCATAAGACTGACCCTTTTCTTGATAGTCTCTGCTTAAAGAATGGAATGGCCGCCCTGATAGGGGTGATCCCGTATTCAGGAACCTCCTGTATGCCCTAGGATGGCCCTGAAGACAGGTGACTCGGGCAGAACCATATGGTATGTCCAATATTGATGTATTGTGGCCTATTCTAGGTACAAAAAAATGAATAATTGCTCAGTACACATAGTTGTTATAGTAGATATTAAATAAATGCTGAGTACACAGTAATTGATATTAAATAAATGTTCGGTACACAATGTCGTTCTTCTAGATACAAAAATAATGATGCTCAGCACACACGGTTATCATTATAGATATCAATTAAATGCTGAGTACATAGATATCAATTAAATGCTGAGTACATAGTATCATTTATGCGATAGAAAATATAACTATCATCCAATAGATGCTATAAGTGCCTAAGGTATTGCAGTTGGCAACACCACGCTTTAGGCCCCTTAATCCCAACGCGTTTCGCCCACAACAATGACCTGGGCTATTCAGGGGACACCTAATACAGTGTCCCAGTAGGCATCATATATAGATAAAAATCAGTTATCCCAATAATGACAATGATAGATTTGTCATTTTCAGCAGAGAATTCTTACAATAAACCATATAACTAATCAGACATATGGACCAAGACATGCCCCTCCACAACAATATTGGTAAAAACGATTGCCATAGGCTTCAGGGAAATATGGTGCATAAATGATATTGCACCATATTAATATGTCAATGGTACTTGTGTGCCCTGGAATAGATGATCAAGATGATCTAATGGGGTAACTGATGAGTATGGTTACCACATTAGTCCGGCTGCATTGCCGATAGTCTGTAGATGGAGAAATCACAATCACAATACTGTTATTACCAACCTTAGTGCCTGATGGTCAAAGTAGCCCTAAGTGCTATGAACCCACCTGCATCGGTGCCTCACTGGATTGAAAATGAGGTCGCAAGTGTCGGTTCATTGTGTAATTTAAATACCCCGCCTAATCAAGGAGAGGGAGGGCCCTATTACCGTGCTGCGTAGCACCAGGTATCGCGTTTGTGAGATGAGCCGGGAGAGGCGGCACCTAGTGACGTAATACTCGTCACATTGATACATCACCTATCACATGACGATGCCTCGCCCCTTCAGTCACATGATCCCACCTTGTCATGGCCTGAAGTACCATCGCTGGCCCTGATCACATCGGATCGATGTTAAGTAACAACGGACAAACACTTATCAAATAATATCCAAGGAGGGTAGATGTTAAGAACACTGGTGCGGTTAGGTATATTGATACTTTAATATATTGTTCCCCCTATACTAGGAGCCTATACAAGTGGGGACATAAAGGTCCATATTTATGATAGGTAAAAAAAAGGGGGGGAGGGGCAGAAGGTGGATGGGGGGGTCACAATACTGTAAGGCCCCTGTCAGACTAGGTACATCGATATTGTGCACCTTGTTAATATATCAGGTAAATGTGGGAAAAAGGAGGAGAGAAAGTGGAAAACATTACCAAAGGGAATAATCACCTATTCATCTGAAAACCCATGTGCTTCCTGCCAAAATGACCCCTCTGAGTTGAACAGGATTGATTATAATTGCAGAAACATTTGCAACCAATCTATAACATAAAGCATAAATATAAAAATATAAAAAATATATCCTTGTTCTATGTCTGCTTTGTTACTTCTAGTTAGGCTCTGTTCACATTAGCATTTGTAAATTCTCCCAGAAGGCATCTATGCAAATAACTTGAGATTTACCTAAGTTTTTTTTTTTACATTTTAAGTCAATGAGCAAAGTATGCAAGCCGAACTGTGTAGAATATAGTTGCATATGTCCTAGACATGATTTTGGAATAAATTCTGTTAGTGTTGCATGAATCAAAGCCCAAAAAATGTAGGAAGGAAAAATTTTATTTGCCTCAAAGCCAAATTTCCTCTTAATTCATGAAAACAAATCTATTTTTCCTGAAATGGTGGTTAAATTAAAATAAAATACATACTTACGTCATCCATTTGTGTGCAAAGAGGCCGTTGTGGCTATTTTACAGAAACCACGTAAAATCTTGCAATGACCTCACTGATGACAGTCCCGCTCGCTGCCAGCATGATCATGTGGTGTCATCTTCACGCTTTGGAGTGGACGGCCTCTCCGCGATTAAGTGGATGAGGTGAGTCTTTTTTTTTTTTTCAGCCACCATTTTAGGAAAAGTTCATTTGTTTTGCTGCAAATCACATTTTTCCTAAACTTCAGATCAAATTCCTCAAAAAAAGAACATACCATAAAATCCTAACTCATTTTATATTACAGAGTGAGTTCATGTTGTATTATATTAATTTATTATTCATTCATTGCTGTGTTCTTGAACAACATACTTTGCAACTTTGCAGTTCTTGTGAGCTTTTTTATATTGATGACCCTATCTAATTCAGAAGGTTTATCTTTTATTATTTATGTATAAAAGTTCTAAGTTTTTTTCCCCTTTTTTTTTTTTTTTTTTTACAAAGTATAACAATGGTTCATTATCCTTTGTATTGATTTAGCATCCTAAGCTTAGAGCTTTTCAAGTCTTATAATCAAAATCAATTATTTTCCTCTAGCTTATGCTAAAACTAAGAAAAGAGAACAATGCCTATAGTAAAAATGCATTCAAACCGCATGAGATATTTATGCACATGCTTTTGAACTAATTCACCTGAACAGATGAATAATAAAAAAAAATTTTTTTTTTTAAATCTGATTATTTGTATTAAACATTTTACTTGAAAAACAATGGAATACAAGCAATCAGGTCTCTATCCCGGCTAGCAGACCATCCCCTATCTCTCATCCAGACCTGCCTAGCTGCCACCTTTGTTTGACATTTCTACTACAACCCCCGTTATCTCTATACTATAGGCCCTGTAAGAGTCTCACTCCTTAACCTCCTCACCCTGCAAACATGTCTCCTGTTACCGATTGCCCTATTGAACCGAAAAGGTGTTTAGTAATATTGTAATGTCTCATCAATGAGTTCCATATCTCCTTAAATGTTTTAATGGTACCTCTCTTCTGGTATATGAATCTCTCCAATTGTATCAAATTATGGACCTTATCTACAATTTCCTGCACCTTTGGGGGGTTTGAAGCAATCCAATATGATGCAATAAGTTTCCTTGCCTGGTATAGAAGGCGTATAGTAGCTACTTTCCTCCCTGGTGTCATAGGCAGTGTTTTCACACAACCCATAATACATATCAGTGCTGACAAATCTATTTTTATGCGGAGCACTGTGGTCAATACTCCTACATCATCTGTCCAGTAGTGTCTTAGCCGTGGACAGTTCTATATGAGGTGTATTAAATCAGCATTTGGCATTTGGCACCCTACATCTCGGACACAAGTCATCTTCTCGATATCCCATTTTCTTCATCACTCCAGGGGTTCTATATACTCTATGGAGTATAGTAGTAGTATAGTTGCATAGTAGTAGTATAGCAGTATAGTATAGTAGTAGTATAGTAGTAGTAGTATAGTATAGTATAGTAAAGTATAGTATAGTAGAGTATAGTATAGAAGTCTTATAGAAATGCAATATAAGAAATATCACATGCAGCCAAATGCTTTGTGTATAGCACATCTCATAGGCCTTTTTTTCCATAATTTGTACATACAACGATCTTCAATAAGAGAGGTAGGACACACATAGCCAGCAGACCATGAGCACATTACTACCACATCCTGACAAAGGATATACAACTGCCCACAACCTTTCACTTACAGTATCTATGTATGGGCTAAAATAGGCTACTTAACCTTTGGATGATTTGTGGTACACCATCTCATTCTGCAAATATTGTAATTTGTAGTCCAAAGTCTCCTATCGGGATTGCCAAATCCAATTTCTAAATAATCCTGACAAATCAACAAAAGATAGGACAATTCTGATACAAAACAGTACAAAGTTTAGGCCGATTTTTACTAGCATTTAAATGGACACTTCCAACAGAAAGTAGAATTTTTTAAGCTCAAAATTCATAGAAACTTTTTTTTTACAATTTTTGACTGTTTTCATTTTGTCACAACTATACAATTGAAAATGAAATACAAAATATTATCCATCTGTGGCTCTCAACACAAATGAGAAGACCTTCTATATAGATAGATGATCCACTGTCAGTTTATTGCTGTTCTGAGGGTCATCATCATTATAATAGTAGTTGTAGAATTGAATTAGCAGTATAACAGCTCTTTGGTTCTCTTGATAATCCTAGATAAAAATGTCCACAGAAGAGCCCTGCACTTATCACTGTAATGTGTGATGCTCTAATTAAGTCACTGAACCCCCTTCCCTCTCTGGTCACAATGATGATTAAATAAATTGAATGACTTAAAATTGTATCCAAAAAACATATAGAGGGACATTTATCTAGGCCTATATACCATAACTGTGGCACTAAAAAGTTGCACATTATGGCACACGACATGCGTGCACCATAATTTGCAACGTTTTTTGAGTAAAGGTGGCTTAGCGGAAGGGGCGTGGTTTTGCATAGCTGCATACCAGAAAGTGGAAGAAGTCACAGCTGGCAAAAGTCACAGATTTAACGCAAAAATGGCATTTGACAAAATCTGTGATTTTAATGCTTTTGGTTGGAATTTAACTCCTTTTACATGGATATCATTTCCAGAAATCTTTGCAACAAATGTTCCATATCTGAACTAGTAATGAGCAACATTACTTGTAGAATATTATTTTGTAGAATATTCATCATATATTTGCGAATTCGAGAATTCAAGATTATTTTATTGAATGTGAAAAATCGGCGATGTAAAAATCGTGTAATGTAAATTTGTAATGTGAAATACAGGCATGGGTCACTTTGGCTACATTTTTCAAGCTGCTAGAAGTTTCATGAGTTTCTCCTGAGACTGGACAAAATGGTTGGCACGGCAGAACATTAGAATTGAATTAGCAGTATAACAGCTCTTTGGTTCTCTTGATAATCCTAGATATATTTGCGAATGCGCTAATCGGCAGTGATTAGAATATTTTTTCGCACTACGTGCTTCTACACATATCAGCTGGTCTGACTACAGATTACCGATTGGTGCACTAAGTTATGTTGTGAACTTGACATTACTTCCTTCTCATTGGCCCACAAGCAAGAAGCAGAGAGGAAACGTGTTAAAATGGAAAAAAATGCTGAATATTCAATATAACCAATACATAGCACTATATTCTAAATATTCACAAATTCTCGAAGTGGTGATATTAGCGATAAAAATTAGCTATTTGAATATTCGCGCTTAACACTAGTGTGAACAAATACTAATAGGCTTTAATCTCTTACCTCATATTTGCCAACAACCTTACCGAAAATTGCACCTTTGATGTAACATGTAACTTTACACTATATCAAGAGCAGAAACAAAATATAAGAAAGATGGTGCAAAAGACAAAATTTGTGAATTCGGTTATGGGCTGTACAAAAGCAGCTGATAAACAACATTTTAAGGAAACGCTCATTAAACGATGTATACAATCCCCCTTGCAGTGCAGAACAGCTCCATAAAGCTCCATAAATAGACAATATATATGGGAGCTATAGGTAAATTCATTTTACTGGTAATGCTATTAAATACGGATACGAGTAGAAAACAATGAGGTGGGAGTAAAGTAGTAAACAGTATTAGCTTTATTAAGAGCCGCTGACAAGAAGTTGTTCTCACTCTGGCAGACCCAGTCCATCTGCTTATTACATGGACATGGACATTGATTTTAATCACTTATGTAACAGTACGGTAAGTTTCTGCAGTGCTGGCTGCTGCAGTTTGATGACCACTTCAGTCATCTCTTCAGCTGTTTTCCGATAGTCTTGGGACTTGGTGGCCCTCAAATGAAAATGGTTGTCTGTGTTGAAACAACCTCTAACTGGCTATCTCCACTCAGACTTCTGCTCTCTGGTCTTCCCAGGATATGTTCACATTATGCAGAAATTTCTATAACTGTTCCAATCATGTGAATGGGATTTGCAGAAATCCATGCATATGCTGCAGAAACAATCCCATCGGATGTATGGAACAAATTACAGGTGTATAAATTTCTGCACCAGATCTGGCATGTACATGGGCAGATTTGGCATTTCTGGGGCACAGAGCAAAGTATGTGTGGAGATTCTGTTTCTCTATTAAGTTTTGCTTCATTAGCCCATAAAGATTCACCCCTAAAATTCCCAAAGTAATGATAATGCCCCATAGTGCCTCAGTAGTAATAAGGCCCCTCTATAGTTCCCCCAGTAATAATAAAGCCCCATATGGTACCCCCAATAATAATATTGTCCCCTATAATTCCCCCAGTAATAACAAAGCCCCCTATAGTGTGCCCAATAATAATAAAGACTCCTTTAGTGTTTCCACTAATAATATTCATTTATTTTACTGATTTATATAGTGCTGACATATTCCGCAAAGCTTTACAGACATTGCCATTAAAGATGAGCAAAGTTATAAAAAAAATTATTTGGCTGCTTTGCCAAAGTTTACGAAGAAATTTGATTTGTTACGAATTACTTCACCACAAATTGCATTCCATTGCATTTAGCTGGCGAAATGAAAGAGAATGGCGATCGTGTCACCCCCCGTCATTGAATCGCTAATCACAGCATCTAACAGTTAAATTGATCCTTTCAGCGGTTAATCAGAGGTTTAAAACAGCCATCACAGCCATCTTGATGGAAGAAAACGCGCCAAATCTAACCACATCATCATGTTGGCTGGGGCTGTGATGTGGTGATGTAACATGTCAGTATGAACGTGATTTGGTGCATTTTCTTCAATCAAGATGGCTGCAGTGGCCTATCTGAGAGCAAATGGATGAGGTGAGCATGTATTTTTAGTTTTTTAACGCCATTTCAGGAAAAATTGATTCATTACCACAAAGCGCAAAGATTCATTCCTGAAATTTGTATTGAAGTTCCCTTTGTTAACTTCGATTTGCTCAACACTAATTACCATCAATTAAGTGGCTGTACAAGAACCCTCCATTACTTTGGGGCAACCCTCCATTACTTTGCAGGACCTGTAAAGGGATGCTTACTTACCTGCTTCCCCCTCCTTCTTCTCCTGGCCTGCAATGCTCCATTGTGCTCCCTTACATCATGACAAATGGTCACTTGATGCACAGGGATCCAGTCACCACCATGGCGAGTGATTGGCTGCAGGAGGCATCAACCCAGATGTTTACAGTGAGGGAGCACAAGTGGAGCATCTGAGGCTGGGAGAAGAAGGAGCGGGGAATCAGCGGAAGGAAGCAGGCAAGCAATCTTCTCTTTACAAATCCAGCCAAGTGTGTGTGAGGGGATTTGCCTAAACACTTCCATTTTTGCACAACCCCTTTAATGCCCTTATAGTGCCCCCAGTATCAATCAACCCATTCCATGCTGCCATCTGTGAATCGGTGAAGGCCACAGGCCTCCATTCCAGTGCAGGTGATCACTTTGATATAATTGTGATATATGTGCAATTTATATGTCCTTTCAAAAACTTCAGGCCCAGGATCTATGAGAGTGAATGGTGCACCACCACAGTATTTAAATGTATTCATGTCCTGATGATGATGATATAGTTGATTTTAATGCTTGATTTAGGGGCCCTGACAATGCATGTGTTGTCCTAGCAAGGGTCCTCCTGATCTCTGCAGCCACAGGCATTTGGAAGTAAAGATCGCTATTGACCACAATACATTTCTTGGCAATGATGCACAATACATAGAAATGCTACAGGGGAGAGATATGGGGGGGGTCATGTATCAAATTGGTGTAACTTAGAACTGGCTTGGTTGCCTATAGCAACTAATCAGATTCCACCTATTATTTTGAACATCTCCTTTGGAAAATCAAAGGAGGAATCTGATTGGTTGCTATGGGCACCTAAGCCAGTTCTACCCCCATAGTTTTTCTTTTGACTCTTTATGGCAATTATGTAGCTCATACTAGTTTCTGAATGGTAAGAGAATGATATATTAACAAGGACAATTATTATATACAGTTATAATAATAACAAGCTGATCATATAGAAGACAATACAGTACATAGTGCAGAATCTAGCACAGTACTATAATATCCATTCTCATTCTCTCAGAGGTTTCTGGAGTCATCTTATAATGTTAATTCAGGAGATGAATAGGTCACTGATGTCATTGACTAGTTGCAACAATCAGCAAGAAAATGGTTGTTTTATTTTAATCTTAGACCTTAGAAAGACCCGGGATATTCATGTGAGATGAATTCATTTGAAATCAATTATGTATTCATCAGCTAGGGCAGGGATCTTGGAGAGTAATCTTATGTATTTGCATATAAACCATTTGTATGCAACCAAAGGAAGCTATTTGGATAAATGCTTTGTGACTTGTGCTGCTCTGGGTCCATATTGGTGCCTTGCAGTCAGAAAGCCCATACTCATCATTTCTAAGACAGGATTTTCTAAGGATTATTAAAAAGTGAGCTGAGTAGAAGTTTTATTAGATACAGCATAGCAGAATTTGTTAGAAATGTTTGTTTTGTGGATCTTTATAACTCTGTGATATATGGTACCTTGGTGGACTTCCTGCAATCGTATAGGCATATGTGACAAATGGAAAGTTGTGCTAAATGAGAAACTCAGTTCTGCAAGATACAGTCAATTTGTTGAAAATTTGGGGTCAGACCTAAATCAACCATGCTCCTATTAGCCTGGAAATTGGTATAGGACACTCTTTAGTCTCCTCAGACTCATGATTTTCTGAAAAGATTAATATCAGAGACTAAATATGAGTAGAGTGATAGACCCACATGTGATACTCAACGGTAAGTCTGCAAGCCAGTTCTGTGTACAAAAAGACTTCCTTTTAAGATCCATTCCTGTTTTTGGCTTCCAAAACTGCACCAGGAAACTTGAACGTGGCCGTACCCCTAAATATAAATTGTTGTTTAGAGTAATACATTGGGACAGATTTATCATGACTCTGACAGCTCACTCCACTTTAACATATGGCTAAAGTCATTTTTAGCCAAGTCAGATTTATGATCGGCCCTTTAAGACTGTAATAAATGTGGTTTGACGGTAGCAGTTTATCCATCAGTAAGCAGCTTTCCGAAAAAGTTGCACGTTTTTATGAAAAAGTCGCATGTTCTATTAAAAAGTCTCATAAGATAAGCATGGTCCTCACTGGAGTGAAATTGCAACTTTTTTGCTACTTTTTTGCGACTTTTTAAATAGTCCCAATAGTAAATCTGTCTAGAGATTCATTCACATAACAAAACACGCCCACTTTCAGAAAACTGTCGAGAATACTGCAGTTTTAGCGCAGTTTGTGCGCAGTTTTAGAGTTTGGGACTTTTTTGGGGACTTTTTCACTCCATTATTCTGACCTGAGCTAATGATAAATCTGGCCCATTGTCTTTATTCTATACTTCTCCATTAAAACAGTGTCATAAAAGGTGCAATATCCAAACATCAAAATCATTTTCCTGTGTTATAATGCAACAAAGCCTCTGAATTCCCCTCTCTTACAGGGTTACTGAGCCTCAAGCAAAGCTTCAGGCTCTGGGTGGCAACTCTTACATTTATACAAGTAGAAATGTCCAAGCCGTAGATATCAATTTCCAAAGCTTTTTAGATCCTGTATAAAGACTAAATGTATTGTAAAGGATATTCATTAAAATGTTTTCTACCAATTTCTGGATAATCTAAAAAATTGAAAGAGTTTTTTGTGCTAATCACTCCCAAAAATCTTCTATCTATCTATCTATCTATCTATCTATCTATCTCTATCATCTCTATATCCATCAATCATCTAGCTGTCTGTTAATTTTTCTAGTATTGCGCTACCTATCAATTTATATAAGTTTCTGTCTATTATCAATCTATGTATCTATCTATCCATCCATCAAGTTTGTAGATGTAAGAATTGAGCAGATCATTGTGAATAATCATACTTGTCAATCTGATACAATTACACCAAAGTGTACAACAAGAATATCATATATTTTGTTATGTAGCATATTGATCTATATTTTCAAGCTTAATATTCTGTGATTTTCTTAAATACACTATATTGTATAGGGATACTTCATTATAGATTTACAATGATATAATGTTGAGACAAGAGATGAGCGAATGTGTAAATGAGCAAATTAGTTTGTCACAAAGCGCATTTATTTTTTTGTAAGCAGTGGGTGCAATGAAAGGGAGTAGCGCCACCCCCTTCATTGTACCCCTCAGGTCACGCACTTCATCTGAGTGTAAAAACAGCGTGAAATTAACATTAAAAAAATTCAATGAAACTTACAGCCTCCATTTGCTCGTGACGGGCTGGCCGCCACCATCTTGCTTGAAGATCTTGCGCAAAATCTCGTGCGGCGTGAGATTACGTCATCACGCCGGCCGACGTGGTGACTTCATACATCACCACGCACATGATTTCAGCTGAGAATCTTCAATCAAGATGGTGGCTGGAGGCACGTCGCGAGCAAATGAAGGAGGTAAGAATGATTTTTTTAATTTTTTTACACTATTTCAGGTTAAATTGATTCGCTTACACTAAGCACAAGGAAATTCGACTTCGAGGCAAATCGAATTTATCCTGAAATTCGGATCGAATTCCACTTCGTGGGATTCTAGTCACTTATCTCTAGTTGAGACAGTACAGTCTAGTTTGGAATTATCAGTTAAATTGATGCCACATTGAATCACATTTAAAGGGGTTTTCCAGGTTCAGGGTTGAACCCAGATATAAGCTCCCCTTCACTTCTTTACCATGTACAAGGGGAGCAATCAGAGCATGGTCTATACATCTATCTATCTATCTATCTATCTATCTATCTATCTATCTATCTATCGTGTATGGTACAGATAATCTGTGAAAATCAATATTTTATTGTGCTTATATATTATATGAGGGCTTGGTATTGCTTGTGAGTAGCTATTTGATGTTTGGATTGGATATTTTAGATTTTATATAGATTTTATATTTTATATATATGGACACAAGGCCATAATAAAAGCTTGTGGGTCATTGTATATTTGCTACATTTATGATACCTTGTGCTCTTATGTATATTATGTACATGCTCAATTGTTTTGTAGGTGTGTACCTTTTTAAGATCCTGTGTACACACATACAGTTTCTCTACTGACCATATTCACCTTAGTTTTAGTATATATTTCAGCTTTTTCTCTCACACCTGCTGCTTTCTAACATTTAAAGTCTGTCAGATGTGTGTTTCACAGTGCTTTTAACTTTTGACATATGTCTATAAACCAAATAATTAGTGGAAATATGTTGCTTTTAAACCCTTCAGGACCCTGCCATTTTTCACATTAAGGACCAGGCCATTTTTTTGCAAATCTGACATGTGTCATTTTATGTGGTGATACCTTTAAAACACTTTAACTTATCCAAGCCATTCTGAGATTGTTTTCGAGTTAGATATTGTACTTAATGACAGTGGTAAATTTGAGTCAAAATATTTCATTTTCATTTATGAAAAAATACCAAATTTACCAACAATTGTGAAAAATTCTCAATTTACAAAATTTTAATTTCTCTGCTTTTGAAACAGATAGTGATACCTCTTAAAATAGTTATTACTTTACATTCCCCATATGTCTACTTCATGTTTGGATCATTTTTTAAATTACATTTCCACTAATTGGGACGTTAGAAGGCTTAGAAGTTTAGAAGCAAATCTTAAAATTTTTAAGAAAATTTCCAAAACCCAATTTTTAAGGACCAGTTCAGGTCTAAAGTCACTTTGTGGGTTTTACATAATAGAAACCACCCATAAATGGCCCCATTTAAAAACTACACCCCTCAAGGTAATCAAAACTGATTCTGCAAGCATTGTTTACTCTTTAGGTGTTCCACAAGAATTAAAGGAAAATGTAGATTACATTTCAGAATTTCACTTTTTTTGCAGATTTTCCAATTTAATCCATTTTTTCCAGTAACAAAGCAAGGGTTAACAGCCAAACAAAACTAAATATTTATTACCCTGATTCTGTAGTTTAAACAACCCATATGTGGTCATAAGCTTCTGTATGGGCACATGGCAGGGAGCAGAAGGAAAGGAACACCATATGGTTTTTGGAGGGCAGAGTTCAATGGGATAATTTTAAGTTGCCATGTCACATTTGAAGACCCCTTGATGCATCGCCAAGAGAATAAACTCCAAAAAAGTCACCCCTACACCCCTCAAGGTGCAAACTACACCCCTCAAGGTATTCAAAACTGATTTGACTATTTTGTTAACCCTTTAGGTGTTTCACAAGAATTAAAGGAAAATGTAAATTCTATTTCAAAATTTCCTTTTTTGGCAGATTTCCCATTTTAATCCATTTTGGATTTCTGGGATAATTTTAAGTTGCCATGTCATATTTGAAAACCCCCTGATGCACCCCTACAGTAGAAACTCCAAAAAAACTGGCCTAATTTTGGAATCTACAAGATAAGGTGGAAGTTTTGCTGATACTATTTTAGGGTACATATGATTTTTGGTTGCTCTATTACACTTTTTGTAATGCAAGGTAACAGTTTTATTGGTATTATTTTGGGATACATACCATTTTTATTGTTTTTTGTCAGGCAAGTTAACAAAAAAATGGCTGTTCTGGCACAGTTTTAATTTTTGTTTTTTACAATGTTCCTCTGACAGGCTATATCATGTGCTATTTTTATAGAGCAGGTTGTTACAAATGCGACAATTGTTTGGGTTGTTTGTTTCAGTTTTACATAAAGCATTTTTGAAAATCAAATTCTGAAAGCCATAGTTTTTTTTTTTTGGGTGATTGTCTTAGGTAGGGCCTCAGTTTTTTGGTTATGAAATGACAGTTTGATTTGCACTATTTTAGGGTGCATATGACTTTTTGATCGCTTGGTATTAGACTTTTTGTGGCGTAAGGTGAAAAAGAATGGCTTTTTTGACACCGTTGTTTTTTTTTACGATGTTCACCAGGTTGTTACAGACATATTTATTTAAGTTTTACAGAATAAAAGCATTTTTGAAAAAAAAATCATGTTTTAGTGTCTCCATATTCTGAGAGCCATAGTTTTTTTTTTTTTTGAGGGGGGGGCAATAGTCTTAGGTAGGATCTCATTTTTTGCGAGATGAGATGACGGTTTTATTGGTACTATTTTGGGGTGCGTATGACTTTTTGATCCCTTGATATTACACTTTATGTGATGAAAGGTGACAAAAAATTGCTTTTTTACACCGTTTTTATAATTTTTGTTTTACGGTGTTCATCTGAGGGGTTAGGTCACATGATATTTTAATAGACTTGTTGTTACAGACACGGTGATACACTTTTAACACAATAAAAGCATTTTTAAAACAAAATAATCATAAATAATAAAACCATTTTTTATATATTTTTGCCCGATTGTTTTATGTAGCTGCTAATTTTTTGTGGGATGAGGTGACAGTTTGATTGGTACTATTTTGGGTGGCATACATCTTTTTGATCACTTGGTGTTGCACTTATTGTGATGTAAGGTGACAAAAAAATTGTTGTTTTAGCACGTTTTCTACGGTGTCCAGGTGAGGGGGTGGATCATGTGATATATTCATAGAGCCGGTCATTATGGACGCAGCAATACCCCATATGTCTGTTTTTCTTTTTCTATTTTTTTTTTTTTTTACAATTAGTTTTATTTTGGGAAAGGGGCTTTTTTTTACTTTAAAATTATTTTTTTTATTATTAAAAACCCTTTTTTTTTTTTTTACTCACTCTGGGACTTCAATTTTAGGGGTCTGATTCCCTCTGCAATGCATTACAATACAACCTGTATTGTAATGCATTGGCTGTCATCTTTTATCCTGACAGCCTGCCTTTGAGACCCAGCCTAAGGGCTGGATCTCACAGACTTCTGTAAAAGTCAAACCCAGAAGCCTATGGAAAGTATCTGGCTGCCTTCTCTGCCATCGTGTCCCCGCCACTGCAGTGCGGGGACCCGATGGAGATGCGGAGGGCACTAGTAACCTCCGCAAACACTTTTCTTGCTGCGGTCAGCTTTGACCGTGATATACAAGGAGTTAATACTCCAGCATCAGTGTTTTCACCGATGCCTGCGTATGCAGGAGGGGTCCGATTGTCAGTGACTGTTGTGCCCGTGCTGCTGATCGGGCGGGAGCAGCTCCTGCACCCACCCGAACAGCCCGCCGTACATGTACGGCGCGGGTCCTTAAGGAGTAAATGTACATGAAACCTAATATTGCTCAAGCTACAATGTATAGATCAGTTCATAACTGATTGCAAGATTTTGAAATATTGAATTATTCTGATATTTGCTATTAACTTGTTATTTTTCACATACTGTAAATCATGCTTCCAAAATAGACTCTTTTTACCCCAAACCACCTTTTTTTTATAAAGGTAAACTTTTACCTGAATATGATACTTTACTACTAATGAGCAGAATGTTTCTCACTATTAGACCGTGTGCTGGCTGTGCCCGTGCTGCAGACTGCAAATTGTGGTCCTCAATGTACGGGTACTAACTGCGTGCCCGATGTCTGTGGATGTGGACCCATTCACTTGAGTGGGATCAATAATTTGCATCTGACGGTCGGCAAAGCAAGTGAGTAGAGAATGCACTACTTTTTTGCATTGTGGACGCATGGACAGAAAACACACAGAAGCACTCCGTAGTGCTTTGTTGGGCTTCTGATCTTTGCCTTCATTCTGCACTTCATTTCCGTATCTTCTGAACAGTGGGCACAGACCTTCTACAGTCATGAGTATTAGGCCTCAGCAGAATCATCATGCTAATATATATACCAGGAGAATCATTCTGAAAATTGATTGCACAGTGCACCTTATTGACCACACATGATCACAACACAAATATTTTAATGTTGGATAACTCCACTGAATCCAGTGAATGTCCTCATGAGTTGCAACTCAGAGGTCTGGAAAATAGCCTGTCACATGAATCCCGCAAATAATCTTATTTGTAAGGAATAAAGATCAGGAACTGCTTCTTTAGTGCCATTTTTAACCTCTTCCTGATGCAGCAATTTTCTGCTTTTGCATTTTCATTTTCCCTGCCTGCTTTCTTAGAACCAAATTCTGTTTATTTTCCATACACATAGCCATTGTGGGACAAGTTGTACTTTCTAATGCCACCATTTAATATGGCATATGGCATACAATGTTGAGCGAAGCTGGAAAACAAATTCAAAAGGGGGTGGAATTGGAAGTAAAAAGTCAACACAGTTTTATAGGTTTTGTTTTTATGGCGTTCACTATATGGTAAAACTGCCTAGTGCTCTTTATTCTCCTATAGTTCTCTTATTTATTCTCTTATAGTTATGTCTAAGATGTGCAAGGGATCATTTTTTGCAGGATGACCTATAATATCATTTTGTAGTCTGTACGACTTTTGATCACTTTTTATTAATTTTTATGGCTAGGTAAAGTGATGAAAAAAATGGCAAATCAGAATTTTTTTATTTTATTTTATTTTTAATGATTTCATTCAATGTTTTTTTTTAGGTTTTTATAGTATTGACTTTTTCACACATGACAATGCCCATTATATTTTTTTTTATTGTTTATTTTTATTTTGGGGAGACGGGAGATTTGGATTTTTATGGTTTATATTTTTTTAAACTTTTAACTTTTTTAGGTCCCCAAGTTTAACACAACTTGCAATTATCCGATTACAATTTGTATAGAATTGTCACAACCTATCGCTGACCCTGTTGTGCCTGAGGTCAAAAGGTCGCAGCGGGTGGCTACTCGCTCTGTTTCAAGGGATCGCTCCATGACCTAGTTGTGGGAATGGATTCCGGTCCAGATTTTCCTGCTTTGGTTTGCGATCCTTTTTGTCCCAAGTAGGAATCGGTAGCTTTTCCTTTCAGTTGTTCTCTGTCAGCCACTCCCAGCTACTATACATTCTCCCTTTTTACTTCCCTTATTTCCAGATATAGACCTTCCTTCCATATTTTCTATTCTGACCTCTGGTGGAGTTGGAGTTGCTGTGGAGCTGTGGATCTTTTGGAACAGTTGCATGTTGGATCTCTGTTTCTCTCCTGCTTGTTGTCTCCTGTTTGTTGTCTCCCTTTGGGGATTATATGTGGTGTTAGTGTTGTTTGTCCTTTCCCTGTTGTTACCCTAGGTGTCAGTGGTGAGCACTAGTGCTCCCATCACCCTACTCACTACCTAGGGCTTCTTTCAGGGTAAGCCAGGGACGAGGCACTTGATCGGCGTACAAGTGATCAGCCCGTCTAGGGACATCAGGGCAGCCAGGTGCCAGTGCTAAGTGAGTTTGGGGTCACCACTCCTCCCTCTCCCTAGTGAAAGGGTACCCTCCTTTCCTCCTCTCTGTGCCGCATATCTGTTACCTGCTATATCAGATGTGATAAGAATAATTTAATTTGCTCCATTATTCTATACAGGATTTGATGCCTTATTGCTACTGTAAAGAACCAGTCCAACATTTATGTCTTTGTTATTTAGATAATTTGGATAATCGTTAGTACTTCTTTTGTACATACACATTATTTAACCAAAAATGCTAGAAATACCTAACTGGAAGGTCAGTCTGTAGATAGTGGTCTGGATGGTATCCTTTTTACTTTTGTGCTTACTGTACTATAGAGAATTTCATCTTTCCGATGTAGGAAATGCTCTTTAAATTTACTGTGCTTAGAAATTGCTTAGAGATGGACATTTTATAATTTTTACCTACAATTTTATGATAGACAGGTTCAATCATTTGATCATAATCCAGCTCTTATCCTGCTATGTAAAAAAGTAATGTAACATAACTACAGTATTAGGGCTCATGCACACGACTGTAAGTATTTTTCGGTCCACAAAACATGGATCTGAAAACAATAAGGATGACATCTGCGTGACATCTGTATTGCATCAATTTTTAGCTAATCCATTGAAACAATGCCTATCCCTCTCCGCAAAATGGACAAGAATAGGATATGTTCTATCTTTTTTTGGCCATGCGGTAATTTCTTTTTTTGAAGATCCAATGAAGTGAATGGTTCCGCATACGGGCCGCAAAACAAAAACATAACGGACACGAAAAAGAAAATGCATTTGTGAGCATGAGCCCTTTACCATTACATTTGATTTAGTCAATTATCTGTCACTTTTGTGTTTGTATGATTCCAGTACCTGCTGCTGTTTAACAATAAGTACTACATACAGCTATATCATCTTACACATCATTGCAGCCATCTTCAACTTGAAAAACAACTTATTTTTTTCTTCAAACAGATTTTGATTGCATTATTTTTACTGATATGTTTTTATTATCACCGTAGTTCTGTGTATATTGTATTTTGTTGAATGGCATATGCTTAGGAGAGAACTATCAATTTGGAGGATGTTCACTAAGCTTACCATTTGCATTAAAAATGAATGACAGCCAAATGACAGCACATAAAAAATATAATTAGTATGTTTTACTCATCATCTTTAACTTGCAGGGTGGCACGACTGTGCAATGCAACTGCCTCGCTTGTACTGCGACTTTCTTGCACGCTCCCAACGACTATGGAAAAGTCATATATAGAACTGATGCGGCTTCATCACTAGCTACTGACACCTTTTCACCGACCCTGGTTTTTTCTGTTAGGGTAAGTTTATTGTATTATTTATTTATGCAGTCTTGAAGCTTAAATATTTAAGTGGACATTGGAAGGACTATTCTATGACTAATTCCAGACTAATTCCCTTGACCTCTATAAGTCTTACTTTAGTGGCTTGCTTTAATTTAGATAACTAATCAAGTAATTCAACTGTATTTTTTTCAGTAGTCACAGAAGCCAGAACTACTTTAGAGCACACTCTTTATGCCCATTGCCTATATAAAATACTACACAGAAAGTGCTCAAATATATTTCTATACATGGTATGGGGCTACAATGAGGAACATTATACAATTTATAAAGACTAGTGCAAGAGAAAATTTGAGGAATATTCAATAACCACCAGATTCCAACTTATATTTTTCAAGTTTCCCTTGAAAAATAAGAGCTGCAATTTGGTTGGTATAGGAAACAACACCACTTTTCCTAGTACTGGTTTTCCTAGAATTAGTCCTGTGCTAGATTTTACCACTGTAATTCTGCCTATAGTAGAGTTGAGTAAAAAAGCCTTGATATAGTAAGATCACCCCATAAAATCTCTAAACCAACCCCATTAGGCTAAGGAAGTGAGGCAAGTACATAAACTGCATTTATTTCAATTGTTCAAAAAGGTAAAGGGGAGAATTTATTGTGAGGATAATATTTGAAGTCAGTTTTACTTGAGTCTTCATTGGTGAACTTTGAGCCAAATGCATAAAATTTTGCATTTTGCTTGCTAAATTTGGAGCATCTTTAAACCTAAAACCTTTGTCCAGAAATGCTACTCCATCGATTTAAGACTTTATTGCAATTTTTTTTTAAATGTCACAGTAATAAATCTGATGGAAGCTCATTATGAAAGCTAACCACACTCACGTTTCAAAAGTTGAGTGAGTGGTGTAAAAATGCCATAAAGTCGTATTATTTTTTGCACAAGTGACCTCAAAAAGTCACAAAGCCTTATTTTTGTGACATTTTGAAGACATAATTCTGGAGTACATGGCTTGATAAATTCCCTTCAATGTTTTTACAAACATTTTCTAAAAGATATATGGATATCTTTTAGTGGGTTAGTGAAGGGCTACCAATATAAATATATTACCTGGAAGTTGACAAAATCTTCTCAAAATTTCCAAATGAATTTAGAAAAATTTGAGATTTGCGAAATAAGATTCCTGATATTGGTCAGTTCATTTGCTGTGGCATAGTATACTTTATATGCATATGTTCTGTGACACAGTAAAGGGAGTTGTATGGGGAAGGGAGTTGTATGGGGAGGCAGGTATTTTCCTCCCAGTGTGTGCTGCTGGACTGATTGGCGGCCAAATAGGGTCAAACACCGGAGTGGATCTCAGGTGCCGGTCCGGATTTTTGGCAACACCTAGCTGCCTTTACAAGACAGCTGGAATCAGTAGAGGGGATCTCTGTGTTGGGATCTGAGGCTTGTGCCAGGGTGGAGGAATGAGACCTGTGTGAGGGTAAACAGGCCGACTAAAGCCTGTTGTTGGACTTTTTTCTGGCAGAACAGCCCGCCTGGTGGGAACTAACACCAATCTGCAAAGTGACTTTTTGTTTTGTGAACTTGCTAATGTGTGAATAAACATTGAACTTTTTGATTTAAGAACTGGTTTGTGCCTCTATACTGTGTCCACTTATCCTGTCTATCAGAACAAATCCCCACAGTGCATAAAGCATTTCTTAGTATAAGGAAAGATATGCAAATCACACTGTATAGGGAACATATTACCTTTCTACACCTTCAGAACTATTCTAATAGCTGATTCATGGAAATATCTTCAGTTTTTAAGAGTCGTTTTACTGCTCACATTATCATTGCATAAAATATACAAAATCTCCTTCTCTACATGATGACTTCTGATATAAGAAAATAATTTCACAGTATTACATTACTTTTTATCATATTAAATAAAGGTAAGTTACAATAAATGTTCTAAGGATAAAATGTAAGTCATTACAGATAACATTTTTCATAAAACACGGTAACTCAGTTTAGGCATTTCATAATTGTCTCTTAATGTTGTGCAGTATTTAACGGCTATTCCTTTGCATCTGGCAGCCAGTCAGTATAGAATCAGAGAAAGGTGTACCCGGGTTTAGGCAAATAAAAATGTAAAGGGAAACTATTGCTCTAGGGTACCCCTACTCCCATTATTTTGCATTGTTCTTCTCTTTTATTGTATTAAATGTAAGGTTATGATTTCTATACAAAATATAAATATAAAACCTATTGTAACTATATAAAGTGGCATAGAGTATTCAATTTTCAGTACAGTAATGTATGTAAATATGAAATATAATAGTAATTGAATGTTGGAAGGATGCCTAGAGAAATATTAAAGGGTTTCTCCAAGATAAGATAATATCTATACAATATGATCTAATTGCATAATAATGGAGCATTATCGAAGGAGAAGTTGAGCAGTGATAGCACCCAAAAATGTAGTAGCTTACATTTAACCTCTAAGTGACCACCAATATGCATTTTTACAGTTGCCACTAAGCGGCCTTAGTCTAGGCTGCTGCATTTTTACGGTGACCCAGTCTAAGCACCGCATGGGTCTCTATGGATATGCAAAGGGTCAGCACTCACACAAAAGCCAGGCTCCTGATCTAATGGGCCAAACTGGCAGAAGTTGTAATCTGGACTGTTTAACTCATCAGATTCTGCTGTTCATAGTGAACGCGACATCGAAGCGGTTATAGAGGGAGCTGACTGTTTGACTCCCATCAGCACCCCAAAAATAAGATCTCAGGGTTTCAATGTCTTGCCTAGGCAGCCTAGGGACTAACGAAGACCCAGGCCTGCCTTCAGCATATTTGTGGTAGGCTGTGTCTCTCTGACGCAGCCTGCTGGTGGATGTCAGTAGAGCACTGGCAGAATAACACATTGCCTTGCACAAGCAAAGGCAATGTATTATAGAAGCAATCAAAAGATTGCCTATTAAAGTCCGTTGGGGAACTAGTAACATAAAAAAAAGTAGTTTTTTTTTAATAAAAAAAGGCAAGTTAAAAAGCTAAACTAAAAATTCGGAGAAATTGCTAAGCTAAAAACCCCTTCACAGATTTGGTATTGTTGCCTCCATAATGACCTACAATAAAAAATTATCATGGAATTTATCCCGTACGATGATCACTGTAAAAAAAAAAATTCCATATCTACCCTTATTTTGCTTATTGGACACAAAAAAAACTAAATAAAAAGTGACCAAAAAAGGTTATGTATCCCAAAATGATATCAATGAAAAGAAACAGTCATACTAAAATACTCAAACTTGAGATCCAATTATGCAAAAACATTTTTTTTTAAGAAAAGGCATTTTATTGTGCAAAAGTAGTAAAGCGTAAAAACAAGTTTCATTTTTTATTTTATTTTTTATATTGCTGTAATCATACTGACCCAGCGACTAAATATTGTTTTTCTGGCCAAAATACCGCAGAAATTTATTATTTAAAAACTCTATGGTGGCATTGCTGTTTTTCCCACCCCCCTCCCAGATTTAATAAAAGTTAATCAGTAAATTATGTGTATCTCAAAAAGGCGCCATTAAAAACTACAACTTGTTCTGCAAAAAATACATCATATGGCTATATCGACAGAAAAATAAGCTATTAGAATATGACAATAAAAATATAAAAAAAAAATTGCTTGGTATCTATTACTCAACACAGTCTGGTCACTAGGGAATTCCCATCACAGACAATGGGGGCGCATGCACAGCCTCCCTCCGTTCATTTCTATGGGGCCGCCAAAAATAGGCGAGCGCTGGCTCAGCTATTTACGTCGGCCCCATAGAAATGAGTGGGAGCCGTGGCCGAGCAAGCGTTGTGCGCTCCCATTGACTTACATTGCATTCTCTGTTCTCCCTAGCGATATGCTTGCCCCATTGTCTGTTATGGGAATACCTCTTCAAAAGAAACCTTAACTCACCTCTTCAGACAAGCCTACAACCAGTGACCCTGCTGCCTCTATACTGCCATGACCAGCTTCACCCTCACCTACTGTGTCCTTCTCCCATACCATGTAGATTGTAGGCCCTCAGGGGCAGGGCTCTCTCTCCCTCTGTACCAGTTTCTAACTTGTTTTGTTCATGCTTAATGCATTTGTCTGTATTATGTATGTATACCCCTTTTCATATTTACAGCGCTATGGAATAAATGGTGCGTTAATGATAAATAATAATAATAATATTAATGATAAAGAGGTTCAGAAAAGTGAAAGATGGAATCTGATTGGTTACTAAAGGCGCTGTTCAAATTTTCCTTTGCATTACTTTAAACCTGATCATTATTATTTAGGGTTGAGCGAACCGAGCTTCGGATCATAAATTTGAGGTTGATTCATTAAAAAACTTTGTTTGTAATTCTGTTTCTGTACATCATTAAAATTATCAATTTTTTTAAACATCTCTTTGGGTATTAATTAGTGATGACTGAGCATACTCGGCCGAACACCTGTTCGGTTCGAGCATCTCGCTGCTCGGCACATGGCGGTATTCGGCCAATAAACGTGCAGTGAGGTACTGGCATGCACTATAATGCCGTAGCCATGTTGGCTATTGGCATTACAGTGATTGGCTGGCCGGAACGCGTCATTGGGTGCTATAAAGCACCCGATGACACATGTTCGGCTCAGTCTTAGTCAGGGAGAGCTGAGCATAGGAAGGGAAAGACAGTGTAGGGAGTGTTATTGGAAGACTTTTATTGCAAAAACTATTCAGATACAGAAAAGTCCTTTTAAGGACTATTGTGTGTGACAGCAGAAATATATGGTTGTAGTGCAACCTGCGCTAAATTGCTCAGTCTTATGGAGAGCTGTGCATAGGAAGCGAGAGAGTGTAGGGGGTGTTATTGGAAAATTTTCTTTAAAAAACTTTTCAGAGACCCAAAAGTCCTTTTAAGGACTATTGTGTGTGACAGCACCAATATAAATTTTTAGCGCATCCTAAATAGCGTCTAATAGGCCACTGCGGACAGTGAAATTATCCGCGCCACATCTCCTGTATAAAGTGTACTCATCCCTAAAATATAAGGGACATCCAGTATACTTTTTTTGTAGACGGTGTCCACTGCGGACAGTAAAATTATCCGCTCCACATCTCCAGTGTAAAGTGTACACATCCCAAAATTATCTGGCATCCAGTGCACTTTTTCTGTAGACTGTGTCCGCTGCGGACAGTGACATTAGCTGCGCCATATCTCCAGTGTAAAGCGTGCGCATCCCAAAAATATATGTGACATACAGTGTACTTTTTCCGTAGATGGTGTCTGCTTCGGATAGTGACATTACCTGCACCACATCTCCTTGTAAAGTGTGCGCATCCAAAAATATCTGTGACATGCAGTGTAATTATTCCGTAGATGGTGTCCGCTGCGGACAGTGACATTAGTTGCGCCACATCTCCAGTGTAAAGTGTGCGCATCCAAAAAATATCTGACATCCAGTGTACTTTTTTTTTGTAGAAGGTGTCTGCTATGGATAGTGACATTAGCTGTGCCACATCTCCTGTGTAAAGTGTGCGTATCCCAAAAATATCTGTGACATTGTACTTTTTCAATAGACGATGTTCGCTTCTGACAGTGACATTACCAGGGGCATATCTCCAGTACAGTGTTCATTTTAGGACATGGTCAGATATCATAGTCAAGTATCAAAATAATGCCAATGTAACACCTGACCCTGACACCTGACCCTGAAACCTGACTCTGACACCTGACCCTGACACCTGACCCTGACACCTGACACCAGACCCTGACACCTGACACCAGACCCTGACACCTGACTCTGACACCTGACCCTGACACCTGACCCTGACACCTGACTCTGACACCTGACCCTGACACCTGACTTTGACACCTGACTCTGACACCTGACTCTCATATGTGAGTTTGACTTATGCTCTTCATAGGTCAGGGTCAAAGTGAGCATGAGTTATAGATATACTATGTATTTGTCTGCTAAATCACACAACCAAAGTGTGTCTATTGCTGAGCTTATAACTCTGTGCCAGGCAAGCTGGTAGCTCAGTGGTAATGCTACTGCCCCATGTCCAGGCTTTCTGAGTTCAAAGCCCCTTTCAGCCTCCCAAAAATGTTTACATTTTATTATGCGCTAGATAAGAGGCAAATTTAAATGATGTGTGACGCTGATATCTGACGTCCTTCAGTTGTCAGTATCACAACACATTTTAGCTTTACTGTGGTTTTGTATTCTACATCACATAGATGAACAAAAATCACAAGCTCATACAAGCCAAGCTGGTAGCTCAGTGGTAATGCTGCTGCCCCATGTCCAGGCTTTCTGAGTTCAAAACCCCTTTCAGCCTTACCTTTAATTATGCCCTAGATAAGAGGCAAATTTAAATCATGTGTGACGCTGATGTGTGACGCTGATGTCTCACTTCCTTCAGTCGTCAGTATCACAAAACATTTTAGGTTTACTGTGGTTTTTGCTATACTACATCTCATAGATCAAAATAATCCCCATCTTTGCTGTCTAGAGCTATAGCTCAGTGGTAAGACACTTGCTTTGCATGTCGTGTTCATGGGTTCAAAACATGTCTCAGGCTTTTAATAAAATTAATATTTTATATTTTATTGAGCTCTAGATCAGACAAATTCCAGTGCTGTGTGATGTAAGTAGTCCTCTTTTATTTTATTAAGAGTACATGGGCAGCACTATAGTAAAGGGGGCCCTGTATACAGAGCTGTATCCTGGATTGTACATATCTACTGTATATATGTGTATTATACACCCAGTGTGCTACAGCTTCACCACACTGAGATCTGCTCAGAAAGCTGATATACATATTACTGCTTTATCCACGGACACAATATATGGTCATACAGATGGCAGTACTATGTGATAGCTTCTTAGAATAGAAACCATGTGGTAATGTCATAGCTCGGAGGTTACATTAATGGCTTTGCTTGTTGAAGTCCCCAGAAAGACATATGTATTTTTTCTTTAATAGCATATACTATAATAAATAATATGTCATTAACCCATAGGATACCAGTGCTGTACATGTATGTCGCTGGAAACACAGTCACAAATCCCAGCACCATACAGGTACAGCGCTCTGATCGGGCGGCACAGGAGCTACTCCCTCCAGATCAGCTGCAGGGGTCCGGCAGGCACTAATAGTTGGACCCCTGCAGTATGCACCGGCATCGGTGAAAACCCTGATGCCGGCTCATTAACCCTTGCACTGCCGCGGTCAGCGCTGACGGCTGCATGTGCGGTATCCCCGTGGTGCTGTGATGTCAGCCTGCTGTCTAGCTCTGTCAGTCAATGGGGGAGGGGTGTGTGTGCAGAGCACAGGGTGTTATAGAGCATTAGAGAATAGGGTTGCCACCTGTACAGGAATGACCTGGATTGCAATCCTGTGCCCGGGTACAAGCCTTTCTCAGACCCAGGCACAGAATCAGCTGTGAATGATGGTGGCGGCGGCTGGGCACAGGGAGATGAGCGCTTCCATTGTGGAAGCGCTCATCGCCATAGTCATCTGTATCGCCGTCCGCAGGACAACGATACAGACGGCTGTGCTGCGGCAGGGGAGGGAGAGGCGTCTCTCTCTCCTGTTCCTCTAATAAGCTGCGGGCCTTGTGCCTGCAGCCTATCAGAGGCCGGTGCAGGCGGCGCAATGACGTCATCACGCCGCCTGAGCCGTACAGCGCGGGACACAGGCCGGGAAGAGGCCTGCATCGCATCGTTGGAGGTAAGTAAAAGGTTTTTTGTTATTTTTTTAGAGAAGAGAGGTACCTGAAATTGGCACATATGGGGGAAGGGGTGGAAAGAGGCACCTTATACTGGCACATATTGGGGAGGAGGAGAAATGAGGCACTTGAAACTGGCACATATGGGGGAAGGGGGGGAGAGACACCTTATACTGCCACATATTTGGGTGGGGGAGAAGAGGCACTTGAAATTGGCACATATAGGGGAAGGGGTGGAAAGAGGCACCTTATACTGGCACATATTGAGGGGGGAATGAGGCACTTGAAACTGCAATATATGGGGGGAAGGGGGGGGAAAGAGGCACCTTATACTGGCTCATATTGGTGGGGAGAAATGAGGCACTTGATACTGGCACATATAAGGGAAGGGGGGGAAGAGGCACATATTGGGGGAGAAAAGATGCACTTCTTACTGACACATGGGGGCATCTATGGGGGGCACTTCTTACTGGCACATTATTTGGGGGCTTCTACTGAGGCCACAAAGAAGGAGTATTTTATATGGGGGGCTATGTGTGTTACTAGTATTATCAGGGGGTTAATCTGTTTATGCAGTATAGTATTGGGGAGCACAGCGGCACAGTATTGGGGTAGTAGGATGATTTGTCCAGAAGATGGGAGGATGATGGAAAAGTAGTAAACTGAGATCTTTTTTTTTGTTGTTGTCAAACTGCAGAGATGAAAAATGGCGAAAAAAGGGTAGTCTGGTCTGAAGATCTGAAAGGAGAAGATGAGGAAAGAACATCTACATCAAAGGAGACGTCACTGGATGTAAGAGGTATGGGGTGCTGTATTTCTGTAGTGACGGGATCAGGGGCGTAATGATCGTGGTGCAACAGCAACCAGGGGTGGAGGCGGGACATGGGCGTGGCTGGAGGTGGGACATGGGTGGGGCCTGAAAGGGGCCCTCCCTCCCTTCTGTTCGGGTTTGGCTTAGAGAAAAGATGGAAACCCTAAACGCCATGCGCAAAACCCCTAGCATGGTACAAAGAAGTTGCGGTCTACTTGGTGCAGGTTGCCATGTACAACTCTTTTGTGCTGTCCCGGAGCGCTGGCAGCACAGGGACATTCCTCCAGTTCTATAAGGGCAGTCCTTAAGGCCATAATCTTTTCTGACCAGGAAAGAGCAGGCCGGAGTACCTCAGGAACTGGAGGCGCCCGGATCGTCCCGGCCAACACTTTCCAGGTGTGGTTCCCCCATACTGGAAAGAAGGGTTGGTCCCAAAAAAAAAAGTGCAGCATGTGTAACAGGAGGGGGTAACGAAAGGACACCACCACTCAGTGTGAAACGTGTCCCGATCATCCAGGCCTCTGTATTGACGGTTGCTTCAGGGAGTACCACACTTACATGGAGTACTAAATTTATAATTCCCTTCCCCCATTTTAATTTATTTCTCCACAGTCTTCACAGGAATAGCTGCAAAGTGGAGGAGAAAATTCTAAATCTCCTTTTTTTACACTAACATGTAGCCCCTTTTATTTCATTTTTACAAAGGGTTATAGGAGAAAAAGTGCCCCAAAATTTGTAGCCCAATTTCTCCGGAGTAAGGACATACCCCATATGTGGACGTAAAGTGCTCTGCGGGCAAACTACATGGCTCAGAAGAGAAGGAGCGCCATTGGGATTTTGGTTGTGCCGTGTAGTCACCCGCAGATCATATTACGTCCACATATGAGGTATTTTCTGACTAGGGAGAAATTGGGCTATAAACTGTTGGGTGAACAAGTTTGTTTGCTCCACCATCAGATTCACAAATTGTTCACTGAAAAAAACTAAAAATGTCATATTTAGTGAAGCCCACTGTGCGAATCTGGATTCCTGGTTGGCCAACAAAGTCAGGAATCAAGGGCTCAAAATCCTCTGGGGTACTCCAGCCAAGTTCACCGGTAGAGGGCTCAGGTGAACTTTCCTGGTGGGCCAGAAAACTAGTACGAGTCCCAGGGCTGCGCATACTAGTGTGGGCCACAGGGTTCCTGGCACGGGGGGTTCCTGGCTCCGCCTGGCGGCGTCTCCGCCGCCTTGGGGCTCATCATCATCACTAGATGATGAGAAGAGGATGACAACAGGAAAGTGGGGTCATCCTCGTCCTCACTGGGGCTCTCGCAGTCGGAGAGCAGCTGGGCGTACGCCTCCTCGGCCGAGAACATCCGGCGGGCCATCTTAGAATGCTAAAGGGGAGTGTGTGTGTGTGTAAAACTTTATTTAGTGTGTGTGTGTGGGGGGGGCGGTGTGTTTTTATGTATACCCTACCCTAACTCACCCTAACCTAACAGAATCCCCGAAAAATTGCTCACAGCCCAAAAACTCACTGATCAGCGGTGGGGTGGGCGATGCGCTGACAGTGACCAGGCGCTCTTTTACAGCTAAGAGTGCCGGCCACAGTCAGCGCACCTACAAAAAGAAGAAAAAAGGAATTTCGCCCCAAAATATGTGGGTGGGAGGAAAGCTGCAGCACCCCTGGGGGGACGGGGGTCGCACAAGTTGCTGTGGACCCCAGACACCGTATTATTATACCAACACACTGTGAAGATGCGTTTGCGGTATATGTTCACACCCAAATATAACTGAATTGTATTGTGAATAGGAATTTTTAAAACATAACATTTACTAGATCATTTAAAATAAATGCCACTTAGTGAGAAACATTAAGGACAAACACCTCCGCTGTAGTATAGACAAATAAAGGGTGGATCTTACCCCGTTTGATGAATTCCACAGCCTGTGGAGGACGGTTCAGGTAGTGGGTGGACCACCGAAACCTGTGTGATCAAGGTGCTGATGTCTGTAGGCGATATGGCACTCCTATATAGCCCTGGTATGTCTTTCCTACCTACATATAGGTGGGGGGCTACTTGAGCAGCTGCCTAACACACATGGAGCACCCGCCCCGACAGGGGCGACCCCATACCGATCCTGTCCCTCAGTATGGGCCTTGTGCTATTTTTCCCTAATACAAAACCCATTTGGGTTTTGTATTAGGGAAAAATAGCACAAGGCCCATACTAAGGGACAGGATCGGTATGGGGTCGCCCCTGTCGGGGCGGGTGCTCCATGTGTGTTAGGCAGCTGCTCAAGTAGCCCCCCACCTATATGTAGGTAGGAAAGACATACCAGGGCTATATAGGAGTGCCATATCGCCTACAGACATCAGCACCTTGATCACACAGGTTTCGGTGGTCCACCCACTACCTGAACCGTCCTCCACAGGCTGTGGAATTCATCAAACGGGGTAAGATCCACCCTTTATTTGTCTATACTACAGCGGAGGTGTTTGTCCTTAATGTTTCTCACTAAGTGGCATTTATTTTAAATGATCTAGTAAATGTTATGTTTTAAAAATTCCTATTCACAATACAATTCAGTCACGGACCCCAGACACCCTCAGATCCGGGTGCTGCACACAAAAATTAACTTTTTTTTTTTCCACTACCCCTACCTAACCAAAAGCTCTCCCTAAATGTTTATATGCCAGATGGCACTTTATGTGGTCTCAGGGGCCACGGATGGCGGAGGATCATGTGGGATGCAGATGGACCGACACAGGGCTCCTCTCTCCTTACTCACACAGAAGTCTGTGGGCGGGGACAGCGTAGCTCCAGGATGTTATCTCCAGGTCAATCCCTCCAACCAATCACAGGTGATCCTCACCCTCATCCTCCATCACCGCCACCTCACAGGATCTACGGAGGGTGATTGGTGGTGTATATTACACCACTGATCACCCTCCTATTTCGGGTCACCGGAGACCTGAATAACCTGGAAATTATGCAAACCGCAGGTCTGAATTGACCTGCGGTTAGCAGCGATCGCCGATATAGGGGAGGATGGTCACAGGACCCCCCCCTCGGCATTGTCACAGGGTGCCTTCTGAATGATTTCAGCAGGCACACCGTTCCTAACACTGCCCGCCGTGCAGCGGTGATCGGAAATACACAGGTACGCCCTGTGTCCATAAGAGGCTAAAGAGGCTCTGTCGCCAGAATCAACCCTATTAGACCATACGTACTGCCTGGTAGGGCTCATTATGCTGATTATGTATGATAAATAGCTGCAGAGATATCTGTGTTTTTATTCATATGCAAATAAACAATTTGAGCCCTCAGAGGCGGGGCTTAATATTCTGAGCAGTGCTCTATCTATAACACCCTGTGCTCTGCACACGCACCCCTCCCCCATTGACTGACAGAGCTAGACAGCAGGCTGACATCACAGCACCACAGGGATACCGCACATGCAGCCGTCAGCGCTGACCGCGGCAGTGCAAGGGTTAATGAGCCGGCATCAGGGTTTTCACCGATGCCGGTGCATACAGCAGGGGTCCAACTATTAGTGCCTGCCGGACCCCTGCAGCTGATCGGGAGGGAGTAGCTCCTGTGCCGCCCGATCAGAGCGCTGTACCTGTATGGTGCTGGGATTTGTGACCGTGTTTCCAGCGACATACATGTACAGCACTGGTATCCTATGGGTTAATGACATATTATTTATTATAGTATATGCTATTAAAGAAAAAATACATATGTCTTTCTGGGGACTTCAACAAGCAAAGCCATTAATGTAACCTCCGAGCTATGACATTACCACATGGTTTTCTATACTAAGAAGCTATCACATAGTACTGCCATCTGTATGACCATATATTGTGTCCGTGGATAAAGCAGTAATATGTATATATCAGCTTTTTGAGCAAATCTCAGTGTGGTGAAGCTATACTGTGTGTATAATACACATATATACAGTAGATATGTACAATCCAGGATACAGCTCTGTATACAGGGCCCCCTTTACCATAGTGCTGCCCATGTACTCTTAATAAAATAAAAGAGGACTACTTACATCACACAGCACTGGAATTTGTCTCTGATCTAGAGCTCAATAAAATATAAAATATTAATTTTATTAAAAGCCTGAGACAGGTTTTGAACCCATGAACACTACATGCAAAGCAAGTGTCTTACCACTGAACTATAGCTCAAGACAGCAAAGATGGGGATTATTTTGATCTATGAGATGTAGTATAGCAAAAACCACAGTAAACCTAAAATGTTTTGTGATACTGACGACTGAAGGAAGTGAGACATCAGCGTCACACATGATTTAAATTTGCCTCTTATCTAGGGCATAATTAAAGGTAAGGCTGAAAGGGGTTTTGAACTCAGAAAGCCTGGACATGGGGCAGCAGCATTACCACTGAGCTACCAGCTTGGCTTGTATGAGCTTGTGATTTTTGTTCATCTATGTGATGTAGAATACAAAACCACAGTAAAGCTAAAATGTTTTGTGATACTGAGATGTGAAGGACGTCAGATATCAGCGTCACACATCATTTAAATTTGCCTCTTATCTAGCGCATAATAAAATGTAAACATTTTTGGGAGGCTGAAAGGGGCTTCGAACTCAGAAAGCCTGGACATGGGGCAGCAGCATTACCACTGAGCTACCAGCTTGCCTGGCACAGAGTTATAAGCTCAGCAATAGACACACTTTGGTTGTGTGATTTAGCAGACAAATACATAGTTTATCTATAACTCCTTCTCACTTTGACCCTGACCTATGAAGAGCATAAGTCAAACTCACATATGAGAGTCAGGTGTCAGGGTCAGGTGTCAGAGTCAGGTGTCAGGGTCAGGTGTCAGGGTCAGGTGTCAGGTGTCAGGGTCAGGTGTCAGGGTCAGGTGTCAGGTGTCAGGGTCAGGTGTCAGGGTCAGGTGTCAGAGTCAGGTGTCAGGGTCAGGTGTCAGGGTCAGGTGTCAGGGTCAGGTGTCAGAGTCAGGTGTCAGAGTCAGGTGTCAGAGTCAGGTGTCAGAGTCAGGTGTCAGAGTCAGGTGTCAGGGTCAGGTGTCAGGGTCAGGTGTTACATTGGCATTATTTTGATACTTGACTATGATATCTGACCATGTCCTAAAATGAACACTGTACTCCAGTGTAATATGTGCGGTTATATAATTTATCCATGACATATAGTGTACTTTTTTCCATAGACGGTGTCTGCTGCGGACAGTGACATTACCAGCGCTGCATTTGCAGTGTAACATGTGTGCTACTAAAATGTATCTGTAGACGGTATCTGATCATCTTCGAACCTCCAACTTTCGGTTTTGATTAATGAAAACATTCTTGGCAAATGCTTTTGCTTTGGATCGTCTTGTGCCAGTTCAAGAATTTCACCTCTAGCGGCGCAATACGAATGCCCCCGGCCGTCCCTCTTAATCATGGCAACAGTTCCGAAAACCTACAAAATAGAACCGGTGTCCTATTCTATTATTCCTAGCTGAAGTATTCAGACGACCCGGCCTGCTTTGAACACTGTAAGTTTTTTCAATGGTCAGCTCAGCAGCAAGCCCTCGCATGTAATTTTTTAGAGGGTGAGATCGCATACAGGCCCTCACCTACAATCTTTTACAGGGCCAGCTTACCTGTAGGCCCTCACCTACAATCTTTTACAGGGTCAGCTCACCCGCAGGCCCTCACCTACAATCTTTTACAGGGTCATCTCACCTGCAGGCCCTCATCTACAATCTTTTTGAGGGTCATCTCACTTGCAGGCCATCACCTAATTATACCTAATAGGTAATTTGCGCGCACGCTGCCTCGCTTGAAAGTGGTACCCGTAGCTGTTTCTCAGGCTCCCTCTCCGGAATCAAACCCTGATTCCCCTTTACCCGTGGATCACCGTTGCTGGTGCTGAAAATAACATTGAAAGTTCACGTGGGACGTGCGATCAGGCCCAGAGTCACCAAAGCGGCAGCAGGCGGTAAAAATTTGCAATTCAAATATTTGTGATCAACACTACATGCCACAATAAACAATATGGAATAGCATAGCAGATTAAGCATAGTGGTGCTTGAAAGTTTATGAATTCTTCAGAGTTTTGTATATTTCTGCATAACTTTAACTCAGCACTCCTTAAGTCCTAAAAATAGATAAAGAATCAAGATAACTTAGGGCCCTTTCACACCTGCGTTATAGTCTTCCGGCATAGAGTTCCGTCGTCGGGGCTCTATGCCGGAAGAATACTGATCAGGATTTTCCTAATGCATTCTGAATGGACAGTCCGTCCTTCAGGATGCATCAGGATGTCTTCAGTTCCGGAACGGAACGTTTTTTGGCCGCAGCAAATAGCGCAGCATGCTGCGCTTTTTGCTCCGGCCAAAAATCCGGAACACTTGCCGCAAGGCCGGATCCGGAATGAATGCCCATTGAAAGGCATTGATCCGGATCCGGCCTTAAGCTAAACGTCGTTTCGGCGCATTGCCGGATGCGACGTTTAGCTTTTTCTCAATGGTTACCATGGCTGCCGGGACGCTAAAGTCCTGGCAGCCATGGTAAACTGTAGTGGGGAGCGGGGAGCGGCATACTTACCATCCGTGCGGCTCCCGGGGCGCTCCAGAGTGACGTCAGGGCGCCCCACGCACATGGATGACGTGATCGCATGGATCACATGATCCATGCGCATGGGGCGCTCTGACGTCATTCTGGAGCGCCCCGGGAGCCGCACGGATGATAAGTATGCTGCTCCCCCGCTCCCCACTACTACTATGGCAACCAGGACTTTAATAGCGTCCTGGCTGCCATAGTAACACTGAACGCATTTTGAAGACGGATCCGTCTTCAAATGCTTTCAGTACACTTGCGTTTTTCCGGATCCGGCGTGTAATTCCGGCAAGTGGAGTACACGCCGGATCCGGACAACGCAAGTGTGAAAGAGGCCTTAATCAAACACGTGTCAAAAATATTAGATTTGTGCATCTCTTTTTTGAGGAAATCATCAAATGTCTCATGTCTGTGAGTGGCAACAGTATGCAAACCCTTAATAAAAACCCTTAACCTCCATACAGTAAGGATTCAATATTTCAGACCCTTCAGACCCTTTCAGACACTTGAGATTTAGCTCTGTGGGCCTTCCATTTTTCTTTGTCATCTTTGAGATGTTTCTACACCTTGATTGGATTTCCCTTTGGTAAATTCAGTTGATTAGACGTGATTTGGAAAGATACACTGCTGTCTATAAAAGGTCTCACAGCTGACTGCATATCAGAGTAAAAACCAAGCCCTGAGGAGGAATACAAAACTGTAGATATTAGAGACATGATTGTGCAGAGGCACAGATCTGGAGAAGTTCCAAGAAGCACAGTGGCCCTCATAATTCTTAAATGTAAGAAGTTTGAAACAACAAGAACTCTTCCTAGAGCTGTCCACCCCACCAAAGTAATCGGGAAAAAGAACCTTGGTAACAGAGGTGACCAAGATCCCAATGGTAACACTGGCTGAGCTCCAAAGATTTTGCATGTAGATAGGAGAAACTCTCAAAAGGTCAACTATTAATGCAGCATTCCACCAATCTGGGCTTTATGGCAGAGTTGCCAAAAACAAGTCTCTCCTCAGTAAAAGACACATGAACATTAGAAAAAAGGACTCTCAAACTGTGAGAAACAAGATTCTTTGGTCTGAAGAAACTAAGATTGAACTTTCGGCCTCAATTTAAGGCGTCATGTTTGGAGAAAATATGGCATTGTCTGCCACCACCCCTACAATGAGGCATGGTGGTGGCAGAATCATGCTGTGGGGGTGTTTTAGAGCGACTGGGACAGGGAGACTGGTCAGAGTTGAGGAAATGCTGAATTGAGAAAAGTACAGATATATTCTTAATTAAAATATGATTGACTGTGCTCTAAAAAACAATGACCCTAAGCACATTGCCAAGACAACACAAGAGTGTCTTAGGGTCAAATATGTGAATGTCATTAAGTTGGCTAGCCAGAACCCTGACTTGAACTCAGTCAAACATCTCTGGAGAGACTTCAAAATGGCTGTCCACTGATGGTTCCCAACCAACCTGACAGGGCTTGAAAGGATCTGCAGAGAAGGATGTCAGAAAGTTCTCAAATCCAGGTGTGCAAAACTTGTGGTATCATAGCCAAGAAGACAGGAGGCTGTAAGATGCTGGGGGCCAAAAATGCTTCAACTAAAACCTGTCTCACAATGCCGTTAAGTATTTCCGGCAGATAGCCTGCCAGAGCTCTCTGCCTCCGGAATAGAGAGATGTTACTGGAATGCCTGCCAAAGGCCATTGGCCATTGTGTGTTTTTTCTTAGTTTTTTACAAAAAAAACTAACATATTTTAAATAGATTTATTACATTATTGAAAGTGTTATGCATGGCCAAAATGACCACGTGAAAATAGGATTTGTATTTTATATTAGTCACAGGCATCAAGCTTGTATGCTCTTTACACCAGCACAGCCACAAGCCTTCTCTGATGAGGCAGGCTGCATTTTTCTGTTATGTATATTTTACTCTCCCTACAGCAGCAATCCTTCATTCATTGCTCTTAAAGTGAGAACCATTCCCAATACAGCTTATTATTTGTCAGTTTTTCTTCAGGCCTTTCTCTTGGTTTCCTGGTTTTTCATCCTATTGTTACATTTTAAACTAACCAGTTTCATACAGTTTCTTCAATGTATGGTGAGAGGATACATTAAATTTAATTGATGTAATATGCAAATCTAACAATGGATGCATTCTACATGCTATAACAAGGGATTGCCGTAGATCATTATGCTGCATAAAAGGTATTGTACCGAGGCATAGCTTAACTGTACAGTATGTGCTTGCCATATAAGAGATGTAAAGAAAAAATAGCATTCTAAAAATGTATCTAACTACTGCTTTATGGAAATGTTCTAATGCCATGGGTCAGCTGCCAAGTACACTGGTAAGTTCCCTGCAGCAAAGGCTAGATGCCTGTACAGGGGTTAAAGGGTGAAAATCAGGGGTTTGCCAGGATAACACTCTTAGGATCAATCAAAAGTCATACTGATTAGTTGCCCTTTACACTGTCACCTTCAAAATCAGTTAGCATCCTGGCATGTAGGGTCAGTATGCGGAAACATAAATGTATCTTTCTTGTAAAAATTGGGTCCTCTAATCCAAATAAATATGTATGCTAATGAGGTTTTAGGTGAAGTGCCATATACTGTTTTCAACGTCCAGCAATATCCACTCTGCTTTTATTGATAGGATCAGGTTAACTCTGTGTCATCACTCGTGCTTGTTAAATCTCCACAGTCCTCAGACTTAGGGCTCATGCACATGAACGTATTTTCTTTTCGCTTCCGTTCCGTTAGTTTTTTTTGCAGACTGTATGCAGAACCATTCACTTCAATGGGACTGTAGAAAATACAGAAGTTACTCCAAGTGCATTCCGTTTCCGTATGTCCGCATGGCCGTTCCGCAAAAAAGTAGTGCATGTCCTATTATTGTCCGCAAATCACAGTCCTAGGCCCTATTCAAGTCAATGGGTCCCCCAAAAATATGGCATGCACACGGAATACATCCATATGTCATCCGTATTTCATCCAGACTTTGCGGATCCATACGGTAGAAATGCTGTGCCCAGCCCATATGGCTCATGTGTCTGGTGATTAATAAGTTACTGTTTCTATATGCGATCCGCAAAAAAAACGGATCAAATACGGAAACCATACGGATATGTTTTGTGCAATAACGGAATGGAAGAGGACTTAAATCAGAGAAACAAAAACCTCACATACGGAACAACAGATCAGTGAAAAACGGACCGCAAATTGACAATGGTCGCGTACATGAGCCCTTAAGCTTCAATGGATTATATATGATGAGCACCATGGTTTACACAATCACCACAGACTCACGATTTCAGAGCCAGGAGTGATGGATGACACATGGGGAGCCTGGCTCTGTGAATCAAAGCAAGCGACGGAGCAATTGTGTACCAAGCAGCGTGTACCCCACCTACGGTGCCCCCAAAATCTCACGGGACGATTCAGCAGCGGATTATTAGGAAGGAAGTGCTCCTTCCCGACAATTTGCTGCTCATTGTTGGAGGAGACCGCTGTATTTACATGCAGTGATCTCCTCCACAGTATGGGAAGAGCGATCTCTAATGCCATTGCTCATCCCCATACTGACTCGTTGTTTGCTGGCAGCAAGGTGTGTTTACACAGATGATCTGCTGCTGGCTAAGGACAGTTTTTGTGTCCGCACAAATGATCTATTACCCGATGAACAAACATTTCATGGTAATCGGCGGTACATTTACACTGCCATATAATTGCTAACAAGCATTTTTATGAATGCTCGTTAGCAATTATATGCAGGATTTTCAGCCCATGTAAAGTTCCCTTTCGTTACAAAGGTTCAGCCCTAAATAAAATGATAGTTACCCCCTTTGTGCCCCTACAGAGTAAAATTCCTCCATTGTGCATCCCATAGAGAATGCCTCTTTTGAGGCACATCCTACTCTTAACCCAGTGTCACAGCTGGTGACACATTGCAATCTACTTTGGTAACAGACGCATACACACTGTACTTCATCAATTATGGCACTAGCACAATTTACAACACTATTTGCCTGTGTTATAGGATATATAAATGTAGAGGCATGTATACATCCTGTCTAATGCCATAGTTGGTGAAGGAAAAATAGGAAAAAGTACATGAAATGGCCTTGCTTTAAGAGATTATATGACAACCTGTCTGATCTTGCAGTTATAAACCAGACTGTGACATGTGACATGTTACCATTGAATCACACAGTTACAACCCGTGAAAACTGCTATTTATTTTTTTCCGACAGTATATCTCGCTCAAGCTGTTAGCAACTTTAAAGCAAGTTTTACAGCTCATTAGTACTTTGGTCCCTGTTTTCAATCAAAAGCCACTATTAGTGCTTCTATACAGTACGTTTTGCTTAAGAATATATAGATGAATCTTTTCGCTTAACTCAGAGCATTATACAGCAAGGGAAAGTTTTGCCCGTTCTCTTCTATGAAAAATGATAACAAGAATAAGCTGAGCAGGTACGAGATAGAGATAAGGGAGATGTGAAGGTGAAAAAAGACAAAAAGAGGGATGATAAGTAAAAAATGAGAAAGAGATTACAGGCAAGATTGATGAGACAAATAGATGGAAAGTATGTTGGCTAAAATACATTATTTGTCTTGTGTTTAGTTTATACTTTGCTGTTCAGGTTTGTCAGCCCCGTCCAGATTGCAAAAAATCAGATGGGAGATAGTGTAATAACATAAAATACAAATGACAAGCAGCAATGTTACAGGGCAAACCTGTTGTCAAATATTCTAGGCATAGGATGACTCAAAATCCTGGGTATAGCCTCATTTTAGGGGAACAGCATTTTGTTTTCTTCACCCAATTTGAATAATAAATCTAGGTACAAAATCCCATCACAGATCTAAAATAACAGGGTGCGTTTACAGTACATGGCAAATTTGACCGCGACAGCTGTCGCACAACCGAAGGTCGTAGTGTAGCAGGGCTGCCTTCGAAACCATGTCACATTTGAAGATCCCCTGATGCACCTCTATGGTAGAAACTCCCCAAAAGTGACCCCATTTTGGAAAACTACAGGATAAGGTGACAGTTAGAGATGGCCTTGCGGTTCGCCCGACTGACATTTCACGGCAAACTTTGCGTGTTCGCGATTCGCAGAAAATGCAAACATATGGAGATATTTGCGCCCGCCATATTATTTTACATTATAAAGAACTTTGACCCATGAGACATCCATCAGGTGGTACAGGACAGCCAATTGAGATGTTTCAGCACATGGACATACCCCCTACCTTATAAATAAACCTGATTTGGCTGCCATTTTACATTCAGTCTTTTGCCAGTGTAGGGAGAGGTTGCTGTGTGGAGCAGGGACAGGCTGTTAGGGACACCAAACTCTAGCTAATAGGACCACAAAAGGACTAGTATAGGTGTGCTATCAATAGGTGTGATACACAGAGGGGTGCGATATACTTATAATATACTTTTATAATGAGTTAAAAACACATAGATCTATATAGTGATCACCTGGAAGTCAGGGGCCTAGGGGCTTACTAGAGCCATTTTTATATAGGGTAAGGTTCCGGGCGGGGTCGCTCTTATCAGGGCGGGTGGTCTGTGGTTAGGCTATCAGGGCCAGAATAGCACCCCCCCTGTAGTGCAATATCAGGGACAGTTCTTTGCCCACCCTGTCCTTCAATACCACATCATCATCTAGCCCAGGGATAAATAGTTTTTGCTTTCCCTCCGGGATTCATTGATGTGCACTGGAACCCCCCGGATTGTGGTAGGACATATGGTTTCTGATTTGGTGCCGCTGAGCACCTGATTTAGTGCCGCCGAGCACTTGTTATTGCCTACCACATCTATGCGTTTTGCTTAACTTTAATAATTTAATTTATTTTAATTTTGAGGGATATCTTTTCCATTCACACATCCGCAAAATGGGTCCACATCCGTTCCGCAGATCCATTCATTTTCAATGGGGCCGGAATGTATTTGCGGATCCGCACTTCTGCATCCATGCTTCCGCAAAAAAATAGAGCATGCCCTATTCTTGTCCGCAATTGCAGACAAGATTAAGCATTTTCTATTATAGTGCCGGTGATGTGCGGTCCACAAATTGCGGAATGCACATTGCCGGTGTCAGTGTTTTGTGGATCCGCAAAACACTTACGGACGTGTGAATGGACCCTCATAGTAAAATTATTAAAGGTTACGTTTTATCTTTATGTACAGTACAGACCTAAAGTTTGAACACACCTTCTCATTCAAAGAGTTTTCTTTATTTTTTCATGACTATGACTTAACACATGTGGAATTATATACATAACAAAAAAGTCTGAAACAACTGAAAATATGTCATATTCTAGGTTCTTCAAAGTAGCCACCTTTTGCTTTGATTACTGCTTTGCACACTTTTGGCATTCTCTTAATGAGCTTCAAGAGGTAGTCACCTGAAATGGTCTTCCAACAGTCTTGAAGGAGTCCACAGAGATGCTTAGCACTTTTGTCTTCACTCTGCGGTCCAGCTCACCCCAAACCATCTCGATTGGGTTCAGGTCCGGTGACTGTGGAGGCCAGGTCATCTGGCGCAGCACCCCATCACTCTCCTTCATGGTCAAATAGCCCTTACACAGCCTGGAGGTGTGTTTGGGGTCATTGTCCTGTTGAAAAATAAATGATGGCCCAACTAAATGCAAATTGGATGGAATAGTATGCCGCTGCAAGATGCTGTGGTAGCCATGCTGGTTCAGTATGCCTTCAATTTTGAAAAAATCCCCAACAGTGTCACCAGCAAAGCACCCCCACACCATCACACCTCCTCCTCCATGCTTCACGGTGGGAACCAGGCATGTAGAGTCCATCCGTTCACCTTTTCTGCAGTCACACAAATACACGTTTGTTGGTACCAATGATCTCAAATTTGGACTCATCAGACCAAAGCACAGATTTCCACTGGTCTAATGTCCATTCCTTGTGTTCTTTAGCCCAAACAAGTCTCTTCTGCTTGTTTCCTGTCCTTAGCAGTGGTTTCCTAGCAGATATTCTACCATGAAGGCCTGATTCACACAGTCTCCTCTTAACAGTTGTTCTAGAGATGTGTCTGCTGCTAGAACTCTGTGTGGCATTGACCTGGTCTCTAATCTGAACTGCTGTTAACCTGCGATTTCTGAGGCTGGTGACTTGGATGAACTTATCCTCCGCAGCAGTGGTGACTCTTGGTCTTCCTTTCCTGGGGCGGTCCGCATGTGAGCCAGTTTCTTTGTAGTGCTTGATGGTTTTTGTTACTGCACTTGGGGAAACTTCTAAAGTTTTCCCAATTTTTCGGACTGACTGACCTTCATTTCTTAAAGTAATGATGGCCACTAGTTTTTCTTTACTTAGCTGCTTTTTTCTTGCCATAATAATAATTCTAACAGTCTATTCAGTAGGACTATCAGCTGTGTATCCACCTGACTTCTCCACAACGCAACTGATGGTCCCAACCCCATTTATAAGGCAAGAAATCCCACTTATTAAACCTGACAGGGCACACCTATGAAGTGAAAACCATTACAGGTGACTACCTCTTGAAGCTCATCAAGAGAATGCCAAGAGTGTGCAAAGCAGTAATCAAAGCAAAAGATGGCTTCTTTGAAGAACCTAGAATATGACATGTTGACATGTTTTCAGTTGTTTCACGCTTTTTTGTTATGTATATAATTCCACATGTGTTAATTCATAGTTTTGATGCCTTCAGTGTGAATCTACAATTGTCATAGTCATGAAAATAAAGAAAACTCTTTAAAAGAGAAGGTGTGTCCAAACTTTTGGTCTGTACTGTATATTCTAATGGATTGCCTTCCTTGTACAATGTTATACTATACTTTCTATGTTAGAAAGTATATTATAGTGCATTTGTATTGTGCGGCAGTTATTCAGCTGCGATACTGCAGGTATATAGAGGGACAAGCTTAATTGGAACAAATAATTTCTACTGGTGTGATTTACCAGTCGCCCCCCAAAAAAACTGATTGAAGCAGAGTGTTATATACCAATAATATACTTTAATAATAGTATATTTAGGTAGTGCAGCATTTGTTTGCGGTTTTGCTTCGTTACCTCTGCTACACAGAGTGACAAACAGTATTGGAAAAAAAAAAATTACAACTGGTGTGATATACCAGCCGCCCCCCCAAAAAACTGATTGAAGCGGGTGTTACATACCAATATACTTTCTTTATAGTGCATTTGGGTACTGTATAGTGCATTTGCGCACGTGCGTACGCGAAAATTATATTGCCGATATTTTGCATTGAAAAAAATTATTAATGGAGATCACATGATCTCTATGTTGTGGGGATATTTGTGCACTTCTACTAATAATTTCTTGGCTGCGAATATGAGCTGATGGTTTTTTAGGTTCTCCTGCGATTAAAATGAATGGGACCCGCCGCGAACTTGCGGTTCGCGAACATTTGTTGAATGATGACATCTCATATTTTTTTATTATATTCTTTTACATGAGGTGGTATAAATTTGCGAGCAATGTGCCAGGTATATGGTAATGTGTGACATTTGGCGTCAATTGGTGCAACTTCGCCAAATTTCAGGTTTTCATTTGTAATGTGATGTCCTCAATGTATTTTACTTGATAGCTATTCCTAGATAAATTGAATGCATGCGTTTTATGGCATATGATTCATCTTTCACTTCTTAACCATTGCTGCCACATACATTTCCGTTCGCTTCCTCCACTTATTTTAAATATCTGACCTCACAATACATTTTCCATGACTCTGCATGCGTACACCACCTCCGTTTATAACATGCTTTTTGAATGCAAAAAAAGAGTTAGTGATCAGATAAGCTATGAGATGGAGGCGAACGCACTGAGGCAACACATGTAATTTCATAAGGTTATTAGACCATAAATGGAAACCATCAAGGCGAGTCATATGATCAAGTGGTGAGGAAGCACCAGAACACTTGCATAATTGTAAGTAGGATGAAAGCTTAATAGAAAACTTTGAACATTTCACAGGTTTGCTGTTAGCTTCTAGTTTGGGAGTGCTTGCATAAAAAAGGCTATATGCATCATTGCTTGCATACATTTTATTCTAGATATTTTGCCTGCATGACCCAGTAAACCAGTTTAGATGTAAATATTGCAAACAAGGAGACTTAAAGGGGTTAGTCCCTTTCTGGCTACACTTGATGAATATGTTTGTAAGGTGATTACATGGCAATAACTAATGTAGACTTTGTTGATATTCTGCATCATTTTTATATTTCTCATTGGCTAATTTTTTTGTGCTGTCCGCATGGAGGTCCTGTCTATAAAATGGCCACTGGTGGAGGGTCATTTGACCAGGAAAATCACTCAGTCTCCTCCATTAAAAGACTCTGCACTTACACTTTTGGGAGTTTCATGCAGGTGCAGCGTTTTTGAATGGAGGAGACTCAGTGATGTGTCACATGGCCCTCTGTCAGCAGCCAATCTATAGACAACAGGGCCTTTATGTGGACAACACATAAGAATTGCCTAACAAAGGGGCATACCTTATGGAATATCGCAAACAACACAGATTATAGACAATGGCTATATTAGTTAAAGGGAACCTGTCACCTGGATTTTGGGTATAGAGCTGAGGACATGGGTTGCTAGATGGCTGCTGAGTGATTTTCCCTTTAATGCCATTTAGTCATGTTACATACACATTGGTCAGTAGTAGCCAGAAAGTGGCCAACCCCTCTAAACCAATAGTTTGATCTTATGACCCCATTAATCAGTTTATAATTGACAGGGCCCAATCTCTAGGACCTCCAGGAACCCTGAGAATAAATGGGCTATAACACATTCCTTTCTAAGTTTCTCATGAACAGTGACACTCCTGATGTTACCTGCAGAGTAATCATTATTATAATAGTATGAGTGGAATTGGATGATAGTATAAAAGTTGTTATTCTCCTGGCCTAAAGAAAGATGACCGCCCACAGAACTGCATTGCACTTATCAGTGTAATATGGAATGGAATGTGTGATATCTAGTCACTCATCGGCCTTCCCTCTCTAGCCGCAGTGATGGTCTGTCTAAAAAAAAATAAGGAAGGCTGCTTAACGAACAAAAAGTAAGTTAAGAGCCAGGACTGGAAGAAGTGACTTCAAAAGATTGCATCCAGAAAAAAAAAATATTATAATAATAATAATATATATATATATATATATATTATACATTAGTGAGAAGAGGGAGAGAGAGAAAGTACTAACATCTAAGTTGATATTATGTAGTGAAAATGTTTTTTAAAGGAAGTGTCCCTTAAAGGTAATCTGTCAGCCCCCAAAACGAGACTAAGGCTAGTTGGACACTTGCATTTAGGATCTGGCAGGCTGTTCCAGCTGAATGTCTCTGCATTCTGGCATTGCTGGAAAGTTTGAACGTCCCTGTCCAGCCCTATTATCTATAATGGGGACAGGTAGAGATCTGGCCGCAAAGAGATGTGTCAAGCTGTTCCCTGCCAAAACAGCCTGCCAGATCCTACACGCTAGTGTGCAACTAGCCTAAGCGGTGTACTGTGTAAGCAGTGCTGAGTCTAGTCCATGTCATTTTTATCTTCATACTCACTTGTATTCTGACTTTGTGCTCCCAAAAACCTGCTCCTTGAGTCCTCTCCATTATGTACGTGAGCACGGGAGTCCTGTCAATGCTTAAGAGTACAACATCAGAGTGCAAGCAAGTATGAAGCTAAAAATGACATAACCAGACTCCACATCAACCACACTATACACAGCTTTCTCTAGTGTGGGGGGTGTTTCGGAGTCGACAGATTGCCTTAAAAGAATAAATATTCAAATCTAATCAATAAGTACAAATAAAATGTACAATGGCTATCTGGACTATTTGTCAGTGAATAGATTATACTGGGCCAAATTAACTGCCTTCTCTAGAATAACACTCAGTTCGCTAATGTCTTGTGATGGACGAACATTGGCCGGGACAGTTCGCGAACGCCATCGCGCGAACGCCATCAAATGTTTGCGAACCAAAGGTTTGCGGTGGGCCCCATTCACTTTAATGGCAGGTGAACCTGAAAAACCTTCAACTCATATTTTCAGCCACCAAATACTTAGTAGAAGTGTACAAATAGTCCCACAACATGGACAGTGACATACTAGAGAGGGGTCAGTGACAAAAATTCCAACAAAAAATATGTGTCTTAATCAGGGGACATTTTTATGCATCTTAAAGGGAAATTCTCTGAAATGTGCCCTGTTGGAGCCTAGAAATTTTTTATTTTAGGCCACGGGAGTACAGGCCTTAAAAATTAGGCATTCACCGGACATAAATTGTGATTTTGTAGCTCGAGGTACATTATGCGGTCAATGGATAAAAATTTTACTGTAGGCCACTTTATTTTTCACTTTTTTGGGGGGGCAACTGGTATATCACACCAGTAGAAATAATTTGTTCCAATGGCGTTTGTCGCTCTGTGTAGCTGAGGTAACGCAGCAAAAACGCAAACCAATGCTGCACTACCAAAATGTACTATATAGAAAGTATATTATTGGTATATCACACCCCTGCTTCAATCAGTTTTTTTTGGGGGGGGGCAACTGGTATATCACACCAGTAGAAATTATTTGTTCCAATAGCATTTGCCACTCTGTGTGCATGCAGTATCACAGCCGAACTGCACACAACTGCTGCACAATACAAATCCACTATAATATGCTTTCTATGTTAGAAAGTATATTATAAGTATATTACACCCCTCAGTAAGTCACACCTATCGATAGCACACCTATACCAGTCCTTAAAGGCAATTTTGTAGCCCTATTAGCTAGTGTTTGGTGTCTCTAACAGTCTGTCCCTGCTCCACACAGCAACCTCTCCCTACACTGGCAAAAGACTGAATGTAAAATGGTGGCCAGATCAAATTTATTTATAAGGTAGGGGGTATGTCCATGTGCTGAAATGTCTCATTTAGCTGTCCTGTACCACCTGATGGATGTGTCATGGGTCAAAGTTCTTCACAATGTAAAATAATATGGCGCTGGCTGACATATGTTAGCCTGTTCGGCGAATCGCGAACGAGCAAAGTTCGCCACGAAACGACCATCGGGTGAACCGCAAGGTCATCTCTACTAATGTCACTACAGATGTGACATGCTTGGGGGTTTTGGAGCTATAACCATGAATTCCACTACCACAGACAACCATTGTATGTTTGTTGTATTTACACTGTTTGTTAACTGTTATTTATCATTACAGGGTTGTCCAACCCTCAAGCCAAAATTAATTGCCACCAGGAATGTACAGGTCCTTCTAAAAAAATTAGCATATTGTGATAAAGTTCGTTATTTTCTGTAATGTACTGATAAACATTAGACTTTCATATATTTTAGATTCATTACACACCAACTGAAGTAGTTCAAGCCTTTTATTGTTTTAATATTGATGATTTTGGCATACAGCTCATGAAAACCCAAAATTCCTATCTAAAAAAATTAGCATATCATGAAAAGGTTCTCTAAACGAGCTATTAACCTAATCATCTGAATCAACTAATTAACTCTAAACACCTGCAAAAGATTCCTGAGGCTTTTAAAAACTCCCAGCCTGGTTCATTACTCAAAACCGCAATCATGGGTAAGACTGCCGACCTGACTGCTGTCCAGAAGGCCATCATTGACACCCTCAAGCAAGAGGGTAAGACACAGAAAGAAATTTCTGAACGAATAGGCTGTTCCCAGAGTGCTGTATCAAGGCACCTCAGTGGGAAGTCTGTGGGAAGGAAAAAGTGTGGCAGAAAACGCTGCACAACGAGAAGAGGTGACCGGACCCTGAGGAAGATTGTGGAGAAGGACCGATTCCAGACCTTGGGGGACCTGCGGAAGCAGTGGACTGAGTCTGGAGTAGAAACATCCAGAGCCACCGTGTACAGGCGTGTGCAGGAAATGGGCTACAGGTGCCACATTCCCCAGGTCAAGCCACTTTTGAACCAGAAACAGCGGCAGAAGCGCCTGACCTGGACTACAGAGAAGCAGCACTGGACTGTTGCATGTCATTCGGAAATCAAGGTGCCTGGAGTCTGGAGGAAGACTGGGGAGAGGGAAATGCCAAAATGCCTGAAATCCAGTGTCAAGTACCCACAGTCAGTGATGGTCTGGTGTGCCATGTCAGCTGCTGGTGTTGGTCCACTGTGTTTTATCAAGGGCAGGGTCAATGCAGCTAGCTATCAGGAGATTTTGGAGCACTTCATGCTTCCATCTGATGAAAAGCTTTATGGAGATGAAGATTTCATTTTTCAGCACGACCTGGCACCTGCTCACAGTGCCAAAACCACTGGTAATTGGTTTACTGACCATGGTATTACTGTGCTCAATTGGCCTGCCAACTCTCCTGACCTGAACCCCATAGAGAATCTGTGGGATATTGGGAAGAGAAAGTTGAGAGACGCAAGACCCAACACTCTGGATGAGCTTAAGGCCGCTATCAAAGCATCCTGGGCCTCCATAACACCTCAGCAGTGCCACAGGCTGATTGCCTCCATGCCACGCCGCATTGAAGCAGTCATTTCTGCAAAAGGATTCCCGACCAAGTATTGAGTGCATAACTGAACATAATTATTTGAAGGTTGACTTTTTTTGTATTAAAAACACTTTTCTTTTATTGGTCGGATGAAATATGCTAATTGTTTTAGATAGGAAATTTGGGTTTTCATGAGCTGTATGCCAAAATCATCAATATTAAAACAATAAAAGGCTTGAACTACTTCAGTTGGTGTGTAATGAATCTAAAATATATGGAAGTCTAATGTTTATCAGTACATTACAGAAAATAATGAACTTTATCACAATATGCTAATTTTTTTAGAACGACCTGTATGTATATTTAAGCAAAAGATCACCTCACCTCTTGATATATCTGTAAAGAATAAATCAAGGCAACTGGACGTACTGTAGATTTCTTGAAAACGTTTCACTCGTTCTTCAAGAAATCTACAGTACGTCCAGTTGCCTTGATTTATTCTTTACAGATATATACCATGACCTGGAAAAATGAGAACCTTCACAGACTCGCCTCTTGATAGCAGCTCTGTTCCAACAATGTCCCTGCTGCTTCTGGTGGATTAAAAGTGTAATGTCCCATCCATGGTCATGTGCACCACTGCAGATATTCACTAGCATCAAGAGTGTTGTGTCTCAGAGCAGCGAGTTACCACTGAGCCACTGCGGTCATGTTCTGTTCAGGGACATGCCACCACTGAGGCCTATCTATGTGTCATCTTTCCTGGCATCTGACTGTTGTTTTGTCTTTGTCTAGCATCCATTTTTTAGTTCTAAAGTAAGTTAACATTTGCATAAGTAGATTCCCTATCTAAAGAGCATCAGCAAGAAAACATGTTTGGAAAGAATAGAATTCTATTATTGTAGTCTTTAATCAAGAATAATGATTGTAAATCTCTAGGTATCCATTTCTTCATGATAGACAAGGAAGCTGACAAATGTACTTTTAATGGTGCTTGCTGGTGCCATACTACTGGGGCCTCATTAGAAGACATTTTTGTACATCATTTTTCCCTAGCGAATGTCACTTTACATTATTTCTTAAAAAAGGTGGCTGTTGAAGATAATTACCGAGAAGCATATCCTGTTTTGTAGCTGTGGAGAAATCAGACACTAGAGAGTATGTCCTAACAGGCATCAAAAATTTACATTGTCACAGATGAATGTGGATGATGAATATATGCAGCTGTTCTTACAGTGAAGAATTGCTTATTTGGTGCCTGTTGTTGTGCTTTAATTATTTCTATGTAATCATTTAAAATATTTACTATTCTAAATGAAACTTGGCTCCCATCCATACAGTCCTAGCATGCCTCCTGACATGCACCAGTAATTAATGGTAATAGATGCAGAGCGAAATAGTATAATTTAAAATGTAAGAATATATTAGACATCATTTCAAACAATGACATTTATGCATGAAGATGTAATTCTGCTGTAAAGCTGAAGCACTAAACATTTCATTGTGAGGGTCATTTCAGGAAGATGAAATATAGGTCTGCAGTCTAGATAATACTGCCAGGTTTTTAGTGTCTTGCATAATATGCTGGATAATCCAGATTGGACTACCAAAGAACCAAACTATTCTCCAGTGAACACAGTCTAACACAATAAAAGGCAATATCCACATAGAACTATCTCCCTTCTACAAGTCACAGGCAACCTATTCTTATTAATAATACAATATAAATATCCAATTAATTTTATTGAGCAAAACAAAGCGCTCAAAGCTAAATTTGGACCGAAGTTTAGGAAAACTTCGATTAGCAAAGAATCCAAATTTCCTCATGCTTTGTGGTAACCAATTAATTATCCTAAAATGCTGGCTACACGTGTTACAAAGTGAAAGTAAGACACCTGCAAGATCAACCATGATGCCGTGCAGCCAGCCAATCCAAAGATAGACATCCCACAGCCCTATAAATTCATGATTCTGTGTGGTCTCCACTATTGTCCTGTGAGCTGAGCATAGGGAGAGATGTGACAACCACTCATGCGCTAAGGAGATTGTTGCTATAGAATATTGAGAGAGAGAGAGTGCAGGGAAAGTGCGGGGAGACTTAAGCCTCATTCATATGTCAATGTTCCATGTACAGTCGTGGCCAAAAGTTTTGAGAATGACACAAATATTAGTTTTCACAAAGTTTGCTGCTAAACTGCTTTTAGATCTTTGTTTCAGTTGTTTCAATGATGTAGTGAAATATAATTACACACACCTCATACGTTTCAAAGGCTTTTATTGACAATTACATGACATTTATGCAAAGAGTCAGCATTTGCAGTGTTGGCCCTTCTTTTTCAGGACCTCTGCAATTCGACTGGGCATGCTCTCAATCAAATTCTGGGCCAATTCCTGACTGATAGCAACCCATTCTTTCATAATCACTTCTTGGAGTTTGGGGAGTTTCCAGGCCATGGAGCCAAAATGTCAACGTTTTGGTCCCCGAGCCACTTAGTTATCACTTTTTCCTTATGGCACGGTGCTCCATCATGCTGGAAAATGCATTGTTCTTCACCAAACTGTTGTTGGATTCTTGTAAGAAGTTGCTGTTGGAGGGTGTTTTGGTACCATTCTATATTCATGGCTGTGTTTTTGGGCAAAATTATGAGTGAGCCCACTCCCTTGGATGAGAAGCAACCCCACACATGAATGGTCTCAGGATGCTTTACTGTTAGCATGACACAGGACTGATGGTAGCGCTCACCTTTTCTTCTCCGGACAAGCCTTTTTCATGATGCCCGAAACAATCTGAAAGAGGCTTTATGCCCCAGTCCTCAGCAGTCCATTCACCATATTTTCTTCAGAAGATCAATCTGTCCCTGATGTTTTTTTTTGGAGAGAAGTGGCTTCTTTGCTGCCCTTCTTGACAAAAGTCTTCCAAAAGTCTTCGCCTCACTGTGCGTGCAGATGCACTCACACCTGCCTGCTGCCATTCCTGAGCAAGCTCTGCACTGGTGGCACTCCGATCCCGCAGCTGAATCCTGGCACTTGCTGGACTTTCTTGGACGCCCTGAAGCCTTCTTAACAAGAATTGAACCTCTTTCCTTGAAGTTCTTGATGATTCTATAAATTGTTGATTGAGGTGCAATCTTAGTAGCCACAATATCCTTGCATGTGAAGCCATTTTTATTCAACGCAATGATGGCTGCACGGAGCATGGAGGCATGCTCTATTTTGTCCATCACGACCATTATAGTCTATGAGTCTGTGAAAACCACGGATGCCATCCGTGTTTCATGGCTCCTTAGGAAGAGATGCTTTGAAAATTATTTTTCAGCTGTTCGGTGTCAGTGAAACACGGATGACACATGGACAGCAAAAAGCAGACACACAGATCCATCATGGACATCTACACGGAGGCACCACTGACCACCTTTTCACAGATTTAAGCACAGACCCTGACGTGTGAATGAGGCATTATGCTGCATCAGTTTTATTTATTTATTCCTACATTTACTTATTCCTACATTAGCCGTAAGCTAAGATATGTGATTCAATACCAATAGGGCAACTTTCACATCAGCGTTTTCCTTACCAATATTGAGATCTGTCATAGTTTCTCGAAACCAGAGGAAAATGCTTCAGTTTTGTCCCCATTCATTGTCAATGGGGACAAAACTAAGATTTAAGACAAAGGGATACGGCTCCTGCTGCCTTCCGATCAGAGTCCCCTTAGTTAAATCTCAGGGGACTCTGATATGGTTTCTATGGCAGCCTTGACCCTGCTGAAGCTTATCAAGCCTGCTATGGTAGGTTCCGAACTGTTTTGTGCACGAGGCACAGCGCAGCAGGGAGAGAGTAAAAATACTGTTCACCCTAATAGACCTCTACTAAGGTGAATAGGACAAGTAATCAAAACATCTCAGGATCTAGCCCCCTAAGGGGACTAATAGTTATTAAATAGAAAGTTAAAAAAGTTAAAAGAAAAAAAATATATAAAAAGTTTAAATCACCCTACTTTCCCAATTTTACATATAAAATATATTAACAATAAAAAAAATAAACATATCAGGTACTACCACATGTCTCTGGGGGAACACGGGCAGGAGAAACAATGTATGCTCCTGCCCATACTCTGTGCGCTGCGGCCCCATTCCTAAACTGTAGACTCCATACTTCGTACACCGTTGAGAAGTCAGTGGTGCACAGAAAAGTGGATTTTAAGCACACAGGGAAAGGTACGCTTTCAAAATTCAAAATGCATTAATAATATAACATTAATATAGTCATACTATAGATTTCTGTTTAAGCGCATGGACTGAAAAAGGATGCACCTAATTTATAATGAGATGTGCGCCAATCTTGATAAAGCTCCCTCTTAATGATCATCTGCTCCGCCTCCCAACAACCAGCTATGGGGAAACCTGGCAGTAAGTGTTTAATTTCCTCGAAGCACCACCACAGGAGCAATGAAGCATTTCACAGTGTCAGTTTGAACCTACTTTTTTTTATTTTTTTTATTTTTTAATCTAACACCTAAGGCTTCATATTTAAAGCAGATTCCTGGGCAGATAATAAATAAAAAATAAAAACAAGTCAGAATGGGTTAAATATAAAATAAAATAAAAAAGATGACATACTCACCCACACTATTCCTCTGCCACTGCAATTCAGATGCTCTTCCACTTCCTGGTCCTGGCTCGACATGCCAGAAATGCCATAAGAGACCTGGCTACAATAGTGACTTGCTTCAGCCAGTATTTCCAGGGTGCAGAGCCTGAGCCAGGAAGTCTAAAGAAGCAGGCAATTTAGCGAAATTGGAATAACGGCAGTGGGAGATCAGTGAAGGTAAGTAATGTATTGCCTTTTAAGCATTTTTTTTTTCAAATCTGTCAGGAATACCTCTTTAACCCTTTCATAAATAAGTAGCTGCACCGTGATTAAGCACATTTACATGAGTGTAAATTTACTCAGGTTGATTTTTTTTTAGGGAAATAATTTTATTTTCACTTAACTTCCGAGTATTTCATACACCGCAGTCTACTAAGAACAAAACATTTTCTAAAACCTATTTAAATCTTCTTTATTTAATTTAATAAAGTACAAAGGCTGTGCCATGAATGTATTGGGTTTCTTTTTTTCCCTTTTATATTTCAAAGAGTAGCTATACCCGTAAAAGTATTTTCCAATCAACAACCTATTCTTTGAAATTCAAAAGACAGGCTCCACACTAATAATGACTGTTTTATTGATTTAAGTCTTCCCCATCATAGCTCAGGATAATTAGCCATTTGACAGTTTAGCAGAGAAAGCACGTATATTAATATTTTCACAAGACTTGATTGCAACCAGGGTTGATTTGAAACCGATATTGTAGAAAGAATGTAACATAAAATAAGAGAATGTGTTATACGAAAAATGTTTTTTTCCTAACTACTGAGCAGCTATTATTCTACCAAATGATACAAGTCAATATGAGGACCCTGATAGAATGGATTACATGCATTACTAAAATCATGAATCTATCTCAATTTTTTTCTTAATGTTTGATCAGTTGTTTCTTGGCCTATATAAATATGACTCTTAGTATTTAATCTATGCACATAAAGAAATAATCAATAATGGGATATTATTATAGTTCTCAACATTTAAAGTTAAATCCAGGGCCTACAATACACCCCCTTCACCCTTAGAACCGCAATTGCAGACAAGAATAGGACATGTTCTATTTTTTTTTGCGGAGCCTAGGCCCGGAAGTTCGGGCCCGAAGCTGGGAAGTTTGGGGCCGTGCTACGGAAATGCGGATGCAGATAGCACACAATGTACTCTCCGCATCCCATTCTGCCCCATTGAGAATAAATGCGTCCGCATCCATTCCTGATATTGCGGAACTGATGCCAACCCATTTGCGGATGTGTGAATGAGTTAAATGAGCTCCAACTCACATGATATATAGCGGGACACATACACTTATGGTGCTCATTAAAGGACCCTTAGTAAATTATTGAACTTGTCCCAAAGTCATGTGTACATGACAATGCAACCCCTCTACTCTGGCCTTCTGTGTGTCCTATGGTAAGGAGTGTGTGAGACCGACATACACTTAAAGTAGAAATTTCTCAAAAATATGTTTATTCTGTTCCAACTCAATTCTACAGAAATCTTGAAGAGAGAAACCAAAGTAGTTCTCAATAAAAAAAAAAAAAAAAAAAAAAAAAAATGTATCTCATACCAGCAAAAAGCTTTTACGTTTTATTTAATAGAGCTGAGAAATCAAAACCAGCTGCCTCAGGGGCTGTGGTTGGGGTCTGGAGGGGTACTATTTTTCCTTATCGAGAGCACTGAGTTTGCATGAGGGATATTGTAGTTCAGGCAGCGCTTCTCTGGGTTTCTAGAAAAAATATATGCAAATGAGTACATCTTATCTGCTGGTATCAGAGAGATTTGACTTTCTTTGGAAGGAAAGCTAATTTGCATATCTTTACCAGAAACCCAAACATATGGAAAATAGCTTTCCTTCTGAAAGGAAAATAAATTTAAGCCTCTTGGATGCCAGCAGATATGATTTTCCTAGAAACCCAGAGGAGCACCCTCTGGACTACAATAATCCTCATGCATGCTTGGCACTCTCTATAAGGAAAAGTAGTACCACCCCCCTCCCCCCCCCCCCCATACCCCAACCAAGGCCTCTCAGGTATCTAAGCTAATTATCTCTGCTCAGCTTCTTTTAGAAGAATGAAGATTGGGTTGCACATACATTTTCCAGTGGAGCATTAAGCAGAGACATTTTGGTTTTCATTTTTATTTATTTTTTCCTTTTTGAGGAAGACTAATTTGCATGTCTTATTTTCCAAAGGAATTTTCTCTTTTGAATCTCAATGGTTTTGGGTTTATTTAAATCCAAGCTTTTTGAAAAATGGCTAATGAATTCTGAATTGATTTGCTCATCTCTATCCTATAGTGTTGATAGTGAAAAGCTTTTGCTTTGAACCATCAAGCAAACATTATTGTGGCCTAACATGGAGATCTCTTGCTTTGAGATCAATAGGTAGATTGTGTTTTGCCAAAGATTAACTACTTTGTCAGCATTGTCCTTGTTCATACTTAGCAAAAAATATTTAGGGCTATTTTTTATCTATTAAGAAGGCCTTTTTTCAAAGTCCAAATAGTACAGCACAGCGATCCAATTGATACACTAGAAACTGTCTATGCACAAAAGAGAAAATTAATTTTACATACCCCAAGACAGATTCTTAGGATAACTGGTTGAAAAAGGTAAGGTTCTATGTTTACCACCGACATGCCACTTGAGAAGCCTCTGAGAATGATCTCGCTAGTGACACAAAACAGTGCCAGAGGACAAGCACTCAGGCAGATGTCTGCTTTTCTGCAATCTGCTATTAAATCATTGAAATGAATGATTCTCTGAGTGCTAGACTGTTATACACGTACTGTAACTGCTCCAGCAAGCCAGCTATTTATAGTGCCTTCACTAATGCTATTAACGGTAATCAGAGCACACTCCTTTAATCTTCTCATACAAAGGCCACAATTTTTCTTTTCAATGGCTTCAATTAAGTTTCATTTAGGATGACCAGTAGTTCATAAGGAAAATATAAGAACCCTTGCATGAAAATAATGTATGTCAATATGTCAAGAATATGCTAAAAGTAGTCTAAAGCTTGTACACAAACTCAAATTCTACGGTATTTGTGAAGGGTAAGAACTAGAGTTGAGCGAATTTCATATTTTGAAATTCGTTCATGCTTTGTTTGGTGGTAAAAGCAGAATTGCCGTATGGCTTCCGTTACCACGGACCATAACGCAATTCTATTACGGAATGCATAACAGAATGCCTTTGGAGGCATTATGTTATTCATTCCGTCATAATAGATGTCCATGGGCTGCTAAACAGATCTGTCCCATTTCTGTTATGCAGGGGAGTACTCTCCTGCAAAACGGAAACGGGACAGATCCGTTATGCAGGCCATGGACTTCTATTATGATGGAATGAATAACAGAATGCCTCTAAAGACATTCCGTTATACATTCAGTCATAGAATTGCGTTATGGTCCGTGGTAGCAGAATCCATAACGCAATTCTGCTTTTACCACCAAATGAAGCGTGAACAAATTTCATAACATGAAATTCGCTCATCTCTAGTAAGAACCAAGTAAAATAGCACTGCTGCATCTAGTGAAGTATCCAAGCTTTTAGGATCATTGCCTGTGTATGGTGGCGTCTTGAAGCCCTTGAAGCAATGAATAAATTTAATCTGTAATATGATGTTCAATGGAGAATTCCACATATTTTGTTTAGTTCTTATGAAATCTAATATGAATACATTTCTGGATTAATATGACATCTTTACATAACTTAATTAATTCACAAGTGCCACCTAATGGTCAGTTTAATTTAGCAAATTGAGTGTGTCACTATTCTTCTTCCTATCTGTAATTGGTCAGACAAGAGCTGACCCTCTTCCCCATTTCTGCATGCTTCTTCTCAAAGAAATGCAGCGACATAACTGTCTAATTAGATACTTACATTAACGATATCGCCTATCGATTCAACTTATAGGGTATGTAGAAGTCGTACAAGGGTTCTTCCACTTTGGAGCAACCCCCTAATGAGCTACAATGGAGAAATGTTCTGTAAGAGTGGCTACAGCTCTAGCCCATACATGCATTATATGTTCAACTATTCAAGGGAATGAACAGGTAGATGCCCCATGTGGATTAGAGAAGCATGACCCATGGTAATTAACATATTTTTTTTTTATGTCCAAAATAACTTGACCGAATTCCAAAAGTACAGTGAAAGCCAACAAAAAAGCCACAATAAGTGAAATGTAACTCGTGTAATTTGTGTGTGTTATCCATGTTCACAATGAACTGCACTTGGAGCCATGCAGTTAAAAATTTTGTATAGCCACTGAGCTACTCAACAAATTGTATCCGTTCAGCACCACCTACTGTTTGTTCTTTTCTTTATTTCTTCATTAACCTGAGGCGGTCGCATATACTCTGTTTAAAACATTCCACATTGGGGCGTGGCCAAGCAGCCGAGGGAGATGGACGCATGAACCTGAGCTCCTGCTCCATCACAGCTTTGCAGACCTGCTAATCCCCTTCAGCATCCACCAAACTGACGTTTGCTTCTCCCTCCAAGCCCCTGTATGCCTCCATGATGACCAGAGGCAGGAAGAGTCTGAAACAACAAGGCAAACTGGACTTTTTCTTTGCCCAGGAGAAAACCAAAGATGGCGCCGGCGGGGACGGAGCACGTAGCACAACGGGCTCTAGCCCTTCCTTCTCATCAGGATCACAATCTCCGTCCGGACCCCAGCAACACCAGTCTCCTTCCAGCGCTTCTTCTGTGGAGTCCCCTCCAGCAGCGGCCTCATACAGACTGCAGAGAATGACGGAGGAAAGCCTTCCCGCTCCCCCTGAGATCGCCATTAATCAGACCTCACCGACTGCTAGCCCTGATAAACAGCGGCCACGGCATCGCGGTCCCAGCAACTCTGGTGAGTGTTTTTCTCCACCTGGGGGTCAGTCGGGTTCTCCCTCTATACATGAGGCACTACAAAGTCTGCAGACATCAGACCAACCAGCCTCTGGGACCCTATTAAAAGACATGCTTCTGGCATTTCACCACTCCATTACTGCACAGATAGCAAAATCAATAGTCCCGATCCAGGCTACAGTTAAAGAGCTGGGGGATAAAATGGTGCACGTGGAGACAAAAATGGGTGAATTTGCCACTTCCCATAATACTTTAATTGACTCTCATGAGCTCCTCTCTGATGAAGTCACCCAACTTAAAGCTAAGATTGCGGACTTAGAGAACCGTTCCCGCCGGAACAACCTCAAACTGCGGGGGGTTCCAGAAGACATCGCCGCATCTGAATTAGCAGGATACATACAAAAGCTGATCTGTTTGCTCCTGCCTAACAGCGCAGAACGTGATTTAATAATCGACAGGGCACACAGGATTGTAAAGCCTAAGCACCTGCCGGATGATGTTCCAAGGGATGTACTAGCAAGGGTGCACTTTTTCCACATTAAGGAGCAACTCCTCATGGCCGCAAGGAAAATGGAGACTCTCCCGGCCCCATATGAGGGGGTTAAACTATTTGTGGACCTCTCAGCAGCAACACTACAGCTCCAGAAGTCTCTTGCTCCTAATACTACTGCTTTGAGAGCACATTCCATTGCTTACAGATGGGGCTTCCCTGTTAAGCTTCTAATTCACAAGGAGGGCTTAATGGTAGTGATCCGTTCAGTAGCTGAAGGGAAAGCAACCCTTGCTTCATGGAACATTACAGTGGAACCCACGCGTGATCCTGATGTTCCTAGATGTCACCATGCATCTGGAGATTGGCAGTTGGTGGAGAATAGACGACGTAAGAAAGCGCATTAAAGGGGACCTTTTTTCTGCTTTTATTTTTATGGAGCAGTAGTCCTACTATCCTCTGTTCTGGCATTTGGCAGGACTAATTCCCCAATGTGCCTTACTAATGTGTTGTGACTCCCCAGTCACTGTTTTTGTTTTACCTTTCAGTGTTAACCCTTTTCATGTTCTTGGCAGAGTACTACTTTACGCTATGTTTACTTGTGTACGTCCTTGGCTGTTGGGGCTGCACCTCCCTCCACCTCAGGGTATTTTTTGCGTTAATAGCATCATTGATTACAAATGGTACTGAAGCTCAGCACTCTAAATGTTCTGGGCTGAATAGCCCTTACAAACGCAACCTGATGTGGAGGGAGGCCCTCTCCCTGCAGTGTGACATATTCTGTGCCCAAGAGACACATCCAATAGCTGCTGATGCTGATCGCCTTAAACATAGATTTTTCCCAGTTATTCTCCAGGCTCATTGCACCAGGAAGAAAAGAGGGGTGCTGCTAGCAATCAAAAATACTGTTGCGTATACTGCGGTATCTTCTATTGTCGACTCCGGAGGGCGGTACATTATACACGTCTGTTACCTAAACAACATCCTATACACCTTGGTAAGTCTTTACGCACCCAATACGCATTCCCAGCGTTTCCTCCAAAAGCTCCTCAATAAGGTCCAGTCCGTTCAACAGGGAAGGGTCCTTATCTGCGGAGATTTTAATTTGGTCCCAGATGCATCTGTAGACTCCTCCTCCCTCACGAAAAGGAACCCTAATACACTAATAGGCCTTCTTTCCAAAATGGCCTTATACGATATTTGGCGCCTATACCACGCCATGGAACGAGACTACACCTCTTTCTTTCCTTCACATCTGTCATATTCCCGCATAGATCTTGTGCTGGTAGACACAGCTTCCCTCTCGTTTATCACAAGCTCAGACATAGGAACGATATAACCGCCCTCAGAACCCGACTTGGAGAATAAATGAATACTTACTGGCTGACCTGGAATGCCAGTCAGAGGTGAAAGTCGCGTTGGCTGAATATTTTCAGAACAATGTAAACTCAGTAGATAATCCATCTATCACCTGGGTAGCACATAAGGCCAACATTTGGGGCGTTTTTATCAAACTTGGACACAAAGCTAAAAAGAAAAGAGAGCATCTCACTACATACCTATTGAACAAAATCCGAGCACTAGAGATTCTGAATAAAGCATCACCTGCTTCTAGTTACTCAGAAGAGCTATGCTCTCTTAGGGCTCAGTTAAGGGAGCACATGCTGCATAAATACGAATTGTCTTTGAAAAAAAACAAAGCTATGTATTATTCACAAGCAAACAAGGCAGGGAAACTACTAGCCAGTAGAATTAAACGCAAGGCCCAAAACTCCCGGATCGCTTTTCTCTGGAACCCCTCAAAAACTCACAAAATATATGATGCGAAAGAGATCGCAAATAGGTTCATGTCCTTTTATTCACAATTATATAACTTAGCTGACAACAATGAGGTGGTTCAGCCTTCTGACCACGACATTGGTAAATTCCTTGACTCCCTCTCATTGCCTTCCATGTCTGAAGAGCAAAAAACTAGAATTTGCTTGCCCATCACACTAGAGGAAGTATTGCGTATTATCAAGCAGCTACCCCATCATAAGAGTCCTGGACCGGATGGCTTGTCTAATTCCTACTATAAACTTTTCGCAGAGATCCTAGGTCCGCACCTTCACTCATCCCTAGCGAGAATTATGTCTGATGGTCATATGCCTAGAGAGATGCTAGAGGCCACTATTGTCACTCTACCAAAACCTGGTAAAGAACCGACTATTCCCCAAAACTTCCGGCCTATTTCCCTCCTCAATACTGACCTAAAAATCTATGCCAAGTTACTAGCGAACAGGTTGGCGAAGATTATCCCATCCCTAATTGCCCCTGACCAGGTGGGCTTTGTCGTGGGTAAGCAAATCACTGATAACTCTAGAAGAGTGTTAAACCTCCTCGATAGAGTCAATAAACTACGAATACCCGCGGTGTTCCTCACACTGGATGCCGAGAAGGCATTCGACTGAGTGAATTGGTTGTTTGCCTTCTCGGTGCTCCAAAAGATGGGCTTCCCTGTCGCCACTATCAGAGCTATAGAAGCATTATACAAAGGCCCTGCTGCCCGAGTTTTAACCAATGGTGTGTTGTCAGACCCTTTTAACCTCTCAAATGGTATGAGGCAGGGGTGCCCCCTTTCTCCCCTTATTTTTATTCTATCCCTAGAGCCGCTAGCGCAGGCTATCAGACAAACTATATCTCAGGTATCCGGATAGGTGACAGGCAACACACCCTTTCATTATATGCGGACGACATAATCCTTTCCTTAACCAACCCAACCTTATCCCTTCACGAGGTGAGAAAGGTCATCTACATTTACGGTACATTATCATTTTATAAACTAAATGAGAGCAAGTCCGAAGCCCTCCCCCTTTTTATACCCAACCACACCCTAGACCAGTTAAAACAAACCTACCCCTGGGATTGGCAGACAACAGGAGTTCAATACCTTGGGGTTCAACTTACCCCCACTATTCCAAAACTGTATGATGCAAGATCTTCAGAAAGAACTGGATAGTATAACGAAAACTGAACTATCGTGGTTCGGCAGACTGGCAGCCTTCCAGCAGCATGTGCTCCCTAAGCTTCTCTATTTATTCAGAATTCTCCCACTGGACCTTCCCAGCTCCTTTTTTAACACTGTCAACAAGCTACTGAATAAGTTTATTTGGAAGAAAGGTCCACCCCGCATTGCTAAGTCAATAATGTCCAAATTCAAGAAAGTGGGCGGCCTAAGCCTCCCAAATATCTATGATTACTATCTAGCTACTAGAGTACACCAACTCAAGGAATGGTGGGCCACTGTTAACCCCAAACACTGGGTCCACATTGAGCAGACCCTTGCCCCGACACATAACTTAAAGGCATTATTGTTAGCTTTCCTCTTTAAGGAGGTACCGTCACAATCCCTCCCGTATTTACTTTCCACCTCCTTGAAAGTCTGGAAAAGATATCATGGTGGTGGTCGTGGAACGACCGCTTCCATAGCGAAAGTCACACCAATAGAGGCGCTGCATTGCCTCATTCCTGATCTCTCTCTAGAGGGATGGAGGAGTAGTAACGGTTGCTGATTTGCTCCACCTGGAGGGTCTTGACTTCTTTGAGAATCTGCAAATCCGTTTCAAGATACATAAAAGTGACTTTTATAAGTATCAGAGGATTTGCCACCTATTAGCTACTAACCCTACGCTCATGGTACACTCACATGCTGAACTCCTGAACCAGTGGAACATGTCACACTCCAAGTGGAAGGGAATACGCCCTCTCTATACGTTCCTGGGCAACAAAAACTCCTTTGTAAAAACCACTCCCATTATCTCATGGGAACATGATCTGGGTCGTGATATCCCTCCAGCGCAGTGGTGCACAGCTATTACTTATGCGACTAAGCGACTGAAATGCGTATCTCACCTTGAAGCTTACTCGAAAACTCTACTCAGATAGTATTTTACCCCTCTGAGACTGAGCCGCATTTATCCTGGCTTGGAGCCACTGTGCTGGAGGGGATGTGGCGGTAGGGGGTCCCTTATACAAATACTCTGGAGCTGTCCTCTGCTAAAAGATTTATGGTCTGGCATTTTCCAACTGGTTGTAAAGGCAGCAGGCCGCGAGCTAGATAGAGACCCGGCTTTGGCCTTACTTTTTGTTAATATTACGGAGATCCCGTATAAATTTAGGACCATTGCTATGCATCTGTTCCTGGCCACGAAATTGGCTATAACTAAGTACTGGAGAAGCCCAACAATTCCGACTATACAGAAAATAATTAATTCAGTAGACGCTACTAGGTCATTTGAAAAAATGATAGCACACAGGGACTTCGCGTTATACAGATTTGAAAGGGAATGGGCGCAGTGGACCAACCCATCCAATGATTGACAAACAGACATTAACAAACTCTGTACACAAGTGTCGGATACTAACATACCTAACTGTTCACACTGATTGCTGCCTATGATGTACACCCCAAAGCCTTGGTCTTTAATACAAACTCTGCCATTTTCTTTTCCACTCTTTGGTTATCTTCCCCTTGTTTACTTTGTTAGACATTGCCATTGGAATGTACTGATGTTATACCAAACAGTCTTATAGATGTAATCATTGGAATACATATTATTATCTTGCTTCTGCGAACAATGTACATTAATGTAATATGACCCGATGTACGGGTAATATGTACGACTCTTTTGATCACTGTTTTCTTTGGATATATGAAAAAATCCTCAATAAAGATATATTGAAAGATAAAACATTCCACATTCACCAGCCATATCTACTGTTAGAATCTGTAGTAGTTTTAGGGAGCAAACTACAGCAAAAGGGACACACACCCTGAGCCGTGAAAGGGAGAGAACTGCAGCAGAAAGGACTTGACCCCTAAGAAAAGACTCACCCGAACTGCCAGTCTGAAGTAAAGCTAGCAAAACAATTAGGTCAATAAATGGGGAGATTTCTCGATCCATGTGAGGTACAGGGCTGGTTCTAGCTTTGTTGGAAAGAGATTATCATATACTATGTGATATCTGATTTTCATTTTTTACATGAATCATGGCATAACACCTTTAAGTGTGTTTTAAATATTAAGGAGGACATAATGATTAAAAAATAGCTGCACAGAATATAAAAAAAAACTTCCCCCAAGAGACAAACCCAGGGATTGATTTTTCCAGGTATTTGTTTTTTTTTGTTTTTTTTTTACTTTAGAGGGAAATTCTCTTTAGTGACTCTCCATAGAAGCATTATATGTGCAATGCACAATTTAGAAAGTCTTAGAGAACGTCCATTACTGTAATTCACAAACAAGCCACTATCAGTCGAGGACAGCCTTCTATGATTACTTTTGTCCTTGCTTTACCTGAAAAGTGCATTGAAGTATCCCAAATGCTGCTTTATAATATAAAGTATTGCTTTAATTAAAATATGGATTGCTTAATATTAAAGTGTTACATTATTCAGCTCTTTCCCAACTGAACAAATATTACTACAATAATTTAGCTTATAAATTAATTGTAAGCATGCCGCCTAACCATATGCTTGCATTAGGCATTGTTCATTTCTTTAACTATAGTCTAACTTTTCACTTCTAGCAGTTTCATATTTACAAAGTAACTTAAATAATACCAAGAAACCATGGGGCCAGAGACAATGTCTAATAGTCGAGAAAACAGTGTTGCGTCTATATTGTACATGTCATGCTTTACTGCAATTATGTTACTTTCTCCGTAGCCTTGTCAGAGCAACTGAGGAGATGAAGACAAAGGGGTGAAGGGAATCTGGAAAGGAGTTCATTGTATTAAAACATTTATGTATCGCAGTAAGAAACAAATATAATTTGTTTCCTTCACTGTATTTTTTATTTGTTCAAACGCTATACACAAATTACATTTGTCATAGAAACGGCCTTTTGTTTTAATGGCAAAGGAGAAGTAGTTATTTCTTTTCAGACTGCTTGCAGATACAAGCTAAAGATACTGCTTTCTTTTCATTGGAACATACTGGTATAATTGGCATAATAGAATATTTTGCACTTTACCTCCCATAATAACAACAGAGTAAAGATTCCGAGCTAATACATTTAGGGCCCTTGGCAAGAAATGCTTTTGCAAATTAGAGAAATACTGGGACACATAAGGCAAATTCAGCACTAATAGTCCTGTGCGGGAAAGAAAAAAAAACGAAAAAAAAAAAAAACAGCAGCGATTGTATAGAAATGTCATAATGTGTATCTTCAATAGGGAAAATTATCAATGTGTTTTGCATCTAAAGGTAGAATAGAAGTGCTGTAAAACTGTCACTCATTAATTATCAAGTATCTAAGACATTTTTAAAGGGGTCTTCCATTTTGCATTACCCCACTTTACACTAAGCCCTTATAAAGGTAGCTATAATTTTATCATGTATTTCTTTTACCAGTATTGGTCTTATTCCGTTCTGGGCTGTGATCACATGACCATGTCCATTGTGACATAGTGAGGGCTTTGTCTCTGTTTTGGGGATTTGAGGCTTTGTGCCGTGCTGGAAAGCAGGCCCTCTAAAGCCTGCTGTGGACTACTGGAGACAGAACTGCCAGCAAGGTGACTTGTGTTATATGACCACTCCCCTCTCAAGTGGATGAGCCAGGCCAAAGACAGGAATGGCCAGGTCACCAGATTTTTTTTGGTCCCTGCAGAACTTTAAGTTTTCAGTAGAATGCAGAGCAGGCCGGCTGCAGGAAAATGCGGATGCCCTGTCCCAGGTGCATTGTCTGGCGTGTGTCCATCCCCTCAGGGTTGAATAAAGGGGGGGTATGTGGCACAGTGATGGGTTGTGTATGGCAAAGCAGGTATTTTCCTCCCAGCATATGCGGCTGGGCTGGTTTTTAGCCAGGTTAGGCAAATACCTGACCGGAGTTTAAGTGTCGGTCCGGGTTTTGGTAGCACCTGGCTGTCCTTAAGTAGGCAGCTGGGCTCAGTAGAGATGTCTCTGTTTTTGGGATCTGAGGCCTTGTGCCGAGCTGGATGGCTGTGAGCTGCATGCTGGAGAAACAGGCTCTTTAAAGCCTGCTGTGGACTACTGGAGGCAGAACTGCGAGCAAGGTGACCCTGGTTATATGAACTTTCCATTGTGTGTGAATTAACACCAAGACTGCAAACGTTACGTGCTGTTTTGTGCAATTGCCTTAAAGTATAACTGTCATCTTTTTTTTTGGGAGTATTGGATTGTGGTGATTAATATCTCCTTGCTGGCCCTATTTCAACTTTTCACTGTGTATTCAATTACCCCTTAATTCCACAGAATTGTTTTCTGTACTGCCTACTTTTACCTGTGCTTAAAATAGTGTTGCTAGGCATGGTCCGTCTATCTGTTGAAGGACGGAGGATGCAGAAGCACACAGCGTGCAAGGTCAGATTACAGACAGCCAGGGACTGTAAGTAAATGATTAAAGCCAGGTCCTCCCCAGCAGCTGATAACAGTGCCTGGGCTGTGTGCACTTCTCTCTGTCCCTGTGCTTGGCAGACGCTCCCTCACTCAGCAGACTGGGACAATGCAGAGTCGAAGCAGCGTAGACCAGGGAAGGGAGATCTGCCATCTGCTCAGTGTATAAATGAAAGCAACATGTGGTAAGAGGACCCCTTTGTGCTGCAGGAGATTAACCCTTTAGGGGGAGAGCTGTGGTTACTGACACTTTTGGGGGTTATTGCTACTGGCTAGTGAGGGCAGGCGAGATTAGCCTCAGGGTGAGGGCAGTGGCGGCCATCTTAACTGAATAGTGAAATTGCAGTTTTATGCAGACGGGTTGCTAAGGGCTGAATCTTATTAAATATGGAGTGAGTCAGTCTAATAGTAACTGATTCTGGATTATCATGTTATTAGTAACTACATATATGAAAATTGAAATTAGGGTCTAAGTGTGACAGTTATCCTTAAAGTGTGAATAAACACTGACATTTTGTGTTAAGAACTTGCATTTTGCTCTGTACTGCGCCTGCTTACCCTATCTACTAGTGTTGAACGCGAATATTGGAATTACAAATTTTAATTGCAAATATCGCCACTTCGAGAATTTGTGAATTTTTTGAATATAGTGCTATATATTCATATTCGCAAAGTGTTGAATATTCTAATCACAAATTTATCACAAATTTATAGCAAATATATTACATTGCCGATTTTGACAATCAAGTAAACAATGACTCGAGATCATAAATTCTCGAATTTGCAAATTTATGGCGAATATTCGGCCAATATTATGCGAAATATCGCTAATTCGAATATTGCTTATGCCGCTGATCACTTCTATCTACCAGAGCGAAACCCCACACCATGCAGAACTTTATTTCCTGTGATGTTTTGTCCATGGGCATGTCTAAGCAGTAACAGGGACTTTGTTAGGAACAGTGATAGGGGAATGTACATGTAACTAACTGGGTTGGAGGAGCTATAAACTAGCTGGGTGTTGTTAGGGGCAGAAATAGGGCAGTGTCTATGTAACTACCTGGGTGGGAAGAGCTATAAACTAGCTTTACATTGTTAGGGGCAGTGATAGGGATGTGTCTATGTAACCAGCCAGATGGGAGGAGCTACAAGCTAACTGGGTGTTAGGGGCATGTAAATATCTGGGTGCTGTTAGGGGCAGTTCTGGAGATGTTTGGTTGAATATAGTAACAAGAAGTATTTATTCACATGATGACAACATTTTCATGAAGTATGCAGCATTATGAGCAACTGCCTTAAAAACCATAATAATGCCAGAAATTATCTTTAAGACATACAACTGCTACACTTATCTGAGTTTGGCAGAAGTGCATCATTCAAATTAATGGAACAGATTTTCAGCTACATAAATTGTTATAACATAGCACGTGTGTGAATACAGGTGAAACTCGAAAAATTAGAATATCATGCAAAGTTCATTTATTTCAGTGATGCAATTTAAAAGGTGAAACTACTATATGAGATAGACTCATTACATGCAAAGCGAGATATTTCAAGCCTTTATTTGTTATAATTTGGATTATTATGGCTTACAGCTTATGAAAACCCCAAAGTCACAATCTCAGGTACCCTTTGCTCAGGGGGTATGTATTAATTAGCTGACTAGAGTGTGATGCTTTGAGCCTAGAATATTGAATCGTATCACAACATTCTAATTTTAAGTTGCATTAATGCAATTCCTTTTAATTTGCATTACTGAAATAAATTAACTTTTGCACAATATTCTAATTTTTCGAGTTTCACCTGTAAATACAGTTTTCAGTTACATAGATTTCTACAACAAATCTGTTGTCTGCTCTTGCTGAGCTTGGTTCACTAAGTGACTTGTGACTAAGTGGCGTGCTGGTGCTGTGTGTGATTCTGTGGACTGTTTGAGTGATTGCAAATAGTTGCATATAGTTTATAGCAAAGGTCTTTTTGAGTTAAGTGCTTGCATTTTGGTACTGGCATCACTTAAAACATTTTTTTTTTCTCTGCTGTGCACCTGGTTAAGGGGAGTGGTTTGTGCTCCCAGGTGCTATTCATTGCACTGTTGGACTCATTCTGAGATTGCTCCTTATGGGCTTGGTTCACCAAGTGGGCTTGTGAATAAGTAGAGTTAAAGAACCGGAGTTTAAGTCAAGGAGCAAGAAACTAATGTTTGATAGATTTTCTTTGTGTGTTGTTTGGTTGATTTTAGGAAGTTCTCCAATTATAGCAGACAGAGGTCTAAATCTAAATTCATATTTACTGTTGTCTTTCTTTACTGTTCATCCCCATTTAAACTTGTGCTTCATTTGCTATGCTAGTAAGTGTGTGTTCTGTGCAATGTATACATTCCTTGAAGGGCCATTTGAGGGTGAATACATTTGCACTAGATGCAAACATGTTGCATATTTGAAAGCCCAGATCTTGGATCTAAGTAGGCAGTTTGCAACACGCAGGAGCATTGCAAATCTGGAGAGAGGCTTAGACCTCTGGCACTGGTTGTGGTGGGTGAAATGGAGGTGGGCAGAGGAGGTCAAGATCAGGACTACCTGGTCAGTAGTTGGATTAATGTTACAAGAAGGGGTAGAGGGGAAAGAGCAAGGGAGGCTAGTCCTTAGCTGGAATTCTCTAGTAAATATCCCTGTTTGGCTGATATTAGGGGTGTAAGCCCAGGACCAGCAACACTGCAGCAGTCCGTTTCTCCTAGCAACCAGGTGGATGGCTGGTGTAGGAAGGATGGGAAAAGGAGTGCAGCAAAGGCCAGACAGATGCTGGTGGTAGGGGACTCTATAATTAGGTGGACAGACAGGGTCATCTGTCGCTGAATATCTCATGAATATATATATATATATATATATATATATATATAAAGAAAAGGGGTGGCAGCACCGTCAAAACAGAAAGCAAGTGGGTGCAAACAGCCCAAATGGGGATAAGCAAACCCCGTATATAAAAAAACTGAAAAAAAAAAAACGGGCAGCACTCCAGAAAATAAAGTGAAAAGAAATGTATTCACCCATAAGACAATGCAACGTTTCGGCTCAGTGCTAGAGCCTTCCTCAAACAATGTGTTAAGACAAAGTGCTCAGTATATATAGTAAACACAATTAATGTGCCAAATAACAATTCAAATTCCAATCAATAAAAACAACTAAGGTTAAAAGTGACATATAATAAATACACCAACATGATGAATATCTAATATGTAAGTGAATACAGTGCATGATTAAATATCTGTTTCATATACAAACAATCTTTACAACAGACATGATTCTCAATTAAAAATACCATATACAGTATATATATCTTGATTATGTGACATGTTGAACCAATTACATAAAGTGACCAGTGCTTACTAGATGATGTATCAAATGGAGGGAGGAGAAAAACAGATGTATGGCGGCGTCAAGTTATCCACCGCCTGGTTCGGCGTACCCCATGCAGCAATGCACATGTCAGTATGACGTATTCAACATCCATCACATCATTGTATCGGGCATATCTGTGAGCATGCACCAATTCCTCCAGGTATCACAGCGACCATGTTGGACAAGGGAATATCACATAGTTCATTTGGTGCATGCATCTTCACGCACCCCAGCAAATGAAACAAGATCAAACCTGCCAGTAAGTCCCCAATGCAGAGCTCTATTCACGAGCAACCTGCACCTAATGTAGGGGGTGGCTGTACGGGACCGGAAGAGGGCATCCACATCCAGAACAGACGTGGAGCCCTCCCCTTTGGGCACGGACCAAACATAAGCCCGCACGTCAATGCGGAGTTATGTCGAATCCAAGTCAAAGTCCCATGTATCACCATAACTCCAGAGGGTTCTCCTCCATATGGGCTCACTGGCAATGAATGAATAATAACTGATAACATCCGTCATAAAATCACTTGACCATTAAAAAAAATAAAAATTGCATATTGTCATGGTAACAGGACGCAATCTCCAGATCTTTAATCAGCCTCTCTCGTCTCCTCACTACCCTCAGTGACACATCATCTGAAAAATAAACAAATACAATTATAATCAGAGGATGTTTTGGTTTAAAAATCATACAACCATATGTATGTATGCTTTGCCCATAACAAAAGACCACAAGAACGCAGGAAACATGCAGTCTGGACCACTGGGGAACAGGGACAAACCAACCCCTCACAAAAACACTCCAATCTTGTAGTCAACATTCAGACCATGCAGTTTCAAGGCATTTAACAAGTGGATCCACTGTAGTTGTCTTTTCTTTTATATATATATATGTATATATATATATATATATATATATATAGTGATGGATGAACATCGGCCGGGACGATTTGCGAATTCGTTTTCGTGAACAAAATCAAATATTTGTGAACCACGCGTTCACGGCGTGCACCATTGATTTTAATGGCAGGCAAACTTGTAAAACCTTCAGGTCATATTTGCAGCCACCAAATGTTTACAAGAAGTGCACAAATAGTCCCACAACATGGACAGTGACATACCAGAGGGGGGTCAATGGCAAACATTCCCACAAAAAATATGTATTTTAATCAGGGGCCATTTTTATGCATCTTAAAGGGAAACTCTCAAAAATGTGCCCTGCTGGAGCCTAGAAGAATATTATTTTAGGCGACTGGAGTGCAGGCGCCAAAAATTAGGCATTCACCTGATAGAAAAGAACAAATAATTATTTTGCTGGAGGTACATTAGGCGGTCACTGGATAACAATTTTACTGTAGGTCAGTGGAGTACAGACCTCAAACATTAGGCATTCACCTGATGTCATGGTCTTACCTTCTTGCTGTTCTCCTTCGTTTGACATGTGCTGGCGGCCATCTTGGTTTCTGGGTTTCTAGTAGCCTCCCACCTTGCGGCTTCTCCTTCCCACTGGGAGGAGCTGGATGCCTAGCTCATATATATAGGAGGTCTGTGGCTTCAGTTCCTTGCTTGGTCCTCCTGTGTTCACATGCTTCTAAGACTGCTGCTGCTTCTGGTTCCTGATCCTGGCTTCGTCTGACTACCCTGCTGGTTCCTGATCCAGGCTTCGTCTGACTACCCTTCTGGTTCCTGACCTCTGGCTTCGCAAGACCCTGCTTCGGTTTAGCCATCCGTTTGGACTTTTGCCTTACAGCTTGATCTTCAATAAAGCCTTCTTATTTCCACTTATCTCTTGTTGTACGTCTGGTTCATGGTTCCATGACATTAGGACCAAGCCATGAATTCTGACGGTACAGGGCCATCCTCGCTACCTACGCTGGTTGCCAGACTTGATCAGCAGGATCACCTGTTGGGTCGGTTCGCTGTGGCGTTGCAAACCCTGCTTGAACGCACGGCTCATTTAGCTTCCGTTGCCGATGGTTGTCGCTCCTGGGCCCGCTCCTACTGCCGCTCCGGTTGTTGCGCCAGAGTCTACCCCGACACCTGTTGCTGCGCCTGCGGTGTTTCGGGGTATGACCGGTTCTGCCCCCCTTCCACAGCGCTTTGGGGGAGAGCCAACTCAGTGCCGAGGTTTCCTTAACCAGGTGGGCATTTATTTTGAGTTGCTGCCACATGCCTTTCCTACTGAGAGATCAAAGGTGGGCTTCTTGATCTCGCTGCTCTCGGACAAGGCCTTGGCCTGGGCCAGCCCTTTATGGGAGAACAACAATCCGGTGGTTGCCGAGTTTTCCGGTTTTGTTGCTTCTCTTCGGAAGGTATTCGATGTGCCGGCTCGTGCTGCCTCTGCTGCGAAGCTCCTTATGTCCATCAGACAGGGTTCACGATCCGTAGCTGAATACGCCATTGAGTTTCGTACCCTGGCAGCAGAGGTGGGCTGGAATAATGAGGCTCTGGTCGCTGCTTTCTCTCATGGTCTCTCGGATGCCTTGAAGGATGAGATTGCAGCTAAGGACCTACCAGTGGAACTCGAGTCTCTTATTTCTTTCCTGATTTTGATTGACACCAGACTCAGGGAGAGACCTTCCTTTAAGGAGAGCCTGCTGAGGTCTTCTAACAGATTGGCGCCTACGTTTGCTGCCCCACCCGTGCCTCCCTCTCCTCCCACGCCTCCTGGGGATGACTTGTCTGGGGGTGAACCCATGCAGCTGGGGTTTGCTCACCTGTCCGAGGGGGAGAGGGTACTCCGGAGACGCGAGGGCCGATGCATGTACTGTGGTCTCGGTGGGCATTTTCGGTTGGCATGCCCGAACCGTCCGGGAAACGCTCGCACCTGAGATCCTGTCGGGGGCAGATCTTGGGTGGAGTCTCCTCGTCCCCGGTTTCCCGTGTTGACAAACCACTGATTACTGTTGTCCTCTCCTGGGTCGGGGGCTCGGTGACGACCCAGGCGTTGGTGGACTCTGGTGCTGGTGGTTTGTTCATTGATAGTGTGTTCGCTGCCGCCAATTCCATTCCTCTGCAGCCTCGAGGTTCCCCACTGGCTCTTGAGGCGATAGACGGCAGACCCCTTCTGCCGCCACACGTGACTCAGGAGACCCTTCCAGTGGGGATGGCCATTGGTGCCGTTCACAGAGAGTCGGTCTGTCTCCAGGTTATTTCGTCTCCACACTACTTGGTGGTCTTGGGGTACCCCTGGCTCCAGAAGCATAATCCGACTTTCGATTGGAGATCGGCCGAGATCCTCTCGTGGTCACCGCAGTGTGGGGCTAGTTGCATCCATGGGCCTGTCAAGTTGCTGTGTACTTCCTCGGACTCTCTGTTGCCTCCTGAATACGAGGAGTACCGGGATGTATTCGATAAGGTGCGTGCGGTTGCCCTACCTCCGCACCGCCCATACGATTGTGCCATAGAGTTACAACCTGGTGCCGTTCCTCCTCGTGGCAAAGTCTATCCACTGTCGGTAGCGGAGAATGAGGCCATGGAGGAGTACGTGAGGGAGGCGCTTTCACGCGGACACATTCGCAAATCCTCGTCCCCGGCAGGGGCTGGATTTTTCTTTGTGAGAAAGAAGGAGCGGTGAGTTGAGGCCTTGCATCGATTACAGGGGTCTCAATCGCATCACGATCAAGAACGCTTACCCGATACCCTTGATTTCCGAGCTGTTCGATCGCCTCAAAGGGGCCACGGTCTTTACCAAACTCGACCTGAGGGCGGCATATAACCTGGTAAGGATTAAAGCGGGCGATGAGTGGAAGACCGCGTTTAACACCAGGACCGGTCATTATGAATCCTTGGTTATGCCCTTTGGGTTGTGCAATGCGCCCGCAGTCTTCCAGGAATTCATCAACGATGTTTTCCGTGACCTGTTGCAGCAGTGTGTGGTGGTCTATTTGGATGACATCTTGGTATATTCTGAATCCATGGAGGCCCACATTCTGGATATCAGACGAGTGTTGCAATGGTTACGAGAGAACAAGCTGTTCGGTAAGCTTGAGAAATGCGAATTTCACCGATCCCAGGTAACCTTCTTAGGTTACATCATTTCCGCTGAGGGGTTCTCCATGGATCCTGAGAAGGTTTCGGCTGTCTTACAGTGGCCCCAGCCCAGTGGTCTTTGTGCCCTGCAGCGCTTTTTGGGCTTCGCCAATTATTATCGGAAGTTCATCAGGGACTTTTCCATGCTAGCCAAGCCTCTCACGGATCTGACCAGGAAGGGCAGTAATCCCCAGGTCTGGCCGCTCGAGGCCATCCGAGCTTTTAAGGCTCTAAAGTCCGCCTTTGTGTCGGCTCCGATTCTGTCGCATCCCAACCCTGGGTTGCCTTTTGTTCTCGAGGTGGACGCGTCTGAGACAGGAGTAGGCGCCCTTCTGTCTCAGCGTAGAACACCAGAGGGTCCTCTGCTTCCTTGTGGGTTTTACTCCCGGAAACTGTCTTCCGCGGAGTGCAACTATCAGATTGGTGACAGGGAGTTATTGGCCATCGTGCAGGCCCTTAAAGAATGGAGGCACTTGCTCGAGGGCTCGGTGGTTCCGGTTCTCATCCTGACGGACCACAAGAATCTGACCTACCTCTCTGAGGCCAAGAGATTGACACCACGTCAGGCCAGATGGGCTCTGTTCTTGTCACGTTTTAATTACGTGGTCTCCTACCTACCCGGTTCCAAGAACATCAGAGCGGATGCCTTATCACGGCAGTACTCCGAGCTGTCCGGGGAGGAGTCGATTCCGACTTCGGTCATACCTCCGAATCAGATCCTGGCCGCCATTCGCACCAGCCTGACCTCTCCCCTGGGTGAGCAGATTTTGGCGGCTCAATCTGGTGCTCCCTCTGGGAGACCCAACGGCAGATGTTTTGTGCCTGAGGAGTTGCGCACTCGGTTGTTGCGAACCTACCATAACTCCAAGGCCGCGGGGCATCCTGGAAAGAATCAGCTGTCCTGGGCTGTTTCACGTCTGTTCTGGTGGCCTTCTCTACGTTCCGACATCGCCGCATATGTAGTGGCATGCTCCGTTTGTGCCCAGAGTAAGTCCCCTCGGCACCTTCCGTTGGGCCTTTTGCAACCCATAGCCACCGGGGAGCGTCCATGGTCACACCTGGGGATGGATTTCATTGTGGACCTCCCTGCATCCCGAGGCCATACGGTCATTCTCATGATTGTGGATCGGTTTTCCAAAATGTGCCACTGTGTTCCTCTCAAGAAGTTACCCTCTGCACAAGAGTTGGCCTCAATTTTTGCCAGGGAGGTCTTCCGGTTGCACGGTTTGCCCAAGGAGATTGTGTCGGATTGGGGGAGTCAGTTTGTGTCCAGGTTCTGGCGCGCCTTTTGCTCCCAGTTGGGGATTCATCTCTCTTTCTCCTCGGCCTACCACCCTCAGTCCAATGGGGCCGCAGAATGATCCAATCAGGCCTTGGAGCAATTCCTTCGTTGCTATGTCTCCGATCACCAAGACAATTGGGTTGACCTCCTGCCTTGGGCTGAGTTTGCCAGGAACACGGCGGTGAACTCTTCCTCTGGGACGTCTCCCTTCATGGCCAATTATGGGTTCCAACCTGCCGTGTTACCGGAGGTATTCTCTCCCCAGGATATTCCGGCTGTGGAGGATCACCTTTCCGTCCTACGTGCTTCTTGGGTACAGATCCAGAGGTCCCTTGAGGTCTCTGCGCAGCGCCAGAGACTCCAGGCTGATCGCAGACGAGCGCCCGCTCCTTCCTACCAGGTCGGAGACCGCGTATGGTTGTCCACCCGCAACCTCAACCTTCGAGTGCCCACTCCCAAGCTGGCGCCTCGCTTTGTTGGTCCCTTCCGAGTGCTTCGCAGGGTAAACCCGGTAGCCTATGCCCTTGCGCTTCCTCCTGGCATGCAGATCTCCAACGTGTTTCATGTCTCCCTGTTGAAGCCACTGGTGTGTAATCGTTTCACTTCCTCGGTTCCTCGGCCTCGTCCGGTCCAAGTGGGCAATCGTGAGGAGTATGAGGTGAGCAATATCCTGGACTCACGCCTGGTCCGCGGTCGGGTGCAGTTTTTGGTCCATTGGCGTGGTTATGGTCCAGAGGAGCGTTCCTGGGTTCCCTCCGCAGATGTCCATGCTCCTGCCTTGCTCCGAGCCTTCCACGCACGCTTCCCTCAGAAACCGTTCTTTACTCCGCGGAGGAGGGGCCCTTGAGGGGGAGGTACTGTCATGGTCTTACCTTCTTGCTGTTCTCCTTCGTTTGACATGTGCTGGCGGCCATCTTGGTTTCTGGGTTTCTTGTAGCCTCCCACCTTGCGGCTTCTCCTTCCCACTGGGAGGAGCTGGATGCCTAGCTCATATATAGGAGGTCTGTGGCTTCAGTTCCTTGCTTGGTCCTCCTGTGTTCACATGCTTCTAAGACTGCTGCTGCTTCTGGTTCCTGATCCTGGCTTCGTCTGACTACCCTGCTGGTTCCTGATCCAGGCTTCATCTGACTACCCTTCTGGTTCCTGACCTCTGGCTTCGCAAGACCCTGCTTCGGTTTAGCCATCCGTTTGGACTTTTGCCTTACAGCTGGATCTTCAATAAAGCCTTCTTATTTCCACTTATCTCTTGTTGTACGTCTGGTTCATGGTTCCATGACACCTGACAGAAAAGAGCAAGTGATTTTGTGGTTGGAGGTATATTTGAAAGGTCAGTAGATAACAATTTTACTGTAGTCCAATACTGTCCCCAAAAATGAATAAGTATTTTGTGGAAGCAGGTATATCACACCCCTCAATCTGTATTTTGTGGAAGCAGGTATATCAAACCTCTTAATCAGTATTTTGTGGAAGCAGGTATATTGTACCCCTCAATTAGTATTTTGTGGAAACAGGTATATAGAACCCCTTACTCAATATTTTGTGGAAGCAGGTTTATCGCACCTCTCAATCAGTATTTTGTGGAAGCAGATATATATAAAAAAAACTTTATCAGTATTTTGTGGATACAGGTATATTGCACCCCTCAATCTGTATTTTGTGGAAGCAGGTATATGGAGGCCCCTTAATCAATATTTGGTGGAAGCAGGTATATTGCACCCCTCAATCTGTATTTTGTGGAAGCCGGTATATTGCAGGCCTCAATCAATATTTGGTGAAAGCAGGCATATCGCACCCCTCAATCAGTATTTTGTGGAAGCAGGTATATCAAACCCCTTAATCAGTATTTTGTGGAAGCAGGTATATTGCACCCTTAAATCAGTTTTTTGTGGGGCAACAGGTATATCACACACCAGTTGAAAATTGTTGTTCCAATAGCGCTTGTGCCTCTATATACCTGCAGTATCGCAGCAGAACCACACACAACTGCAGCATAATACAAATGCACTATACTATACTTTCTATGTTTAAAAGTATATTGTAAGTATTTGGCACCCCTCAGTATATCACACCTATAGGTAGCACACCTATACCAGTCCTTAAAAGGACTTTTGTGGCCCTATTAGCTAGCATTTGGTGTCCCTAACAGTTTCTCTCAAAGCAACCTCTCCCTACACTGGCAAAACACAGAATGTAAAATGGCTGCCAGATCAGGTTCTGTTATGGGTAGGTGTATGTCCATGTGCTGAAACATCTCAATTGGCTGTCCTATCCCACCTGATGAGCGTGTCATGGGTCAAAGTTCGGCGCAATGCAAAGGAATATGGCACCGGCGGACATCACCATATGTTTGCATGTTCGGCGAATCACGAACGCGCAAAGTTCACCGTGAAACAACTGCCGGGCGAACAGCAAGGCCATCTCTAATAACCAGCATGGGTTTACTAAGGACAGACGTTAGACTAAAATAATTTGTTTTTTATGAGATGAGTAGAAGCCTGTACAGAGGGACGGATGTGGATGTAGTGTTTCTGGATTTTGCAAAGGCTTTTGATACTGTGCCTCATAGACGTTTAATAGGTAACATAAGGTCTATAGGCTTGGAAAGTATAATTTGTAATTGGATTGAAAAATGGCTGAAGGACCATGTCCAGAGAGTTGTGGTCAATGATTCCTATTCAGAATCATCATGGGTTAAAAATGATGTACCCCAAGGTTCATTGCTGGGTCCTCTATTATTAAATTTATTTATTAATGATATCAAGGATGGGATTAATAGCAACAATTCTATTTTTGCATGTGACACCAAGTTGTGTAATACCGTGCAGTCTAAGGAATATGTCTATAAAATACATGCTGACTCCAATACACTGTGTTATTGGGCATCAACTTGGCAAATGAGGTTCAATGTAGATAAATGTAAAGTTATGCATCTTGTTTGTAATAATCTCCATGCATAATATGTCCTAGGGGTTGTTACACTGGGATTTGGGTGCCCTTGTAGATAGTAGATGAAATAATAGTATACAGTCGTGGCCAAAAGTTTTGAGAATGACACAAATATTAGTTTTCACAAAGTTTGCTGCTAAACTGCTTTTAGATCTTTGTTTCAGTTGTTTCTGTGATGTAGTGAAATATAATTACACGCACTTCATACCTTTCAAAGGCTTTTATCGACAATTACATGACATTTATGCAAAGAGTCAGTATTTGCAGTGTTGGCCCTTCTTTTTCAGGACCTCTGCAATTCGACTGGGCATGCTCTCAATCAACTTCTGAGCCAATTCCTGACTGATAGCAACCCATTCTTTCATAATCACTTCTTGGAGTTTGTCAGAATTAGTGGGTTTTTGTTTTTCCACCCGCCTCTTGAGGATTGACCACAAGTTCTCAATGGGATTAAGATCTGGGGAGTTTTTTTAGGCCATGGACCTAAAATGTCAACGTTTTGGTCCCCGAGCCACTTAGTTTCACTTTTTTACTTATGGCACGGTGCTCCATTGTGATAGAAAATGCATTGTTCTTCACCAAACTGTTGTTGGGTTGTTGAAAGACGTTGCTGTTGGAGGGTGTTTTGGTACCATTATTTATTCATGGCTGTGTTTTGGGGCAAAATTGTGAGTGAGCCCACTCCCTTGGATGAAAAGCAACCCCACACATGAATGTTCTCAGGATGCTTTACTGTTGGCATGACACAGGACTGATGGTAGCGCTCACCTTTTCTTCTCCAGACAAGCTTTTTTCCTGATGCCCCAAACAATCGGAAAGAGGCTTCATCGGAGAATATTATTTTGCCCCAGTCCTCAGCAGTCCATTCACCATATTTTCTGCAGAAGATCAATCTGTTCCTGATGGGGTTTTTTTGGAGAGAAGTGGCTTCTTTGCTGCCCTTCTTGACACCAGGCCATCTTCCAAAAGTCTTTGCCTCACTGTGCATGCAGATGCGCTCACACCTGCCTGCTGCCATTCCTGAGCAAGCTCTGCATTGGTGGCACTCCGATCCCACAGCTGAATCCTCTTTAGGAGACAATCCTGGCACTTGCTGGACTTTCTTGGACGCCCTAATGCCTTCTTAACAAGAATTGAACCTCTTTCCTTGAAGTTCTTGATGATCCTATAAATTGTTAATTGAGGTGCAATCTTAGTAGCTACAATATCCTTGCCTGTGAAGGGTTTAGATTAATTCTTAAAGGAAATCTGTCACCAGGATAATTGCTATTGAAGTAAAGTTGTAGCCTAATGGCACTTAGTACCTTTTTTCCAGATGTGCCTTTGTTTCAGCAATAGTTGTTTTCTATCTTTTAGAAAATCCAGTTTATTTGGTATGCAAATGAGCCAGTAAGGTCCCCAGAGGGGTGTTATTCTTGCAGGAAGGAACCCTCCTGTTAGTGCCCAAGCTTGCCCTCATGCTGGGAGCAGGGAAAAGAGGGGCAGAGTTATGGCTTGAATGTGATGTAGGAGGGGTGGGTGGACACATTGTGGCAGGAGGCAAGCCTAGGCACCTTCCTGCAAGAATGATGCCCCTCTGGGCACCTTACTGGCTCATTTGCATACCAAATAAACTGGATTTTCAGAAGATAGAAAACAGCAGTTGCTAAAACAAAGGCACATCTGGAAATAAGGTACTAAGTGCTATAAGGCTAAGGCTTTACTTCAATAGCAATTATCCCGGTGACATATTTCCTTTAAAGGGATTCTGTCACCTCCCCTAACCCAAAATCCGATTTTAAAGCAGTCATGCAGCACAGCTTACCTTGAATAGGCTGTGCTCTTGTATCTTGTAATCTGTCCAGTAGTTTATGTGAAAATCGACTTTTATGGTTATGCAAATTAGCCCTGAGGGTGCCCAGAGGGGCGTTTTGTTCCCCTTAGTGAGCCCAGTTACGCCCCTCTTACAGTGCCCAGCCCGCCTTCCTTGCGACTGTCTAACCGCCCCCAGCCTCCCACAGCCTCTCATTCCTCTCCTCCCCCTCCCTCACGGCCGAATGAACTCTCGCACAGGCGCAGTACCCACTGAGGGCTGCGCCAGTGCGATCTGCAGTAGACTAAGGGCAGGAGCTTCATCCTCATCACAGGGCATGCGCCGAGCCCAGTGACGTCCGATGCTCGCTCTTCCCTCAGCAGGGAGTCTCAATTCCTTTCTCGGATTTGCTTCCCAACTTATCCCTTGGTTGAACTTGATGAACGTATTTCTTTTTTCAACTGCATTAACTATGTAACTATGTTGAGACAATAAAGACATTTTGGAGTTTTGTTTCATCATTGGGCATCATGGTGTTTCATGAGGTTGTTATTCTCAAAAAAATAAATAAATAAAAATTATATATATATATATATATATATATATATTCTTATATATGATCTGAATTGCAGCCTTTTAAGGGTTTGGAAGCATGTCACAATATTGTTTTGAATAGGCATCTTGGGCATGCAATTTGAATGATAGCTTTGAAAGTTTTTTAAGTTTAAAAAGGAAGTTAGCAATCAATATGAATGCACTTTCTCTTTGATGAAATAAAGAAAACCGTTTTATTTAGGTTCCCTTATAAGATCGCCACCAATAGGTGGCGCTGTAGAGAAAGTGATCATTTTTCTGAGAGAGACCTATTTTTCTAAAAAGCTATGACTCGGTGCTTCACCCCATATTCCATCTCTCTACAAAAATAATCAGTAGTGTCCTATGTCACCCCAGAATTTGGCTCTGTGAGGAATAGCTTCCTGGAAAAAGAGGACCATTCATCTGTTCTTCCTAGTTGGAAATGGGATACCCTGTAGACATAAATATCTGTAAAGAATAAATCAAGGCAACTGGACGTACTGTAGATTTCTTGAAAACGTTTCACTCGTTCTTCCAACGAGCTTTCTCAATTCTGAGTGATTGTACAAAAATTCTGGGAATAAATATGTAACTGAATCCACATCTGGTAATTATACCCAGCATTGGGTCAAAGGTGTTGATTCCATTATCCTAATTGGAGTCAGTAGGTGATAAAGACTTCCCAGAAAAAGGTGTCAAGACAGCATTATACGTGGCAGACAATAGATGTCTAACCCCCCCACCTCTATTCAAGCTTGGCTTCTCCATTTTTACGTAGATGACCTCCTTCACGCCTCGTTTGTACCAATCGGCCTCCTTATCCAAAACACGTACTTGACTGTCTTCAAAGGTGTGACCTGAAGACAGTCAAGTACGTATGGCCCAGCATAGAAGAGCCAAAACCTCTGGTCAAGATTCAGCCGTGTACTTACATCTAAAAGGAACAGGTCACACCTTTGAAGACAGTCAAGTAAGTGTTTTGGATAAGGAGGCCGATTGGTACAAACGAGGCGTGAAGGAGGCCATCTACGTAAAAATGGAGAAGCCAAGCTTGAATAGAGGTGGGGGGGGGGGGGGGTTAGACATCTATTGCTTTTCTGTTACATATTTATTCCCAGAATTTTTATACAATCACTCAGAATTGAGAAAGGTCGTTGGAAGAACGAGTGAAACGTTTTCAAGAAATCTACAGTACGTCCAGTTGCCTTGATTTATTCTTTACAGATATATACCATGACCTGGATAAATGAGAACCTTCACAGACACTGTAGACATAAAGTATGCAGGATACTTCAAATAAGCAGATTTAATATATTGTGACCACTTTTACTGTACATACATAATAACTAAGGACTGAAATTGTGGTCAAGTTATGCAAACACAACCCACATAATGCATTGAGTTATTCAGAAAAAGAAAGCTCCTATATAACAATTTATAACTACTAAACTATAGGTTAGACATAATTTTTAGGTTTTCAGTCCATGAGCAAATATTTCAGGTATTTTACCTTTTACAAGACTTAAACCTGGAACTCTTTCAATAATGCATTTAGTCCTGACTCCTGATAAGTTATTAAAAAGCTGATATTTAAAAGAAAATACCTAACTTATTTATTGTTCCCTGCTCTGAACAGCTACAAGTGAAAAGCAACCATATCCTTCCTATGTGTCCCTTCAATTGACTGTATATATAATGTGTTGAATGAATATGAATATCTCATAAATGTATATATATATATATATATATATATATATAAATATATATAGCAATGGACAAACATCGGCCGGGACGATTCGCGTCCACGCAAACAAAATCAAATGTAGGTTGCCTTGTTTTGTGCTTTCACTTACCCCCACCACCATGTGTTCCCGTCATTCCCCATACATGATTAATTGGAATAACCTTTTTAACCATTTAATGCTGGGATCAATTTTTAAAGCACTTTATGTACACATTGATTTTGCACTGATCATGTATGGACACTTTTGACATTGTTTTATTGTATTGTACCATGAATGAATTGCACATGTTTTATGATAAATTGTAATATCTCGATGTATTTGTATCGCTATTCACAGCAGCATTGGTTAATGCTGGCTTTTTTTGTTAGCACTTCAATTTGATGATGTCACTTCCCTTCACTATACAGTCCTGATCAAAAGTTTAAGACCACTTGAAAAATGGCAAAAAATCATATTTAGCATGACTGGATCTTAACAAGGTTCCAAGTAGAGCTTCAACATGCAACAAGAAGAAAGAGAGTGAGACAAAACATTTTTTGAGCACTCAATTTAATGAAAACAACAAATAAACTGAAACAGGCTGTTTTTCAGCTGATCAAAAGATTAGGACCACATGCCTTTAAAAGGCCAAATCTGTGCAAAGATGTGTATTCATTGTCATTTTCTGTCAGGTAGTCACACGTTGTGATGGCAAAGGCAAAAAAAAAAAACTCTCACTTTTTGAACATGGTCGGGTTGTTGAACTGCATAAGCAGGGTATCTCACAGCACGCCATCGCTGCTGAGGTGGGATGCAGTAAGACAGTCATTTGGAATTTCTTAAATTCTTAAATGATCCTGAGGGTTATGGAACAAAAAAGTCAAGTGGAAGACTCAAAAAAATGTCATCAGCACTGAGCTGGAGGATCCAACTGGCTGTCCGTCAAGACACTGAACGATCTTCAACTTAAATTAAGGCCCTTACTGGTGCTGACTGCAGCCCCATAACCATCAGACTGAAGGGCTTCAAAAACAAAAAAGTCTTTAAAGACCTCGTCTCCTTGAATGCCACAGAACTGCTCGCTTGGACTTTGCAAGAGAGCACCAAACATGGGACATTCAAAGGTGGAAGAAAGTTTTATTCTCTGATGAGAAAAAATGTAACCTTGATGGTCTTGATGGTTTCCAACGTTACTGGCATAACAAGCAGATCCCACCTGAGATGTTTTCTACGTGCCACAGTGGAGGGGGCGCCATAATGGTCTGGGGTGTTTTTTCCTTCAGTGGAACAATGGAGCTTCAGGAAGTGCAGGGGCGTCAAACGGCCGCTGACTATGTCCAGATGTTGCAGAGAGCATTCCTCTAGACTGAGGGCCCTCGTCTGTGTGGTAATGACTGGGTTTTTCAACAGGACAAGGCTACAGTACACGGGGCCCGCAGGACAAGGGACTTCTTCCAGGAGAATAACATCACTCTTTTGGCCCATCCTGCATGTTCCCCTGATCTTAATCCAATTGAGAACCTTTGGGGAGCGATGGAAAGGGAAGTTTACAAAAATGGACAACAGTTTCAGACAGTAGATGGCCTTCGTGCGGCCGTCTTCACCACTTGGAGAAATGCTCCCACTCACCTCATGGAAACGCTTGCATCAAGCATGCCGAAAATAATTTTTGAAGTGATAAACAATAACGGCAGAGCTACTCATTACTGAGTCCATGTTTGGAAGTTGGATTTCTGTTTTGGGGGGGGGTTAAGTTTTTTTTTGGAGGTGTGGTTCTAAACTTTTGATCAGCCTGTTTTTCATTAAATTGAATGCTCAAAAATGTTTTGTCTCACTCCCATTTCTTCTTGTTGCATGTTGAAGCTCTACTTGGAACCTTGTTAAGATCCAGCCATGCTAAATATGATTTTTTTGCCATTTTTCAAGTGGTCTTAAACTTTTAATCAGGACTGTATATGTCTATTTTGCATTGTTAACATTGCTTGAGAAATAAACTTCATGTTGGAGCCAAAACGTTGCGTCACTTATGGATGAATAAATGCAACACTTTTTTTTACAGCAATCTTGGAGTGCTGCTCTATTTTTCATATATATATATTGTAGGAGAGTCCCCGGAATAATAATGGACGGACGATACGTGCCACCAGAGGTCCTGGCCTCGGTGGAGTAAGAACCGGATCATTGCGGTTACAGTGGCGAATGCTGCTGGCGCAGCGTGTCCGGGCCGGTTCTTACTGGGATCAGGTAAAGAGTGGGGGGGTGCCTGTTCCCCACGGCCAGCCCAGGTTTTTGGTGGAGCTGGGCCTTTAAGAACCCAGCCTGCTGATGATGGGGGGGGGGGTGTGTCTTGCTGTGCTGGAGATTTCCACAGACAGAGTGAGTGCTGATGAAGGAGAGTCTGGGCGCAGCACACATTGAAGGATAGCCCTGGGACCTGTGGTGCTACAAGCCGAAGGGGCGCTGGCCTGAGGGAGACAAAGGCAGATAGCCTAGAAGCCTGCAGAACTGCTGTGGTCTGTCCAAAACAAGGTGACTCAAACCTGCTGTTTATTTTCTATGGAAGGACTTTTGTTCTATGCACTATGTGGATATGCACCTGTGTGGTCTGCACATTGCCTGTTATGCCGTTGGTGTGAATAAAGTCACAGTGTATCACAAAGACTGTCTATGATTGCCTCAATACTGCCGCCGCTACCGTAGCCTACCACGAGCACATCCCCACAATTGGTGGCTTGGAGCGGGCATTCCTGCAGTGAGGCAGGCCTGAGGCAAGAGTTGTGTTGGACTGCATGTCATATATCAGGCCTGCAAGTTTTATGGTTCCTGACAAGATGGAGGAGGCCATTAAGCACCTGATTCAGAGTAATGTACAGCAGCAACAGGCATTGCAGGCTCAGAGGGAAAGTAATGAGCTACAGCAAAAAAGACATGAGGAGGCTATGTGTGCACAGCAGCAAACAAACACTCTCCTAATGCAGCAGCTGGTAGCCATGCAAGAGTCGGTGCGAACATCCCTGCAAGGAGTTTTAACTGCGACAACCCCGACTGTGTCTACCGTCAGGGACAAAGTCCGATCCGCCCTGAGGAAAATGGGTCCGGGAGATGATATAGAGGCATTCCTGATGGTATTCGAAAGAACCGCGGAGCAAGTGAGGCTGCCGTTGGAGCAGTGGGCCGAGGTGGTGGCGCCTTTTTTGGTGGGGGACGCACAAAAGGCCTATTTTGACCTCAGCTGCGATGAGGCCAAGGACTATGAGAGGCTAAAAGCTGAGGTGTTGGCCAGGTTGGGGGTAAACACCTATGTGCGAGCGCACAGGGTGTATCAGTGGGTGTTTGCCGAGTCCCGACCCGCCCGGTCACAAGCCTATGACTTACTTCACCTAGTAAAAAAATGGCTTCAGCCTGAGATATTGAGCCCTTCTCAGATGGTTGAAAGGGTCGTGGTCGACAGGTTCGTGCGTACCCTCCCGAGAGCCATACAGCGCTGGGTGGGACAAGGCGATCCAGGCAACCTGGAACAACTGGTTAGCCTGGTGGAGAGGTATATGGCCACTCAGGATTTGGGGCGGGACTCAGCGGTACTACCGAAGTCACGTCAGCCCCCGCTGCCGACCCGGGATCCTGAAAAAGGGATCCCACCACATAAGGAGGGGAGTGGATCTCCAGTCCGTGGGAGGAATACCCTGGGGAGGAGGGAGGCTGCGAGGATCAGATGTTGGCATTGTCAGGACTGGGGACATGTGGCATCCAACTGCTCTAGGGCATCCAAACCCATGGACTGCGGGTTCGCTCGCCGGTCCTCTTTTTATGCCCAACCGGTGTATATAGCTGACCCCCTGCTGGCGGCGGACAACCCTCCGGTGTGTGATGTCGTTGTTAATGGACACTCCGTGCAGGCCCTGCTGGACTCTGGGAGCCTGGTAACTCTGGTCCATGAGTCGCTGGTAACGGAAAAACTCCCAGAAAGGCGAACCCTTACCATTGTCTGTATACATGGGGATCGCAGGGAGTATCCCACCACTAAGGTTACCCTGGCAGTGTGTGGAAAGGAGGTACCACATGTCGTCGGGGTGGGGAGACGGCTCCCTTATGCCGCAATATTGGGGAGGGACTTTCCCCTGTTCTGGACTTTGTGGAGGAACGGGTTGCCTACCTATGGGGAAGGAAAATGTCCAGGTCCCGAGCCCGAGGACCCCGAGGCAGGGACCCCAGCTGTAGGGGTCACCGTAGAGGAGGTAGAGTGTAACCCTGACCGGTTTTCCCTAGAAGTATTGGCGGGTGAGACAGTAGAAAGTTCGTCCATCCTGGATCTGGAGGTACCCCGAGAAACCTTCGGGACCGCACAGCTCCAGGATTCAATGTTATTGCGGGCTAGAGAAGGTGTGTCGGTGGTTAATGGTGTTGCCCAGCGTCCCGACGCCGATACCGTATTTCCTCACCTGGCCTATAACCAGGACCTGTTATATAGGGTAGACAAGGTGAGGCAGGAGGTGGTGGAACAACTGGTGGTGCCCCAGCCTTACCGGCGAATGGTCTTGGATTTAGCGCATGCGCATGTGTTGGGTGGTCATCTGGGGGTTAAGAAAACGCTGGAGCGAATTCTACAACGGTTCTATTGGCCTGGGATATATGAGGAAGTCCGGAGGTTCTGTCAGTCCTGTCCAGTGTGTCAGCTGACTAGCCCCCAACCTCACTATCGCAGTCCACTGGTACCTATGCCTATTATAGAGGTGCCCTTCGAAAGGATCGCCATGGATCTGGTAGGCCCCATTATTAAGTCAGCCCGAGGTCACCAACACATCCTGGTAGTGTTAGACTATGCCACTCGCTATCCGGAGGCGGTCCCATTGCGCCATACGTCGGCCAAGGTAATAGCTAAAGAGCTCATGAGTATGTTTGCCCGGGTGGGGATACCAAAGGAGATTCTGACGGACCAGGGGACACCCTTTATGTCCAAAATAACAAAGGAATTGTGTAAGCTATTAAATATTAGACACCTGCACACGTCCGTCTACCATCCCCAAACCGATGGGTTAGTAGAACGGTTTAATAAGACCCTGAAGTCCATGCTAAAAAGAGTCGTGGCTAAGGACGGGAGGGATTGGGACTTACTGTTGCCCTATGTTTTGTTTGCGGTACGGGAGGTGCCCCAGGCGTCCACGGGGTTCTCGCCCTTTGAGTTGTTATATGGGCGACATCCCCGTGGGCTACTGGATATCGCTAAGGAAGCATGGGAGCAACAGCCTACACCTCATAAAAGTGTGATAGAGCACATAGGAAAAATGCAGGACCGAATAGGGGTCGTGTTGCCGATCGTCCGTGAGCACATGGAAGCGGCACAACTGGCCCAGAGTCGGGTATATAACCGAACCGCCCGGGTAAGGACATTTCACCCGGGGGACCGAGTTCTTGTACTCGTGCCCACGGTCGAGAGTAAATTCTTGGCCCGGTGGCAAGGACCCTATGAAGTTAAGGAGAAGGTGGGCCCAGTTGATTACAGGATATACCAGCCAGGGAGGCAGAAGCCCGAACAGGTATATCATGTGAATCTACTAAAACCTTGGAGAGACAGAGAGAATTTGTTTGCAGACAGCCCGCCCTCTGTCGGGACGTCAGGGAGTGACCCGGGGTCACCAGGTGTTCCGGAGAACGCCGCTGGGGTGACGATAGGGGACGGACTGTCGACCAAACAAGCACAAGAGGTGAAAGAATTTGTTAGTCGGAATAGGGACGTATTCTCTGACCTTCCTGGACGTACCACCTTGATCGAGCATGACATTGTCACCGAGCCCCGGGTGAAAGTCCGCCTAAGACCATACCGAGTACCGGAGGCTCGGCGACAGGCCATTTCGCAGGAGGTAAGATCGATGCTACGTCTAGGGGTCATAGAAGAGTCAAAGAGCGAGTGGGCTAGCCCGATTGTCCTTATTCCCAAACCGGATGGTTCATTACGGTTCTGTAATGATTTTAGGAAATTGAATGAGGTATCAAAATTTGACGCCTATCCCATGCCTCGGGTAGACGAGTTGATAGAGCGGCTGGGAAAAGCCCGGTATTTTTCGATCCTAGATCTCACGAAGGGCTACTGGCAGGTACCTCTGACGGAGGCGGCAAAGGAGAAGACGGCCTTTGTCACCCCGGAGGGGCTTTTTCAGTATAGGGTGTTGCCTTTTGGTTTGCATGGCGCTCCAGCTACGTTCCAGCGTCTGATGGATGTCGTCCTCAAGCCCCATCACCAGTATACCTCCGCGTATCTGGATGATATAGTCGTGTTTAGCCCAGACTGGGAGGGTCATTTGTCAAAACTTCAGGCAGTGATAGATTCTCTAAGGAAGGCAGGGTTAACTGCCAACCCAAAAAAATGCTCGGTGGGACTAGAGGAAGCTCGCTATTTGGGGTATGTGATTGGACGCGGAGTCATTAGGCCCCAAGTAAATAAAGTGGAAGCAATCCGGAATTGGCCCAGGCCTCGTACGTCCAAGCAAGTACGGTCATTTTGGGCCTGATTGGGTACTACATGAGGTTCATTCCCCATTTTGCCACCTTGGCAGCCCCGTTAACTGGCCTCTTGAAGGGTAGAAAATCGGTGATGGTTCGCTGGGGGGAGAAGGAGGAGGAGGCGTTCTCCCGTTTGAAGTCGGCCCTATGTGAGTCCCCAGTTCTGGTGACGCCCGACTTCAAGCGGGAGTTTGTAGTTCAAACAGATGCCTCGGGAGTAGGACTAGGGGCTGTGCTTTCCCAAGAGCTCACGGGGAAGAGCACCCCGTGGTTTTTCTAAGCCGCAAGCTTACCCCAGCAGAAACCCGGTATAGCATTGTGGAGAGAGAGTGCCTCGCCATCAAGTGGGCACTCGAGTCTCTCAGATATTACCTTCTGGGGAGAAGATTCCGTCTGGTGACCGACCACTCCCCTCTCCAGTGGATGAGTCGGGCTAAGGAGGGGAGTGCTCGGGTTACCAGGTGGTTCTTGTCCCTCCAGAACTTTAAGTTCACTGTTGAGCACAGGGCCGGCCGTTTACAGGGGAACGCAGATGCCCTGTCCCGGGTACACTGCTGTGCGTGTGTTCACCCCCTCAGGCTTGAACAGTATGTTCAAGCCCTCAGGGGTGAACAAAGGGGGGGGATATGTAGGAGAGTCCCCGGAATAATAATGGACGGACGATACGTGCCACCAGAGGTCCTGGCCTCGGTGGAGTAAGAACCGGATCATTGCGGTTACAGCGGCGAATGCTGCTGGCGCAGCGTGTCCGGGCCGGTTCTTACTGGGATCAGGTAAAGAGTGGGGGGGTGCCTGTTCCCCACGGCCAGCCCAGGTTTTTGGTGGAGCTGGGCCTTTAAGAACCCAGCCTGCTGATGATGGGGGGGGGGTGTGTCTTGCTGTGCTGGAGATTTCCACAGACAGAGTGAGTGCTGATGAAGGAGAGTCTGGGCGCAGCACACATTGAAGGATAGCCCTGGGACCTGTGGTGCTACAAGCCGAAGGGGCGCTGGCCTGAGGGAGACAAAGGCAGATAGCCTAGAAGCCTGCAGAACTGCTGTGGTCTGTCCAAAACAAGGTGACTCAAACCTGCTGTTTATTTTCTATGGAAGGACTTTTGTTCTATGCACTATGTGGATATGCACCTGTGTGGTCTGCACATTGCCTGTTATGCCGTTGGTGTGAATAAAGTCACAGTGTATCACAAAGACTGTCTATGAGTGCCTCAATACTGCCGCCGCTACCGTAGCCTACCACGAGCACATCGCCACAATATATATATATATATATATATATATACAGTACAGACCTAAAGTTTGGACACACCTTCTCATTCAAAGAGTTTTCTTTATTTTCATGACTATGAAAATTGTAGATTCACACTGAAGGCATCAAAACTATGAATTAACACATGTGGAATTATATAAATAACAAAAAAGTGTGAAACAACTGAAAATATGTCATATTCTTGGTTCTTCAAAGTAGCCACCTTTTGCTTTGATTACTGCTTTGCACACTCTTGGTATTCTCTTGATGAGCTTCAAGAGGTAGTCACCTGAAATGGTCTTCCAACAGTCTTGAAGGAGTTCCCAGAGATGCTTAGCACTTGTTGGCCCTTTTGCCTTCACTCTGCGGTCCAGCTCACCCCAAACCATCTCAATTGGGTTCAGATCCGGTGACTGTGTAGGCCAGGTCATCTGGCGCAGCACCCCATCACTCTCCTTCATGGTCAAATAGCCCTTACACAGCCTGTAGGTGTGTTTGGGGTCATTGTCCTGTTGAAAAATAAATGATGATCCAACTAAACGCAAACCGGATGGAATAGCATGCCGCTGCAAGATGCTGTGGTAGCCATGCTGGTTCAGTATGCCTTCAATTTTGAATAAAGCCCCAACAGTGTCACCAGCAAAGCACCCCCACACCATCACACCTCCTCCATGCTTCACGGTGGGAACCAGGCATGTAGAGACCATCTGTTCACCTTTTCTACGTCGCACAAAGACACGGTGGTTGGAACCAAAGATCTCAAATTTGGACTCATCAGACCATAGCACAGATTTCCACTGGCCTAATGTCCATAGAAACATAGAATGTGTCAGCAGATAAGAACCATTTGGCCCATCTAGTCTGCCCAATATACTGAATACTATGGATAGCCCCTGGCCCTATCTTATATGAAGGATGGCCTTATGCCTATCCCATGCATGCTTAAACTTCTCCACTATGTTTGCAGCTACCACTTCTGCAGGAAGGCTATTCCATGCATCCACTACTCTCTCTGTAAAGTAATACAGACAGGCATGAGCACCTCCCTCTTTCTACTGATAATTCCTCTCCCTATACACCCAAGCATTCTGCTAGCATTTCCTGCTGCTCTATGACATTTTCTGCCTACCTTTAAGTCTTCTGAAATAATGATCCCTGAATCCCTTTCCTCAGATACTGAGGTTAGGACTGTATCACTAATTTTATATTCTGCTCTTGTGTTTTTACGTCCCAGGTGCATTATCTTGCACTTTCCTTGTGTTCTTTAGCCCAAACAAGTCTCTTCTGCTTATTGCCTTATAGCCTTAGCAGTGGTTTCCTAGCAGACATCCTACCATGAAGGCCTGATTCACACATTCTCCTCTTAACAGTTGTTCTAGAGATGTGTCTGCTGCTAGAACTCTGTGTGGCATTGACCTGGTCTCTAATCTGAGCTGCTGTTAACCTGCGATTTCTGAGGCTGGTGACTCGGATGAACTTATCCTCTGCAGCAGAGGTGACTCTTGGTCTTCCTTTCCTGGGGCGGTCCGCATGTGAGCCAGTTTCTTTGTAGCGCTTGATGGTTTTTGTGACTGCACTTGGGGACACTTTCAAAATTTTCCCAATTTTTCGGACTGACCTTCATTTCTTAAAGTAATGATGGCCACTCGTTTTTCTTTACTTAGCTGCTTTTTTCTTGCCAAAATACAAATTCTAGCAGTCTATTCAGTAGGACTATCAGCTGTGTATCCACCTGATTTCTCCACAACACAACTGATGGTCCCAACCCCATTTATAAGGCAAGAAATCCCACTTATTAAACCTGACAAGGCACATCTGTGAAGTGAAAACCATTTCAGGTGACTACCTCTTGAAGCTCATCAAGAGAATGCCAAGAGTGTGCAAAGCAGTAATCAAAGCAAAAGGTGGCTAATTTGAAGAACCAAGAATATGACATATTTTCAGTTGTTTCACACTATTTTGTTATGTATATAATTCCACATGTGTTAATTCATAGCTTTGATGCCTTCAGTGTGAATCTACAATTTTTAATGAAATAAAGAAAACTTTTTGAATGAGAAGGTGTGTCCTAACTTTTGGTCAGTACTGTATATATGTATATATATATATATATATATATATATATAGATAGATATATAGATAGATATAGATATATATGAAAAATAGAGCAGCACTCCAAGATTGCTTTCTTTATTTCTTAGGATGCAATTTGTTAGAATTAAACTTCATATTCACACTGCTCCTCATGACGAAAACTCCCCAAAATACATTTTTGTCCTTCTATCCCCAGTCTCTACTTAGTACTGTCAATGTGAGAAAGAGGGAAAAAAAAGTCATAGACAAGAAAAGTGTGAGCCCTAGGAGACATCACATTGGCATACACAAATGTTCAGATCAATTGTAGCAATTCTAATGCAGTTCCAATTCAGGTGGATAGATTCTGACCTGACCATGAAACTGTGGGATTTTCTCATTTTGCTCATTGCCTATCTATCTATCTATCTATCTATCTATCTATCTATCTATCTGTCATTCTATCTATCTATCCATGCCTCTTGTCTCTTGTTCCTCTAGAAATATTCTACCCAAATGAAATTTTGCTATGGTAGAATCAAAATTAAAAACAAAATTGGGTAGCAGAAGCCGCATTGTGGAGGGTAGCGTGATGACGTGAACACGTCACGTTTCGCTCTCCCCCTGCATGCCTCCTCCCCTCCAAGCTCCCGGCTCCGTCTGATCCAGGGCCCCCAGCGTGCTGCCATGCTCCAGTGCCGTTAGCGGTTCTGAGTGCAGGGGGCCCTGCGATCTATTTACCGATCTGGCTGCTGGTTGCTGGCTCCTGTTGCTCCTCTCTGGCCTCTGGTTCCGGTTCCTGACGCTGGTCTCCTCTTCTGTGTTCCGTGCTCCTCCGGATCGTCCGTCTCCCTTCTCTGCTGCCTTCTCCCCTCTGCGGTGTGGCGTGTGTCCGGATCGGCGCTCTCTGCTCAGCTGTTCACCAGCCCCCTGGTTCGCTTGCTGCTGGCTCCCCCTGCTGGTGATCGGTGGGATTTTTTTCATTTTTCTTCACCTGAAAACCGTTTGCCTGCAGTTTCCTCCTCCCTGAAGTGGCCACTTGTTATCTAGATCTTTTGTCATCCTGAGGACCCTCGTCTCCCTCGTCGGGCCACGTGAGAAACTAACTATCGTGGCTTTATTGTTACTATATTAAGTTTTCCGGCTGCACAGAGCTGAAATCTGGTGTTCCCCTTCCCTGTGTGGTGGTGGAGAGGGAGGGTTAAAGGGGCGAATAGAGGGACAAGAGTAGAAAGGAAAGGGCCAATAAAGAGAAGTAAAAAGGGAGGAATAGGAGCAGAGGGGAAAGAAGTAAAGGGGACATAAAGAAGAGTGTAAATTAAAGCAGGGGGAAAGAAAAGAAAGAAAAAGGAAAAAAAAAAAAAAAGAGAAGGAAAAAAGAATGGCCCCAAAATGACGGTCGATTGACTCTACTGCAACAAAGCTGGGCTCCAAGACACCAGAGAATAAAATTGATAAGTTCTTGAAGTCGCCCTTCCTAAATGAAAAGAACTTAGCCAAAACAAAGTCCTCTGCTAATCTGAAAAAATCTGCAAAAACTCCCCAAACCGACGAATTTTCTGAGGACGGTTTAGTGGAGGTAGATCAGGAAGCAGGGGGGGAGGACCTATCCGCTCAGATGCGAACTGAACATGACCCTTTTGTTCTGGATAAAATTCTCTCGGCCGTAGAGCATAATGGCACTCTAGTGCAGGAGATGTCTATCCAATTAGGGTCTGTACAGAGTGACATTTCTGTAATAAGAGAGAACCTGGTAAAGATCCGCGAGCGAGTCCTTAATGTGGAAAAAACAGTGGACTCTTTGCAAACCGATATTAACATGTTAAAATCCAAAACTCTGTCCCTTGCTTCAGAAAACCAAGCACTACATAATAAGCTAGAGGACTTTGAAAATAGGTCAAGGCGAAACAACGTCCGTATAATTGGTTTCCCAGAGGGAGCGGAAGGCCGACACTTAGAGGAACAACTTAAAGATGTGGTCTTGCATAACCTAGGCAGTGACTATTTTTCTTCCATGTTTCAGATAGAAAGAGTCCATCGTATCCCAGGAGGGAAACCTATTCCAGGGAGGCCGCCGCGAGCAATCTTAATGAAATTATTATCATCCATGGATAGAGATATGATATTGAAAAGAGCAAGAGAATGCACTCCTGTTGAGTACCAGGGCACTAGGTTGCTCTTTTTTCCTGATTTTGCCCGGCAGACTCAGGATAAAAGAAGAAATTTCATAGAGATAAAGAAACGCCTGGCATCAAAGGGGATTAAATATTCCCTACAGTATCCAGCGAAATTAAGAGTGATCCATAATGGGACTTCTCTTTTTTTTGAAACACCACAGCAAGCGCTGGACTGGATGGAGCAAAGGGATATTTGAAATCGTGCATTATTATGATTGAAATGTTGGAGGGGGGATGGAGCGGGGGGGGGGGGAGATTGGCTTGAGGTTAGAGGTTCGCTGATTGGGCGGATCAATAGAGAGGGGGGATGGGGGGGAAAGGGGAGGGGGGAAAGGGAACCCACCCTGCAGGTAGGGGCGTTTTTTTTTTGGGGGGGGGGGGTTTTTTTTTTTTTTTTTTTTTCTTTGGTTTGTCCCGTGTCTGCTTCCGTAGTAGTGAAGGATGGCCACTAGAATTGTAACTTGGAATGTTAGAGGGCTCGGGGAAAGGGTTAAAAGGCAAGCTATTATGGATGCATTAAAAAGATACCTTCCAGCAGTTATTTGTTTAGTAGAAACTCATCTCACTAAAGAAACTGTGTCCCGCTTGACAATGGGATGGTATTCTCAATCTTACCATTCCACTTTTAGCAGCTCCTCTAGGGGCGTTTCAGTGCTGATTCATAATTCTGTGGACTTTATCCTTACAGAATCTTACATAGATGATCAGGGCAGATTCATCTTTCTGCATGGTAAGCTGCATGGGCATAGTTATATTCTTGCCTTTTTCTATATACCTCCGCCTTTTTCAATGTACTCACTGACCCAGTTGATGCTTTTTTCTGAAAGGAGGCCAGAATGCCGGCTAGTCCTGATGGGGGACTTCAATGCGGTTATGGACCCGAACAGAGACAGATTCACATTAGACGTAGATCGAGGGAGGAATTTATGTAATTCACCGTTGCCACAGTTTTGCTCGGAGGTTGGAGTGGTGGATATATGGGAACATCTTGGCGGAGGAAAGAGAGTATACTCTTGTGTTAGCCGGGGTGGTAGAGCAATGTCTAGGATTGATTTAGCATTTACTAATGAGAGCAACCTGTGTAATATCCGGAAGATACGATATGGGGTAAGAACAGTCTCGGACCACTCGCCCGTACTGGTTGAGGTCTGCATTGGGGAGAATAAGGATAATAGGGGGCTAGGATTTAAGCTGAATCCATACTGGCTTACTATTATGGATAACCCTCAGCCTATTAAACTATTGATATCCTCCTTTTGGGAGGTGAACTTCCCCTCTGCTGACATCAATATAGTATGGGACGCCCTGAAAGCATATCTGAGGGGGGTGTTTATAAGTGAGATTGCTGCAGCAAAGAGAACATTTAAGAAAAAAGAGGAGGAACTGGTCAAGGTTGCTGCAGACACAACTGAACGATTTACCAGCCAACCTTCCGAGTATAACAGGGAAGAGATGCAGAAGGCCAGTGGTTCTTTGGAGAAATATATAATAGAGAAAGCAAACCATAGAGTATTCTTTAAGGGTTTAAAATATTTTTCGGAGTCCGGATGCCCTGGTAAGCTTCTAGCCAGGATAATTACACAACAAGATAAGAAAAATCAATCTATTGTCTCGATTCGTAACACAGTGTGGGAAATTATAACAGACCCAGAAGGAATTAGGGATGCCTTTTTAAAATATTTCTCTCATATATATAGCTCCTCTCCTGGCTTGTCATCTGATCTGGCGACGCAGTTCTTGAAGAAGATTCCACTTCCTACTTTAAGTGAACCCCAAATAGAGTATCTGGAAGAGGAGTTGTCTCTTTCGGAGCTCCAGGAGGCCCTGGGGTCTATCTCGGGGAACTCGTCGCCAGGGATGGATGGCCTTCCATACGAGGTTTACCGCAAATACAGCGATGTGATTCTGCCCCAGCTACTAGAGGTTTTTTCCCAAGCAATACAGGGAGGGGGTTTACCTTGCTCTATGATGGAAGCTCTTATTGTTCTAATTCCCAAAAAGGATAAAGACCCTATAGAAATGAGTTCCTATAGACCAATTTCTTTACTAAATACTGACGCTAAGCTACTATCAAAAGTTTTGGCTAGGAGGCTTTCGCGGGTTATGTCTACCATTATCCACCCAGATCAAAACGGCTTTATGCCAAAGAGAGGCACCCATCATAATTTGCATAGGTTATTTATGAATATTCAATCACCGGGGTGCGGCTCCTGCTCCATCCTGTCGTTGGATGCTACTAAAGCCTTCGACAGGGTGGAGTGGATTTTTCTCTGGGAGGTGATGAAAAAAATGGGATTCGGTCCGAGATTTATGTCAATGGTGCAGTTACTATATGGCTCTCCAGTTGCCAGGATTAGGATCAATGATACGATCACTGAGAGTTTTTCCCTAGGAAGAGGTACCCGTCAAGGATGTCCTCTTTCCCCCCTCTTGTTTAACATTTATATTGAACCCTTAGCAGTTAGCATTAGGCAAGACTTGCAGGTGTCCGGCTTTGGTGTAATGGGAAAGCATGATCGTGTATCCCTCTATGCAGACGACATCTTGGTTTTTGTCCATCAAACAGAAACCACTCTCCCTCGAATAATGGATTTGGTGGGTTCTTTTTCTGCTCCGTCTGGTTTGCAGATTAATTGGGAGAAGACTGTTCTCCTCCCTATAGATGAGCTGCGAGGCGACTGGGACAACCAGCTAACAATTTCCGATTCAATAAAATACCTGGGGATTTCAGTCTCTGCCGAACCTCAGGAATTCTTACAACTCAATTTGATTCCCCTTTTGAAAAAGCTGAGGCTCAAAATTAAGATATGGCAAAAAATTCTGCCCGCAAGAGCGGATAGAATCTCTCTAATAAAAATGGCAGTGCTGCCCCAGGTTCTTTACGTCCTGCGCAACTCGCCTGTATGGATCACGGACAAGTATTTTAGATTGATAGAGCGGATGATTAATGATCTATTATGGGGGAGGAAGCGCGTGAGACTGAAGGCACTCTATTTTTCTATGCCCTATAATCAGGGAGGTCTTAACCTCCCTTATTTTAAGGGCTATTTTGTGGCCTCTCAACTTAGTTTTTTTAATGATTGGGAAAGTAGCCATTTCTGCAACAGAGTGGTGAAAGACTCAGGTTTTTCGGATTTTTTTACTGTATTGGAGTCCGATTATTTAGCAAACCCACAGACTGGGTATACACTTTTTTGCAGAATGGCTATAAAGACGTGGTTAGTTATAAGGAGCTGGTGTGGAGTCAAGGCATCACTTATTTGTACTCCACTGTGGCATAACTCAAAGCTCCTGGAGTTAGGGGACTTGCGTTGTTGCCAGTATTGGAGGACTAAGAATGTTCAGTACTTATATCAGGTGGTCAGCGGCGGACAAATCCTGTCTCTGACGGAGCTAAGGCAAAGATCAAACCTGGGTGAGGTGGCTTGGTATGCATACTTTCAATTGAGGTCAGCACTTTCTACTACTTTGAATAGTCACCTTTTTTCTATAGATACTCCGCAATTCTTACATGATTTATTCTGTAAGAAAACTGTCACGAGAATTAAAATATCACATTGTTATAGACACTTAATGAAAGAATTTTTTTTGGGTGTTCTTTCTCCAGGACAAAGATCCTGGTCTTCTGTACTTTTAGAGATGGGTCCCCCAGATTGGGAGAATATAGGGGAAAGTTTAAAATCCGTTTCACACAACTTTAATCACACTGTTGTACAATTTAATATTTTGCACAAAATATATGTGACACCTAGGTGGTTATATAGGAGAGGACTTAGAGTCTCCTCTGACTGCCCACGCTGTGGCGATTCCGAGGCAGATCATTTACATTTGTTTTGGGACTGCCCAATGGTGAGCAGCTATTGGAGATCGGTCCAAATTAATTTGGCTCGTAAACTCAATATTGTTGTTCCTTTGTCCCCCAGGATATGGGTCCTGGGAGATTTATCAGAGGTTAATTACCAGCCTATAAAACGCCAACTATTGATCAAGGTAATGTTTTTGGCCAGGCTTCTCATTTCCAGATTATGGTTTTGCTCTTCTGCTCCAGACTGCAACCACTGGTTAAGCTTGGTTGAGAAAGTGAAAAGTTATGAGAGGATTTTGTATAAACAAAGAGGATCCTATCTAAAGTGGGGCAAATTGTGGGCAGACTGGGACAAGCCTAAATAATTAATTTGGGTTATTTTTATTTATTTAATTTTTTTATTTTTTTTTCCCTGCAAGGTGGGGGGGGGGGGGTCTGGCGGGGTGGGCTGGGGATGATCCTATTAGTCCGGCCCCTTCTATATGAATCATAAATAGTTAAGGAGGTGAAGCTGCATTTGGGTACTGGAGTATCTCTAGGAATGCTGGGGGATGGCGGTACCTTCCGGCATTAAACTATGATTAAAATTTTTAATTGAACCACACTACCGTGCCGGTTATGGGTGGGGACCCGGAGCCCGGGATATTGGGCAGCCCGGCGACTGGGTGTGCCCTGGGACGCGGCTCTCTCTGTCAGACATGCGGCTCGACTTCAGGCAGTGATATGACACACGTTGTATGGGCACCAAGAGGTGTTTTCTCAGCGGAACAGAGCCGGTTTTAGGTAGTGCTGATGTTTACATCTTCCCTAAATGCCGGTGATCACCGAGTGATACTCAAGTTGAGTCCCTTTATATGTGAGACACTAAGGTGGATATATGTGTGGTACGGTTAAGTCGGGCATTAAACTTTTAAATTAACTACATGGGGATGAGGCAGCAAAATATGTAAGAGTTTTCTTTTCCACTGTGATAGAAGACTGCTGGACCCCCAAACTTGTTTTATGAAATGCTTGCGATCAAAGATTGCAGTAGGCTCGCTACGTACGGTTAATGTGAGTATCGGATGAATGGTGATATGGCTGTCAATCCTGTCAATTTCTTGCCCATGATCGGGGGAGAGAGCGCGGGGCACGTGCTCGCTCCCCGGAGGCCGCCCGGGCTGCGGGCCCCTGACCTTTTTTCCCCTGTATAGACAACAATATGTCAAGTGGGATGTTTTGTGTGTTTGTTTTGCCTTATTAGGCTGTGGATGACGGACGTATCCCGCATTTCCCCCAGCAAGTGAGATCTCCATTTGTATTCTTGTTGTCTCCATAAGCATGGATACTTGTATGAAATTGTTCTTAATCGTGTTGCAAATTACTAATTTCACGGACTGTAGGATTTTATAATATTATAATTGTAATATGGATATGGATTTTTGCATTATAAACTAATAAAATATATTAAAAAAAAAAAAAAAAAAAAATTGGGTCAACCTTTGATACTACTGAAACAATTCACATCCTTAACGTACATAAAATGACACACATATTTACATTATCCTGATGGAGATATAAGTAATATGGAAGTCACAAACCAGCAGGATGGGACTGGTTTTCAACAATATCCATTACTTTGTACCATCTTTCTTAATGCATTACTTTGTATATTCTAAACGCCTTAATGACCCAGGATGAGAATGCTCGTCCTCAAGGGCTGGTACTTTGCGCCCCAGGACGGGCATTTTCGTCCTGTAGTCCTTCTGTTCCCCCATGTGCGGTGCCATGATCAACAGCAAGAATCCAGCTGTTACTGACAGCCGGACCTCTGCTACATCCACCAACATCGGTGATAATGCCGATGCCAGTGGATTAACCCCGGTGGAGGTTTGCGATCCTTCTCTTTAGCCATGGGGTCCCCGTGCTACGATGGTGGGGACTCGATGGTTGCCATGGCAGCCCCAAACAATTCCAAGGCCTTGGGGCCCAGCATGTACAGAGGCCTATGAGGCCTATGAGGCCCATCTAAATTTTTTATTTTTTTATAAATAAAAATGAAATATTTTGACTCAAATTTCCCACTGTCATGAAGTACAATACGTGACAAGAACACAATCTCAGAATGGCCCGGATAAGTTATTACCACATAAAGTGACACTGGTCAGATTAGCAAAAAATGGCCTGGTCCTTAATGTGAAAAATGGAAGGATCCTTAAGAGGTTAAGTCTATTTGACCGTGTATTGTTGGTTCAGCTAAATAAGCTGATGAAACATTAACGTGCAGTATTTCTGGTGTAAGTAGCTCTTTAAACCATTGCTTTGAACATTTTCTTTGAGAAACTGGTTCACGGGTGCTGTAATGTCGTAATATTAGAAGGGTTTAATGAAATAATAAAGATATCAACACTCAGACAAGAGATTATGCTAATCAGAGCTAGTAATGACTGTGTTACATATTCATCGTATTTATCTATATCATGAGTTATATTAAAGATGTTAAAGCCTATGCAAATCAGTACTTATAGCTACAATACTGCAGCTTGTCAAAGCTGCTCACCATTAACCATATGTATCCACTGCTGCAAGAGCACTTATGTTTCTGCTGAAATTTCAAAATGCAAACCTATGATGATTGACTGACTTTAGAAATCATTTTTATATAAAGTCTATGCAAAAATGTGTTTTATGTATACTTCTTTAAATTTACATAAAAGCATAAAACAAAGGCAAGTAAAGTATATCTATCTATCTATCTATCTATCTATCTATCTATCTATCTATCCTCTTTCTATAATCTCTCATCTATCTATCATCTATCTACCATCTCTCATCTATCTATCTATATATCTGCAGTGGATATAAAAAGTCTAAAAAACGAGCAAAATATAAATCACTTCATAACTTTTTCCACTTTTAGTGTGACCTATAAACTGTGCCAGTCAATTGAAAAACAAACTGAAATCTTTTAGGTAGAGGGAAGAAAAAAATATAAAGATAAAATAATATGGTTGCATAGGTGTGCACCCTTAAACTAATACTTTGTTGAAGCACCTTTTGATTTTATTAAAGTACTTTTTGGGTATGAGTCTATCAGCATGGGACATTTTGAATTGGCAAGATTTGCCCACTCTTCTTTGCAAAAACACTCCAAATCTGTCAGATTGCGAGGGCATCTCCTGTGCACAGCCCTCTTCAGATCACCCTACAGATTTTTAATCCGATTCAGGTCTTGGCTCTGGCTTGGCCATTCCAAAACCTTAATCTTCTTTTGGTGAAGCCATTCCTTTGTTGATTTGGATGTATCCTTTGGGTCGTTGTCATGCTGAAAGATGAAGTTCCTCTTCATGTTCAGCTTCCTAGCAGAAGCCTGAAGGTGTTGTGCCAATATTGACTGGTATTTGGAACTGTTCATAATTCCCTCTAGCTTAACTAAGGCCCCAGTTCCAGCTGAAGAAAAACAGCCCCAAAGCATGATGCAGCCACCACCATGCTTCACTGTGGGTATGGTGTTCTTTTGGTGATGTGCAGTGTTGTTTTTGCACCAAACATATCTTTTGGAATTATGACCAAAAAGTTCAACCTTGGTTTCATCAGACCATAACACCTTTTCCAACATGCTTTTGGGAGACTTCAGATGTGTTTTTGCAAAATGTAACCTTGCTTGGATGTTTTTTTTTTTTTTTCATAAGAAAAGGCTTTCGTCTTGCCACTCTACCCCATAGCCCAGACATATGAAGAATACGGGAGATTGTTGTCACATGTACCACACAGCCAGTACTTGCCAGATATTCCTGCAGCTCATTTAATGTTGTTGTAGGCCTCTTGGTAGCCTCCCAGACCAGTTTTCTTCTTGTCTTTTCATCAATATTGGAGGAATGTCCAGTTCTTGGTAATGTCACTGTTGTGCCATATTTTCTCCACTTGATGATGACTGTCTTCACTGTGTTTCATGGTATATCGTATGCCTTGGAAATTATTTTGTACCCTTCTCCTGACTGATACCTTTCAACAATGAGATCCCTCCGATGGGACTAAGAACATTTCAGGAAAGACCAACTAGAGCAGCTGAACTTTATTTGGGGTTAATCAGAAGCTCTTTAAATGAGGGCAGGTGTATGTTGACTCCTATTTAATATGATTTAAAATGTGATTGCTTAATTCTGAACACAGCTACATCCCAGTTATAAGAGGGTGTGCACACTTATGCAACCACATTATTATTTTTTTGTTTTGTTTTCTTCCCTTACACCTAAAAGATTTCAGTTTGTTTTTCAATTGAGCGGTACAGTTTATAGGTCACATTAGAGGTGCAAAAAGTTCTGAAATGATTTATCTTTGTCTCATTTTTTTACATCACAGAAACCTGACATTTTTACAGGGGTGTGTAGACTTTTTATATCCACTGTATATATCTATCATCTCCTATCTATCTATCTATCTATCTATCTATCTATCTATCTATCATGTATCTCATATCTATCTATCTCATATCTATCTATCTCTCATCTATCTATCATGTATCTCATCATCTATCTATCTATCTATCTATCTATCTATCATGTATCTCATATCTATTTATTATCTATTTATCTATCTATTTATCTATCTATCTATCTATCTGTCATGTATCTCATATCTATTTATCATCTATCTGTCAATCTCTCTATCTATTTATCTATCTTTTGGTCTATCTATCATCTATGTCATATTTATCTATTATCTATATATCTATCTATCTATCTATCTATCTATCTATCTATCTATCTATCTATCTTTGTATATAGTATTTGCCTGTGTAGCTTGTGGATAAGGGATAACATTCAAATTTGACACAACCCCTTTAACATCTAAGCCTGTACAGTGTATTTTTTTCTATCTAATTGATACAAAATTCTGCAAAATCCTACTACATCTTTATAGAGGTGGCAGCTCAGTTTTTCTAATACAAACTTATAAATCTACTGCATAACCATGTGGTTAAATGGTTGAGTCCAGTCACACTTGTCAATGTCTGTTATTGCAACTTAGTTCCAGAAGCTAAGTACCTCGTATTGCAGTTTAGTTCAATTGAAGTGAATGAGGCTGAGCTGCCATACCATACGCACCCTGTGGACTGGTATGTCACTATGTAAGAATAAAACAGGCATTATTATTCTAATATTGTTCAACCTCTTTAAATGTAAGTATTCTGGGTGCCTATAGCCACTAGTGTTGAGCAAAGCGAGCTTTGGATGCTTCATCCGAAGTCGCTTTATTCAAAACTTTGGAATAATACTGTACAGAGATTCATTTCGGTACAGTATTAGAATGTATGGGCTCCGATGAGCTGAAGTTAGTTTTTCGCAAATCACATGTGACTTCCTTGAACAACTTTGATAATTGAAAAAAAAAAACACTTTAAAACTTGAAACTGAACTCAGCTTTGGTTCCGAGGTACTAGTCAGAACCGAAGCCGAGTTAGGTTTCGAGTTTAAAAAAATATTTCATACTTATGTCACTTGCAACCTATTCCTACCACTGCCCCCATATTGTAACACGGAACTATGACGTAAAATCTTTCATGCTGCTCCCCATGTTAAAACAAATGGTGTGACCCAAATATTGCGCCTAGAATAATATTGATTTCAAAACTAAATTTCTGGTGTTAAGGTGCTATTACACAGTCAGAGTGCCGATAGGTAAGAAAACATTCATCTATGCTGACTAGCACCAATCTGATTACATAGGATGATAGAAACAGAATGCCGGAGGAATGATCGCTACCCTAGTAGTTTCTACCTCTTTCACTTCTATTCTATTTTGATTACCCAGGGAGATGTGCTGCCAATAATCGGGCATATTTCAATCCAATCTGCTGATTTATTATAAGAGGCAATTATCCTGAAAGAGCATTTGCAATAATTTGTCAATTTTCATGCTACTTTATCTAATAGGGCTTTAATCTATATTTATGCTCAAATGCTAAAATTCTAGCAATATTCAGTGTTTAAAGTTAAAGTGGGGGATCTATCAAGCCCTGCACTCTAGAAATCTTCAAAGAAGTGCAAAAGAGATCTTCTATAATTTGCTGAGCTTACTTGTGCATGTGAACTCCACTGGTGGTGGTCGTGGGGGGAGATGGTAGGAAAGCTGGAATGGCACTATTAGATACAAGTTGTGTGCAATAATGGCCATGCAAACACCAGCAAAACTAACTTAAAAAATTCCCCTTATGATAAATTTCTGTCATAGTGCAGTACATACAGTCAGATCCATAAATATTGGGACATCAACACAATTGTAACATTTTTGGCTCTATACACCACCACAATAGATTTGAAATGAAACGAACACGATGTGCTTTAACTGCAGACTGTCAGCTTTAATTTGAGGGTATTTACATCCAAATCAGGTGAATGGTGTAGGAATTACAACAGTTTGCATATGTGCCTCCCACTTGTAAAGGGACCAAAAGTAAGGGGACAATTGGCTTTTCAGCTGTTTCATGGCCAGGTGTGTGTTATTCCCACATTATCCCAATTACAATGAGCAGATAAACGGTCCAGAGTTAATTTTAAGTGTGCTATTTGCATTTTGAATCTGTTGCTGCCAACTCTCAATATGAGATCCAAAGAGCTGTCACTATTAGTGAAGCAAGCCATCATTAGGCTTAAAAACCAAAACAAACCCATCAGAGAGATAGCAAAAACATTAGGAGTGGCAAAAACAACTGTTTGGAACCTTTTTAAAAAGAAGTAATGCACCGGTGAGCTCAGCAACACCAAAAGACCCGGAAGACCACGGAAAAAAACTGTGGTGGATGACCGAAGAATTCTTTCCCTGGTGAAGAAAACACCCTTCACAACAGTTGTCCAGATCAAGAACACTCTCCAGGAGGTAGATGTATGTGTGTCAAAGTCATCAATCAAGAGAAGATTTCACCAGAGTGAATACAGAGGGTTCACCACAAGATGTAAACCATTGATGAGCCTCAAAAACAGGAAGGTCAGATTAGAGTTTGCCAAACGACATCTAGAAAAGCCTGCACAGTTCTGGAACATCATCCTATGGACAGATGAGACCAAGATCAACTTGTACCAGAGTGAGAGCATACCACATCATCAGTGAAGCATGGCGATGGTAGTGTCATGGTGTGGGCATGTATGGCTGCCAATGGAACTGGTTGTCTTGTATTTATTGATGACAAAAGCAGCAGGATGAATTCTGAAGTGTTTCAGGCAATATCATCTGCTCATATTCAGCCAAATGCTTCAGAAGTCATTGGACAGCGCTTCACAGTGCAGATGGACAATGACCCAAAGCATACTGCAAAAGCAACCAAAGAGTTTTTTTTTAAGGGAAAGAAGTGGAATGTTATGCAATTGTTAATCACCTGACCTGAATCCGATTGAGCATGCATTTCACTTGCCGAAGACAAGACTGAAGGGAAAATGCCCTAAGAACAAGCAGGAACTGAAGACAGTTGCAGTAGAGGAATGGCAGAGCATCACCAGGGATGAAACCCAGCATCTGGTTATGTCTATGCATTCCAGACTTTAGGCTGTAATTGACTGCAAAGGATTTGCAACCAAGTATTAAAAAGTGAAAGTTTGATTTATGATTATTATTCTGTCCCATTACTTTTGGTCCATTAACAAGTGGGAGGCACATATACAAACTGTTGTAATTCCTATACCATTTACCTGATTTGGATGTAAATACCCTCAAATTAAACTGACAGTCTGCAGTTAAAGCACATCTTGTTTGTTTCATTTCAAATCCATTGTGGTGGAGTATAGAGCCAAAAATGTTAGAATTGTGTCGATGTCCCAATATTTATGGACCTGACTGTATATCCTTCACAGTAAAAGTGTAAAAGTGCAAAGGTGGGCATATTATTTGTCAGACATAGCATGTTTGTCTGTGTATGTGCCTCGCTAATGTCAGAAAGTATAATTCGTACACAGTGCAGCATAACATGTTCGCTAATGAGAAAAAATGGACAAAAGAAAGACGTAATGTATAGATTCTTAATCAGAACTGAGAATTATGGCACACTGTCTTATGTTTTATTTTGTAGTTCTACATTTAAAATGCCACTTAAAAACCAAGGTGAATATACAGCCTTTTATATTTCATAATACGTTTTTGTCTGTCCAGAGATGGGCTCAATTTCCATACAATAATGGCTTCTGCTGGGACATTATTCTGAGTTTTCTTTCTAAAGGCGAATCGTTTTCTTACCAAAATGAAATATTTTCAAGGTACATAAAGGTTGAAACTAAAACACTCTTACAAAATGAAAATTGCCCAGGATTTTAGCAGTTTGTCTTTAATAAAACCAGTTTTAGACTGGACACAATGACAGTCGAGGCTCTCTGCTCATGTTATAATCATACCTTTAGGCTATGTTCAGACTGCAGATTTTTTTCATGGATTTCAGCGTAGACTCCATGGCAAAAACTATGCAGCAGGAAAACACCTCTTGTTGTCAGTGGGAGTCCATGTCAGCGGTAACCTGGCTACAGATTATGTCTGGTTTTCCACACCGCACCAAGAATGGCATGGAGACCAAAGGAAACTCTGTCTAGAGTCTGCTCGCGAATTAGCCCCATTAAATAAGGCTAAATCTGCAAGTGGATCCACCACATTCCAGTTAACAAACCATTGCAGAAACATTGTCAAAATCCGCTGTGTGAACATAGTTTTATTTACTAGGATTAGGGATGAGCGAACCCGTGGATGTTCGGGTTTACCGAGTTCGGCCAAACTTCAGGTCAAAGTTCAGGTTCGGGACCCGTACTTGACCCCGAACCCCATTGGAGTCAATGGGGAACCGAACTTAAATTTGTTATTTTCCATTAAGACAGAATGCAAAACAATATGGCCATTTAGGGGTTAAAAACCCTCCCTCACCTCATCCACTTGATGCTGCAGCAGCTTCTTTTATCTTCACTGAACAGGACCTGCGATATGCGTGATGACATTACCACGTGGGAGAGCGTGGTCATCCAGTAAAAAAAAAAAAAAATGTCTTCATTATTCTAATTAGCTGTACATCAAGATTGGACCCCGCCCACACGGAGCACCATAGCAGCAGCCCTTTCCCCTTCTAGCATCATCCACTCCTACTTGATTGACATGGCCAGTCTTGGTGATGCTGCAGAAGTCTGGCCCAATCAATCAAGAAGGAGAGAGAGGCACTGGGACGGGAAGAGCCCAGAACTATGGTGCATTGAATGACTCGGGCACACCCTTGAATTAACATACATAATAAAAGCATGTTATCTTTGGATTGCAGCAGCCGTTCCTGGCACATAGAGGTGATTATAACATGCTTGGCATTTTAAATCTGATTTTGTTGAAGACACACTCCCTTTAGCCTCTTTATAGCATTTCTATTCATTTAATTTTTCTACTTTTTTAATAATAAAAGCAAAGGGAATGAAAATGATGAAAAAATGTAAATGGCATTTTTAAATTCTGCTTTGTCGATAGAAGACATATAAATGAAGCCACTTTACAAGATTGATCACTGATTCACATGTGATGGCAAATTTGCAGGTTTGTGAAGAATTTGGTTGATTTAATTTGCAAAGCAAATCTCTGTGGCTCATGAGTGTCTTGTCCCAGAGGTGCACAGATTGAAGATCATACAGATGCTTCACACATCCATAACAGGAGGCTTATTTCTCTAAAAGTAGCAGCACATGCAGAACAGACCTAGCTTCAACAGCCATCACTAATGCTTACACTTCATGTGGAAATAAAATAGCAGAGAGCTGATGATGGTCTGGTCCAACTCACACGATGTGTGTACATTAAGAGTAGTGTCGACTATGGTAGAACAATAGTTGTTGTTAGTTGTATTATATTTAACATGTCACTTAGAGCCTTGACTAAAAGGCATGTTAACAACATGATTGTATATAATACAAAGACTGCAAATTATAATTGGGACAAGTAATTGGATTTTTTGCACCTATTATTTTGCAATGATATACTAAATTTGTAGCAGTTATGAAGCAGATGTGTATCCACTGTGTCTACTGAACAGATTTGACTTGGGGCTACTCCTTAAAGAGGTTATCTGACAATAACAAATGCTCCCCCATATGCCTGGCCCCTCACATTGATTCCACTTACCTGTCTCCCCACATCGCTCCCGGTCCCCGTACAGCCGTCGCCGCTTCTCCCCATGCGCGGAAGAAAACATCCGGTGTCGGTGGGGGGCAGCCAATGGCAGGCGGTGACGGGGTCGAGCCTTTCTAGCATTGTGGGTGATAATAGGGAGGCTCATCCCCATCACCGCCTGCCATTGGCTGCTACCTCAAGACACCAGATGTTTTCATCTGCACATGGGGAGAAGCAGCAGCGGCTGTGCGGGGACCAGGAGCAATGCAGGAAACAGGCAGCCAGGTAAGTAGAATCAGTTTGAGGGGCCTGATATATGGGGGAGCATTGTTTAGGTCGGATACCCCTTTAGGGCCCTAAGTTGCCCCCCATGTCTTCATCCTCCTTCAGGGAAAATACCAGACCACTACCCCTTGGAGTAGTCTCTGTTCAAGTGACTGCTGATTCATGTGGGTCAACAAACACTGGTGTGGAACAATAAAGGGTAAAGCCAAGGTCAGGAGCCTCCAAAGTCAGTCTGAGAGTCAATGTTGTAGATCACTTATGTGTGCTCAAGGTCAGTTCTTAGATTAGGCGGACATGAGGTCAGGCAGCAAAGAAGTCAGTCAGAAGTCAGTGCATAGGAGAGTGATTAAGACAACCTTTCAGGCACCCTCCCATGAGGGGGGGGGGGTGGTCTCCCATAGGCTGTAACTGATTAGGGTGAATGCACACAGGCCCTTTAATAATCCAAGAGAGCATATGTGTACCCTATAGGCAGTAGCAGGAAGCAGGCCACAACCTGCATGGAGTGGATAAAGCAGTGCTACTTTGGCAGCTGAGCTCACCAGACGGGAGGAGAGGGTTGCCAGCAGGTCCAAATCAGTGGAAACTTGGAGTGGGGGAGTAGGTGAGCAGTGTAGAAGCCATGTCCACCAGGAAGAGTGAAGCAATGGTAGGCACGGACCTCCTCCATAAGAGAACCTTTGATAATTTACAGCAACTATAGTGTTTTTTTTTTCCATAAAAAAGAAAAGCTGAAAATTAAGTGTGTATACTAGACATGAGATGTATACTGTTCCGGGCAACATACTGATCGGTTAGTTGGGGTTGAGCTATTTAATAGTGTTGTAACACTTCTTTTACAGTGTAGTTAACACCGACTACCACTCGCTAACTAAATAGCTGTTCACCCCTTATATCACTTTTCAATGAGTGGGAGGATCAGAAGTGAATAGCTGCAAGGGAGCTTATTATGAAGAACAGCCAGATGACTGTGTGCTTATCATCTGTGATATTCGTATTTTACCACCCACCATGGGGAAAGTGGCCTTACGTTACAGGCAGCCTCAGGCAATGAAATGGATTAAGAATGGCCCAGCTTCTCTACAGTATTGTCATTTCTAATACACATTACTGTACATAAGAACTGTCAGTAATGGCATCATAATAGTGATACATATGCAGCTCTGCTAAGCTGAAGCTGGACATGAAGGCAAGTCAATGTCAGAATGAAAGTGATTGAGCATTTGTTTATTGAAGCTTATTTAATAATGTTTAGGCTCGAGGATGGAGAGGACAGTAATATGCAGTTGATAATACAATTGCTTGCATTTAATTTAATTTAATATCCACCACCGGGATTTGCAAGATGCAGAAGAACCTAATATTGTAGAGGTTACATTAAGATGGCTAGAGGGACCCGACTGACGCTATACAATAAGCTGCACATGTAGTTCTGGCAGCAGCGGGGATAATGTTTAGAAATCACTTGCGAAAACACCTACATTTCCATGTTTCCAGCATGGCTATTAATGGAAAGTCAGTTGATACTGATAACAAGTTCATATGTTTCTTTTCTTTTTTCTTTTTTATTGTTATTTGAATTCTATACCTCACTATATCGTCAATGCACAAAATCAATTTGAGCTCTTTGAAATATTGTATTAGTGCTGCCGTAAACCCCTGTGTGCTTACACATGCCATATTATTTCTGGATTATTTGTGCAAATTTCATTTTACCTTTTTGAAGGTTTGATTTGATGAGAGTAGTAATATATTGTGAATGTGATCATTTAAAGGGCAAATGTATAAGGAATGTGTTGCAGTGAGCAGTTTTTCAGGACTGATACATTTTGAACATCTCTAGTAACAGGTGGTGAGAGCTTGGAGGCAGCTGTTTTCCAATTTTCCAAAAATGTAAATCTGAATAATTTAAAAATATTAATTTACCATTTCTAAATTGATAAATGGTTCTGCTTCCTGAAGATATTGGCCATGCAGCTATTCAGATTCATGCTCACAAGGGCATCAAGACTTCTTGCTGACAATAGAATGGAGAGAAAACTTCTGTCAAATTATTTTCTCAGAAAGACACTGTTGAGAACTGTTAATGATGCTGTCAATGACAAAGTGTCACTGTGCTTTCAACTTTTGATATGTCACACTGACACATCAAAGATTTTAACCCATGGGGTTCCAATTGCTGGGACTAGTCCAAATTTGCTATTTTTCGGACAGCAGATGAATCCGAATCATACATTGCTGCAGCGCGATCTGTGCTTGCAAGGGAGAGAGGACTGTGAGCTTCAGGAGCGGGGAAAGGTGAGTAGTTACTATATTTTTAATACAGAGGGGGCACAGATGACTTTATTACTATGGAGGGGGTACAGAGGGCATTGCTACTATGGAGGGGGTACAGAGGGCATTACTAATGTATAGGGGGCACAATTGGCATTTCTACTATGGAGGGGGCACAAAGCCAGAGGGCATTACTACAATGAAGGGGGCACACAGGGCATTATTACTGTGAAGGGGCACAGTGGGCATTATGTGAAGGGGGCACGATGGGGATTTCTACTATGGAGGGGGCACAGAGGGCACTAGCACAGTGGGCATTACAACTATTTAGGAGGCACAATGGGCATTACTGTGAAGGGGCACAATGGGCATTATTACTATGAAGGGGGCACAATGGGGATTATTAATGTGAAGGGGCACAGGGGGCATAACTACTGTGAGAGGGCACAATGTGGGCATAATTACTTTCAGGGGGCACACATCTGTACAAAACTACTGTCAAGGTTTTACAATAAGGGCAATACTACTGTGAGGCGGTACAATTTTATTTTAACCACTTCAGCCCCGCTAGCTGAAACCCCCTTCATGACCAGAGCACTTTTTACACTTCGGCACTACACTACTTTCACCGTTTATCGCTCGGTCATGCAACTTACCACCCAAATGAATTTTACCTCCTTTTCTTCTCACTAATAGAGCTTTCATTTGGTGGTATTTTATTGCTGCTGACATTTTTACTTTTTTTGTTATTAATCAAAATGTAACGATTTTTTTGCAAAAAAATGACATTTTTCACTTTCAGCTGTAAAATTTTGCAAAAAAAACAACATCCATATATAATTTTTTCGCTAAATTTATAGTTCTACATGTCTTTGATAAAAAAAAAATGTTTGGGCAAAAAAAAAAAAAATGGTTTGGGTAAAAGTTATAGCGTTTACAAACTATGGTACAAAAATGTGAATTTCCGCTTTTTGAAGCAGCTCTGACTTTCTGAGCACCTGTCATGTTTCCTGAGGTTCTACAATGCCCAAACAGTAGAAAAACCCCACAAATGACCCCATTTCGGAAAGTAGACACCCTAAGGTATTCGCTGATGGGCATAGTGAGTTCATAGAACTTTTCATTTTTTGTCACAAGTTAGCGGAAAATGATGATGATTTTTTATTTTTATTTTTAATTTTTTCTTACAAAGTCTCATATTCCACTAACTTGCGACAAAAAATAAAAAATTCTAGGAACTCGCCATGCCCCTCACGGAATACCTTGGGGTGTCTTCTTTCCAAAATGGGGTCACTTGTGGCGTAGTTATACTGCCCTGGCAATTTAGGGGCCCAAATGTGTGAGAAGAACTTTGCAATCAAAATGTGTAAAAAATGACCGGTGAAATCCGAAAGGTGCACTTTGGAATATGTGCCCCTTTGCCCACCTTGACTGCAAAAAAGGGTCAAAAGTGTCACACATCTGGTATCACCGTACTCAGGAGAAGTTGGGGAATGTGTTTTGGGGTGTCATTTTACATATACCCATGCTGGGTGAGAGAAATATCTTGGCAAAAGACAACTTTTCCAATTTTTTTATACAAGAAGACACCCCAAGGTATTCCGTGAGGGGCACGGCGAGTTCCTAGAATTTTTTATTGTTTGTCGCAAGTTAGTGGAATATGAGACTTTGTAAGGAAAAAAGAAAAAAAAAGAAAAATCATCATTTTCCGCTAACTTGTGACAAAAAATAAAAAATTGTAGGAACTCGCCGTGCCCCTCACGGAATACCTTGGGGTGTCTTCTTTCCAAAATGGGATCACTTGTGGCGTAGTTATACTGCCCTGGCAATTTAGGGGCCCAAATGTGTAAGAAGTACCTTGCAATCAAAATCTGTAAAAAATGGCCTGTGAAATCCGAAAGGTGCTCTTTGGAATATGTGCCCCTTTGCCCACCTTGGCTGCAAAAAAGTGTCACACATCTGGTATCGCCATACTCAGGAGAAGTTGGGGAATGTGTTTTGGGGTGTAATTTTACATATAACCATACTGGATGAGAGAAATATCATGGCAAAAGATAACTTTTCCCATTTTTTTATACAAAGTTGGCATTTGACCAAGATATTTTTCTCACCCAGCATGGGTATATGTAAAATAACACCCCAAAATTGCCCAACTTCTCCTGAGTACGGCGATACCAGATGTGTGACACTTTTTTGCAGCCTAGATGCGCAAAGGTGCCCAAATTCCTTTTAGGAGGGCCTTTTTAGACATTTGGATCCCAGACTTCTTCTCACACTTTCGGGCCCCTAAAAAGCCAGGGCAGTATAAATACCCCACATGTGACCCAACTTTGGAAAGAAGACACCCTGAGGTATTCAATGAGGGGCCTGGCGAGTTTATAAAATTTTTTATTTTTTTTTGCATAAGTTAGCGGATATTGATTTTTTTAGTTTTTTTCTCACAAAGTCTCACTTTCCGCTAACTTAGGACAAAAATTTCAATCTTTCATGGACTCAATATGCCCCTCACGGAATACCTTGGGGTGTCTTCTTTCCGAAATGGGGTCACATGTGGGGTATTTATACTGCCCTGGCTTTTTAGGGGCCCTAAAGCGTGAGAAGAAGTCTGGAATATAAATGTCTAAAAATTTTTACACATTTGGATTCCGTGAGGGGTATGGCGAGTTCATGTGAGATTTTATTTTTTGACACAAGTTAGTGGAATATGAGACTTATTAAGAAAAAAACAAAAACAAACAAAAAAATTCCGCTAACTTGGGCCAAAAAAATGTCTGAATGGAGCCTTACAGGGGGGGTGATCAATGACAGGGGGGTGATCAATGACAGGGGGGTGATTAATGACAGGGGGGTGATCACCCATATAGACTCCCGGATCACCCCCCTGTCATTGATCACCCCCCTGGTAAGGCTCCATTCAGACGTCCGTATGATTTTTACGGATCCATGGATCGGATCCGCAAAACACATGCGGATGTCTGAATGGAGCCTTACAGGGGGGTGATCAATGACAGGGGGGAGATCAATGACAGGGGGGTGATCACCCATATAGACTCCCTGATCACCCCCCTGTCATTGATCACCCCCCTGTAAGGCTCCATTCAGACGTCCGTATGATTTTTACGGATCCATGGATACATGGATCGGATCCGCAAAACACATGCGGACATCTGAATGGAGCCTTACAGGGGGGTTATCAATGACAGGGGGTGATCAGGGTGATCACCCCCCTGTCACTGATCACCCCCCCTGTAAGGCTCCATTCAGACGTCCGTATGATTTTTACGGATCCATGGATACATGGATCAGATCCGCAAAACACATGCGGACGTCTGAATGGAGCCTTACAGGGGGGTTATCAATGACAGGGGGTGATCAGGGTGATCACTCCCCTGTCACTGATCACCCCCCCTGTAAGGCTCCATTCAGACGTCCGTATGATTTTTACGGATCCATGGATACATGGATCGGATCCGCAAAACACATGCGGACGTCTGAATGGAGCCTTACAGGGGGGTTATCAATGACAGGGGGTGATCAGGATGATCACCCCCCTGTCACTGATCACCCCCCCTGTAAGGCTCTATTCAGACGTCCGTATGATTTTTACAGATCCATGGATACACGGATCGGATCCGCAAAACACATGCGGACGTCTGAATGGAGCCTTACAGGGGGGTGATCAATGACAGGTGGGTGATCAATGACAGGGTAGTGATCAGGGAGTGTATATGGGTGATCACCCGCCTGTCATTGATCACCCCCCTGTAAGGCTCCATTCAGACGTCCGCATGTGTTTTGCGGATCCGATCCATGTATCCGTAAAAATCATGCGGACGTCTGAATGGAGCCTTACAGGGGGGTGATCAATGACAGGGGGTGATCAGGGAGTGTATATGGGTGATCACCCGCCTGTCATTGATTACCCCCCTGTAAGGCTCCATTCAGACGTCCGCATGTGTTTTGCGGATCCGATCCATGTATCCATGGATCCGTAAAAATCATACGGACGTCTGAATGGAGCCTTACAGGGGGGTGATCAATGACAGGGGGTGATCAGGGAGTGTATATGGGTGATCACCCGCCTGTCATTGATCACCCCCCTGTAAGGCTCCATTCAGACGTCCGCATGTGGTTTGCGGATCCGATCCATGTATCCGTGGATCTGTAAAAATCATACGGACGTCTGAACGGAGTCTGACAGGGGGGTGATCAATGACAGGGGGGTGATCAATGACAGGGGGGTGATCAGGGAGTTTATATGGGGTGATCATGGGTGATCAGGGGTTCATAAAGGGTTAATAAGTGACGGGGGGGTGTAGTGTAGTGTTTGGTGTGACTTTACTGACCTACCTGTGTCCTCTGGTGGTCGATCCTAACAAAAGGGACCACCAGAGGACCAGGTAGCAGGTATATTAGACGCTGTTATCAAAACAGCGTCTAATATACCTGTTAGGGGTTAAAAAATCAGATCTCCAGCCTGCCAGCGAGCGATCGCCGCTGGCAGGCCGGAGATCCACTCGCTTACCTTCCGTTCCTGTGAGCGCGCGTGCCTGTGTGCGCGCGTTCACAGGAAATCCCGGCCCTCGCGAGATGACGCGTATATGCGTCGTCGTGCGCAGGGCTGCCACCTCCGGACCGCTCATCTGCATTAGGCGGTCCGGAGGCGGTTAAAGTAAACTAAAAACGCAAAATAAAGAGAAAGTTAATACCAGCCTCTAGATAAAACAATGGAATCTTTTATTGAAAAATAGTAATAAAATCCAGGCATGCCAGACACATAGTGCAAAGAAAAATGCACTTCCAGCGATGAGTTTCGGGTGTATATAACACCCTTAGTGAGGTGGTGTGAATACTGGTGCGACTTATATCTGAGGATGGGGCAGAACTGATTTCAATTAATTAGAAAATGTAATGTATGTGTGACAACAGCTCACAGTAAATGACACCCACTAACCTCAGATACAGCATACACAACCATCAGTATACATGGGAAAAACTAAAGTGAAAAAAAAAAAACACGCTCCAAAACAGATCAAAAATAAATAATGAATATAAAATCCATTAGATACACAGGTATCCAATTTGAATATCCATCTAGCTTCAGCATTGAATAGACTACAGTGTGACTACATCTCCACCTCTGCAAAGTCACCTTTTCAATGCCTTGCACCTCCAAGTGTGAACTGTTACCTTCATGCACATAGAGAGTATGGTAGGAAACAGCAGATATACGTTTTAATGTTTTTATTTTCCAAGTTGGTACCATCTGTAAAGTGTCTGCGGATTCTGATTTTCAGCGGTCCCACTGGGCAACCCACATGCTGTAGGCTGCAAGTTTTGCATGTGATAAGGTATATTTGATTATTGGCGTTACAGTTGATATACTGTTTGATTTTGTGCTTGGTACTATTGGCTGAAGAAGCAAGGTCGACAGAGTCAACGTGCCTCCCAAAGTACAACCAAGGCCATGTTTGTTTCAGATACTGGTGATGCCACTGACGCTGTGGGTTGGTTAGGCCCAAAAGATGCCAGAGCTGGATGCTTTGTGAAAATACAACTGGCCTGCATTCCCAATCAAAACAAGTCTGTCCTCCTTCTCCTAGTCCTCCGTGTTGCAGCCAACCCGCATCCCCAAACAATACAGAAACTTTATCATCATCATTAGTGTGAAGTGAATCAAAGTATGTGGACTTTGATCCGTATTTCAGGAAAAATGTGATTCATCAAGAAACCAAATTTCCTCCCGCTTCCTGGTAAAGAATAATTTTCTTCTAAAATGGTGGCTAAAAAAAGCAATAATATTATACTCGCCTTATCCACTTGCTCACGGAGAGGCCATCAGCTCCCAAATTGGTTTAAGAAAACCTGCCAAAGGACCTGCGGGAAGCGTTATGACTAGGGATGAGCGAACTCGAACTGTATAGTTCGGGTTCGTACCGAATTTTGGGGTGTCCGTGACACGGACCCGAACCCGGACATTTTCGTAAAAGTCCGGGTTCGGGTTCGGTGTTCGTCGCTTTCTTGGCGCTTTTGTGACGCTTTCTTGGCGCTTTTTGAAAGGCTGCAAAGCAGCCAATCAACAAGCGTCATACTACTTGCCCCAAGAGGCCATCACAGCCATGCCTACTATTGGCATGGCTGTGATTGGCCAGAGCACCATGTGACCCAGCCTCTATTTAAGCTGGAGTCACATAGCGCCGCCCGTCACTCTGCTCTGATTAGCGTAGGGAGAGGTTGCGGCTGCGACAGTAGGGCGAGATTAGGCAGATTAACTCCTCCAAAGGACTTGATTAACTGATCGATCTGCAGCTGTGGATCATTGAGCTGCTGATCCTCAATTGCTCACTGTTTTTAGGCTGCACAGACCGTTTGTCAGTCTCATTTTTCTGGGGTGATCGGCGGCCATTTTGTGTCTTGTGGTGCGCCAGCACAAGCTGCGACCAAGTGCATTTAACCCTCAATGGTGTGGTTGTTTTTTGGCTAAAGCCTACATCAGGGTGAAGCTGTCACACCAAGTGCATTTAACCAGCAATAGTCTGTTCATTTTTTGGCCATATACAAAATCAGGGGCAAGCTGCGCCTGTCACCAAGTGCATTTAACCCTCAATGGTGTGGTTGTTTTTTGGCTAAAGCCTACATCAGGGTGAAGCTGTGACACCAAGTGCATTTAACCAGCAATAGTCTGTTCATTTTTTGGCCATATACAAAATCAGGGGCAAGCTGCGCCTGTCACCAAGTGCATTTAACCCTCAATGGTGTGGTTGTTTTTTGGCTAAAGCCTACATCAGGGTGAAGCTGTCACACCAAGTGCATTTAACCAGCAATAGTCTGTTCATTTTTTGGCCATATACAAAATCAGGGGCAAGCTGCGCCTGTCACCAAGTGCATTTAACCCTCAATGGTGTGGTTGTTTTTTGGCTAAAGCCTACATCAGGGTGAAGCTGTCACACCAAGTGCATTTAACCAGCAATAGTCTGTTTATTTTTTGGCCATATCCCAGTCTAATTCTGTCACTAAATCCATACCGGTCACCCAGCGCCTAAATACTAGGCCTCAAATTTATATCCAGCTAAATCTGTCCCTAGTGCTGTAGCTGGGCGAGTTATTTAGTGTCCGTTCAAGCACATTTCTTGTTCTGGGTTGAAATACAATTCCCAATTTAGCAATTTCATAATTTAGTGGTTCCTGCTATATCAGAGCTATTTGAAATCTATCCCAAAAAGGGTATATAATATTGAAGGTGCACATTGGGTCATTCAGAATAACTTCACACACACCCGCTACTGTGTATTTCCAAGTCTAATTCTGTCACTAAACCCATACCTGTCACCCAGCGCCTAAATACTAGGCCTCAAATTTAAATCCCTCTAAATCTCTCGTTACCGCTGTACTGTTGTTGCTGGGCAAGATATTTAGTGTCCGTCAAAGCACATTTTTTGTTCTGGGTTGAAGTACAATTCCCAATTTAGCAATTTCATAATTTAGTGGTTCCTGCTATATCAGAGCTATTTGGAATCTATCCCTAAAAGGGTATATAATATTGAAGGTGCACATTGGGTCATTCAGAATAACTTCACACACACCCGCTACTGTGTATTTCCAAGTCTAATTCTGTCACTAAACCCATACCTGTCACCCAGCGCCTAAATACTAGGCCTCAAATTTAAATCCCTCTAAATCTCTCGTTACCGCTGTACTGTTGTTGCTGGGCAAGATATTTAGTGTCCGTCAAAGCACATTTTTTGTTCTGGGTTGAAGTACAATTCCCAATTTAGCAATTTCATAATTTAGTGGTTCCTGCTATATCAGAGCTATTTGGAATCTATCCCTAAAAGGGTATATAATATTGAAGGTGCACATTGGGTCATTCAGAATAACTTCACACACACGCTTCTGTGCATTTCCAAGTCTAATTCTGTCACTAAATCCATACCGGTGACCCAGCGCCTAAATACTAGGCCTCAAATTTAAATCCCTCTAAATCTCTCGTTACCCACCGCTGTACTGTTGTTGCTGGGCAAGATATTTAGTGTCCGTCAAAGCACATTTTTTGTTCTGGGTTGAAGTACAATTCCCAATTTAGCAATTTCATAATTTAGTGGTTTCTGCTATATCAGAGCTATTTGAAATCTATCCCTAAAAGGGTATATAATATTGAAGGTGCACATAGGGTCATTCAGAATAACTTCACACACACCCGCTACTGTGTATTTCCAAGTCTAATTCTGTCACTAAACCCATACCTGTCACCCAGCGCCTAAATACTAGGCCTCAAATTTAAATCCCTCTAAATCTCTCGTTACCGCTGTACTGTTGTTGCTGGGCAAGATATTTAGTGTCCGTCAAAGCACATTTTTTGTTCTGGGTTGAAGTACAATTCCCAATTTAGCAATTTCATAATTTAGTGGTTTCTGCTATATCAGAGCTATTTGAAATCTATCCCTAAAAGGGTATATAATATTGAAGGTGCACATTGGGTCATTCAGAATAACTTCACACACACGCTTCTGTGCATTTCCAAGTCTAATTCTGTCACTAAATCCATACCGGTGACCCAGCGCCTAAATACTAGGCCTCAAATTTAAATCCCTCTAAATCTCTCGTTACCCACCGCTGTACTGTTGTTGCTGGGCAAGATATTTAGTGTCCGTCAAAGCACATTTTTTGTTCTGGGTTGAAGTACAATTCCCAATTTAGCAATTTCATAATTTAGTGGTTTCTGCTATATCAGAGCTATTTGAAATCTATCCCTAAAAGGGTATATAATATTGAAGGTGCACATAGGGTCATTCAGAATAACTTCACACACACGCTTCTGTGCATTTCCAAGTCTAATTCTGTCACTAAATCCATACCGGTGACCCAGCGCCTAAATACTAGGCCTCAAATTTAAATCCCTCTAAATCTCTCGTTACCCACCGCTGTACTGTTGTTGCTGGGCAAGATATTTAGTGTCCGTCAAAGCACATTTTTTGTTCTGGGTTGAAGTACAATTCCCAATTTAGCAATTTCATAATTTAGTGGTTTCTGCTATATCAGAGCTATTTGAAATCTATCCCTAAAAGGGTATATAATATTGAAGGTGCACATAGGGTCATTCAGAATAACTTCACACACACCCGCTACTGTGTATTTCCAAGTCTAATTCTGTCACTAAACCCATACCTGTCACCCAGCGCCTAAATACTAGGCCTCAAATTTAAATCCCTCTAAATCTCTCGTTACCGCTGTACTGTTGTTGCTGGGCAAGATATTTAGTGTCCGTCAAAGCACATTTTTTGTTCTGGGTTGAAGTACAATTCCCAATTTAGCAATTTCATAATTTAGTGGTTTCTGCTATATCAGAGCTATTTGAAATCTATCCCTAAAAGGGTATATAATATTGAAGGTGCACATTGGGTCATTCAGAATAACTTCACACACACGCTTCTGTGCATTTCCAAGTCTAATTCTGTCACTAAATCCATACCGGTGACCCAGCGCCTAAATACTAGGCCTCAAATTTAAATCCCTCTAAATCTCTCGTTACCCACCGCTGTACTGTTGTTGCTGGGCAAGATATTTAGTGTCCGTCAAAGCACATTTTTTGTTCTGGGTTGAAGTACAATTCCCAATTTAGCAATTTCATAATTTAGTGGTTTCTGCTATATCAGAGCTATTTGAAATCTATCCCTAAAAGGGTATATAATATTGAAGGTGCACATAGGGTCATTCAGAATAACTTCACACACACGCTTCTGTGCATTTCCAAGTCTAATTCTGTCACTAAATCCATACCGGTGACCCAGCGCCTAAATACTAGGCCTCAAATTTAAATCCCTCTAAATCTCTCGTTACCCACCGCTGTACTGTTGTTGCTGGGCAAGATATTTAGTGTCCGTCAAAGCACATTTTTTGTTCTGGGTTGAAGTACAATTCCCAATTTAGCAATTTCATAATTTAGTGGTTTCTGCTATATCAGAGCTATTTGAAATCTATCCCTAAAAGGGTATATAATATTGAAGGTGCACATAGGGTCATTCAGAATAACTTCACACACACGCTTCTGTGCATTTCCAAGTCTAATTCTGTCACTAAATCCATACCGGTGACCCAGCGCCTAAATACTAGGCCTCAAATTTATATCCCGCTAAATCTCTCGTTACCGCTGTACTGTTGTTGCTGGGCAAGATATTTAGTGTCCGTCAAAGCACATTTTTTGTTCTGGGTTGAAGTACAATTCCCAATTTAGCAATTTCATAATTTAGTGGTTCCTGCTATATCAGAGCTATTTGAAATCTATCCCAAAAAGGGTATATAATATTGAAGGTGCACATTGGGTCATTCAGAATAACTTCACACACACCCGCTACTGTGTATTTCCAAGTCTAATTCTGTCACTAAACCCATACCTGTCACCCAGCGCCTAAATACTAGGCCTCAAATTTAAATCCCTCTAAATCTCTCGTTACCGCTGTCCTGTTGTAGCTGGGAAAGTTATTTAGTGCCCGTCAAAGCACATTTTTTGTTCTGGGTTGAAGTACAATTCCCAATTTAGCAATTTCATAATTTAGTGGTTCCTGCTATATCAGAGCTATTTGAAATCTATCCCAAAAAGGGTATATAATATTCAAGGTGCACATTGGGTCATTCAGAATAACTTCACACACACGCTTCTGTGCATTTCCAAGTCTAATTCTGTCACTAAATCCATACCGGTCACCCAGCGCCTAAATACTAGGCCTCAAATTTATATCCCGCTGAATTTGAATACAATACATTGGGCCAAATAATATATTTGTTGTTGTGGTGAACCATAACAATGAGAAAAACATCTAGTAAGGGACGCGGACGTGGACATGGTCGTGGTGGTGTTAGTGGACCCTCTGGTGCTGGGAGAGGACGTGGCCGTTCTGCCACATCCACACGTCCTAGTGTACCAACTACCTCAGGTCCCAGTAGCCGCCAGAATTTACAGCGATATATGGTGGGGCCCAATGCCGTTCTAAGGATGGTAAGGCCTGAGCAGGTACAGGCATTAGTCAATTGGGTGGCCGACAGTGGATCCAGCACGTTCACATTATCTCCCACCCAGTCTTCTGCAGAAAGCGCACAGATGGCGCCTGAAAACCAACCCCATCAGTCTGTCACATCACCCCCATGCATACCAGGGAAACTGTCTCAGCCTCAAGTTATGCAGCAGTCTCTTATGCTGTTTGAAGACTCCGCTGGCAGGGTTTCCCAAGGGCATCCACCTAGCCCTTCCCCAGCGGTGAAAGACATAGAATGCACTGACGCACAACCACTTATGTTTCCTGATGATGAGGACATGGGAATACCACCTCAGCATGTCTCTGATGATGACGAAACACAGGTGCCAACTGCTGCGTCTTTCTGCAGTGTGCAGACTGAACAGGAGGTCAGGGATCAAGACTGGGTGGAAGACGATGCAGGGGACGATGAGGTCCTAGACCCCACATGGAATGAAGGTCGTGCCACTGACTTTCACAGTTCGGAGGAAGAGGCAGTGGTGAGACCGAGCCAACAGCGTAGCAAAAGAGGGAGCAGTGGGCAAAAGCAGAACACCCGCCGCCAAGAGACTCCGCCTGCTACTGACCGCCGCCATCTGGGACCGAGCACCCCAAAGGCAGCTTCAAGGAGTTCCCTGGCATGGCACTTCTTCAAACAATGTGCTGACGACAAGACCCGAGTGGTTTGCACGCTGTGCCATCAGAGCCTGAAGCGAGGCATTAACGTTCTGAACCTGAGCACAACCTGCATGACCAGGCACCTGCATGCAAAGCATGAACTGCAGTGGAGTAAACACCTTAAAACCAAGGAAGTCACTCAGGCTCCCCCTGCTACCTCTTCTGCTGCTGCCGCCTCGGCCTATTCTGCTGCTGCCGCCTCGGCCTCTTCCTCCGCCTCTGGAGGAACGTTGGCACCTGCCGCCCAGCAAACAGGGGATGTACCACCAACACCACCACCACCACCTCCGTCACCAAGCGTCTCAACCATGTCACACGCCAGCGTTCAGCTCTCCATCTCACAAACATTTGATAGAAAGCGTAAATTCCCACCTAGCCACCCTCGATCCCTGGCCCTGAATGCCAGCATTTCTAAACTACTGGCCTATGAAATGCTGTCATTTAGGCTGGTGGACACAGACAGCTTCAAACAGCTCATGTCGCTTGCTGTCCCACAGTATGTTGTTCCCAGCCGGCACTACTTCTCCAAGAGAGCCGTGCCTTCCCTGCACAACCAAGTATCCGATAAAATCAAGTGTGCACTGCGCAACGCCATCTGTAGCAAGGTCCACCTAACCACAGATACGTGGACCAGTAAGCACGGCCAGGGACGCTATATCTCCCTAACTGCACACTGGGTAAATGTAGTGGCAGCTGGGCCCCAGGCGGAGAGCTGTTTGGCGCACGTCCTGCCGCCGCCAAGGATCGCAGGGCAACATTCTTTGCCTCCTGTTGCCACCTCCTCCTTCTCGGCTTCCTCCTCCTCTTCTTCCACCTGCTCATCCAGTCAGCCACACACCTTCACCACCAACTTCAGCACAGCCCGGGGTAAACGTCAGCAGGCCATTCTGAAACTCATATGTTTGGGGGACAGGCCCCACACCGCACAGGAGTTGTGGCGGGGTATTGAACAACAGACCGACGAGTGGTTGCTGCCGGTGAGCCTCAAGCCCGGCCTGGTGGTGTGTGATAATGGGCGAAATCTCGTTGCAGCTCTGGGACTAGCCAATTTGACGCACATCCCTTGCTTGGCGCATGTGCTGAATTTGGTGGTGCAGAAGTTCATTCACAACTACCCCGACATGTCAGAGCTGCTGCATAAAGTGCGGGCCGTCTGTTCGCGCTTCCGGCGTTCACATCCTGCCGCTGCTCGCCTGTCTGCGCTACAGCGTAACTTCGGCCTTCCCGCTCACCGCCTCATATGCGACGTGCCCACCAGGTGGAACTCCACCTTGCACATGCTGGACAGACTGTGCGAGCAGCAGCAGGCCATAGTGGAGTTTCAGCTGCAGCACGCACGGGTCAGTCGCACTACAGAACAGCACCACTTCACCACCAATGACTGGGCCTCCATGCGAGACCTGTGTGCCCTGTTGCGCTGTTTCGAGTACTCCACCAACATGGCCAGTGGCGATGACACCGTTATCAGCGTTACAATACCACTTCTATGTCTCCTTGAGAAAACACTTAGGGCGATGATGGAACAGGAGGTGGCCCAGGAGGAGGAGGAGGAGGATGAGGAAGAGGGGTCATTTTTAGCACTTTCAGGCCAGTCTCTTCGAAGTGACTCAGAGGGAGGTTTTTTGCAACAGCAGAGGCCAGGTACAAATGTGGCCAGCCAGGGCCCACTACTGGAGGACGAGGAGGACGAGGATGAGGAGGAGGTGGAGGAGGATGAGGATGAAGCATGGTCACAGCGGGGTGGCACCCAACGCAGCTCGGGTCCATCACTGGTGCGTGGCTGGGGGGAAAGGCAGGACGATGACGATACGCCTCCCACAGAGGACAGCTTGTCCTTACCCCTGGGCAGCCTGGCACACATGAGCGACTACATGCTGCAGTGCCTGCGCAACGACAGCAGAGTTGCCCACATTTTAACCTGTGCGGACTACTGGGTTGCCACCCTGCTGGATCCACGCTACAAAGACAATGTGCCCACCTTACTTCCTGCACTGGAGCGTGATAGGAAGATGCGCGAGTACAAGCGCACGTTGGTAGACGCGCTACTGAGAGCATTCCCAAATGTCACAGGGGAACAAGTGGAAGCCCAAGGCCAAGGCAGAGGAGGAGCAAGAGGTCGCCAAGGCAGCTGTGTCACGGCCAGCTCCTCTGAGGGCAGGGTTAGCATGGCAGAGATGTGGAAAACTTTTGTCAACACGCCACAGCTAACTGCACCACCACCTGATACGCAACGTGTTAGCAGGAGGCAACATTTCACTAACATGGTGGAACAGTACGTGTGCACACCCCTCCACGTACTGACTGATGGTTCGGCCCCATTCAACTTCTGGGTCTCTAAATTGTCCACGTGGCCAGAGCTAGCCTTTTATGCCTTGGAGGTGCTGGCCTGCCCGGCAGCCAGCGTTTTGTCTGAACGTGTATTCAGCACGGCAGGGGGCGTCATTACAGACAAACGCAGCCGCCTGTCTACAGCCAATGTGGACAAGCTGACGTTCATAAAAATGAACCAGGCATGGATCCCACAGGACCTGTCCGTCCCTTGTCCAGATTAGACATTAACTACCTCCCCATAACCATATATTATTGGACTCCAGGGCACTTCCTCATTCAATCCTATTTTTATTTTCATTTTACCATTATATTGCGATGCTACCCAAAGTTGAATGAACCTCTCCTCTGCCTGTGTGCTAGGCCTAAATATATGCTAATGGACTGTTGCAGTGGTGGCTGACATGAAGCCTGATTCTCTGCTATGACATGCAGACTAATTCTCTGCTGACATGAAGCCAGATTGTCTGTTACGGGACCTCTCTCCTCTGCCTGGGTGCTGGGCCTAAATTTATGACAATGGACTGTTGCAGTGGTGGCTGACGTGAAGCCTGATTCTCTGCTATGACATGCAGACTGATTCTCTGCTGACATGAAGCCAGATTCTCTGTTACGGGACCTCTCTCCTCTGCCTGTGTGTGTGCTGGGCCTAAATATATGCCAATGGACTGTTGCAGTGGTGGCTGACGTGAAGCCTCATTCTCTGCTATGACATGCAGACTAATTCTCTGCTGACATGAAGACAGATTCTCTGTTACGGGACCTCTCTCCTCTGCCTGGGTGCCGGGGCCTAAATATCTGAGAATGGACTGTTCCAGTGGTGGGTGACGGGAAGCCAGATTCTCTGCTATGGAACCTCTCTCCAATTGATTTTGGTTAATTTTTATTTATTTAATTTTTATTTTAATTCATTTCCCTATCCACATTTGTTTGCAGGGGATTTACCTACATGTTGCTGCCTTTTGCAGCCCTCTAGCTCTTTCCTGGGCTGTTTTACAGCCTTTTTAGTGCCGAAAAGTTCGGGTCCCCATTGACTTCAATGGGGTTCGGGTTCGGGACGAAGTTCGGATCGGGTTCGGATCCCGAACCCGAACATTTCCGGGATGTTCGGCCGAACTTCTCGAACCCGAACATCCAGGTGTTCGCTCAACTCTAGTTATGACCTCACCATGTAATCATGCTGGGCATGCGTGGTGACATGATCTCACTCACTACAGGTCCTTAGGTAGGTTTTCTTCAATCAAGAATGGAGTAGACGGCATATCCGCGAGCAAGTGAATGTGGTCAGTATATATATATATTTTTTTTTTGTATTTTTAACCCCTGATAAACCCTTGAAATTCTTAAAGTGAATCACAGATGCCGCAATCAGCATTGAAGGCCGCACCTGAGGGGTTAAATGGCGTGATGGCGTGATTGCCGTTTTCCGTCATTGAGCCTGTTCCAAACAATGGAAAGCAATTTGTGATATAGTAAATCGTAATGACTCAATTTTCTTGTTGAAGTTTGGTGAAGCAGCGGACTACATTTTTTTAAAACTTAACTCATCATCATCATCTTCTTCTTCTCCTGCTAAGAATCCAACTTTTCCTCGGCTCCATCATGAGACATCTATAACGTTTGGCCATGACAAAACTTTTCTTCACCAGTAATCAGCTTGTCTACAAGCTGAACTCCCACCTGGCCACGTTGCTGGTGGTGCAGGCCCTGTTATATTATTGTAGTAGAGCCTTGTACTCTCACATGGAGGAGAATGCAGGTAACTCCTTGTGATTCTCTCTGTGTTTAAAGCTGCACTTCACGGTGGACACTTGGAGCAGCTATTATGAGCATGGACAGTGCAGGCTTTTCACGGCCCACTAGGTCAATGTTTTTTGCGGCAGTGGAGAGGCAGCACCATGGCCAGGTCCTTTTGACCCCTTCCCACCATATCATGGGGCTGGCCCCTAAGGCAGGCACTTACCTGCTTCTTCCACCTCCTTCTCCATATCCTTGGATATGGTCCTGTCCCCAATGGCAGCAGGGCACAGTGTCACTCACACTACCTTTCTATAATGTGTCAAGTAAAGCATTGCCACGCCATGTTGGAGCTGATCAGCCTAGGAGTCTCACGGAAAGTGTACAGGAAACAAGACAATGCAAAATGAATATATGACTCACTGGATCCAAAACTAAGGAACAAAAGGGAGACCCCTGCATGAGACCTGGCTCTCTCCCTTACTGCTCAGCCTAGGTGATAATCCCAATGGTGGACGATCGCATATCCTCGTACCTCGACTATATAACACCTGAACACCCTACAATAGTGAAGGGACACGACCACCGGCTCCCTACACAAGACACGGAGGGAGTCAGGGTCACCTGGGATCCAGTAAACAGAAAATCACAAATTAATGTACAACACTTATCTTGTAGAAGAGTGGGAAATAGGATCAGCATGCACACACACTCCAGGAAGCTGTATAAACCGCACACTAATGCATTATGGGGAGGAATTTAAAGGGATGCAATCAGTCCAACTACATGACAGCTGAGAGAGGCTAACGAGATGAGGAACTGAAAACCAAAACCAAGAAAACTCAAGGAGGAGGTTCTGAAAGGCTTCTGTCAGAGCTTCTCAGCTGTCTGGTTGTGACAGTACCCCTCCCTCTACGAGTGGACTCCGAACACTCAGAGCCCACCTTCTCAGGATGGGACCTATGGAAAGCCCTGATGAGACGAGTGGCCTTAATGTCCGTCACTGGGACCCACATCCTCTCCTCAGGACCATAACCCTCCCAATGAACAAGGCACTGGAGAGAACCGCGGACAAGACGAGAATCCACAATCCTAGAGACCTGAAATTCAAGATTCCCATCAACCATAATCGGAGGAGGAGGCAAAGGCGAGGGTACAATGGGTTGAACATAAGGTTTCAATAAGGACTTATGAAAAACATTATGGATCTTCCAAGTCTGAGGAAGATCAAGACGGTAGGCAACAGGATTGATGACAGACAGGATTTTGTAAGGCCCAATAAACCTAGGACCCAACTTCCAGGAGGGAACCTTCAATTTGATATTCTTGGTAGACAACCACACCAGATCACCAACATTCAGGTCCGGACCAAGCACACGTCTCTTATCTGCCACACGCTTATATCTCTCACTCATGCTCTTTAGATTATCCTGAATCTTTTGCCAAATAGATGACAAAGACGAGGAGAATCTGTCCTCATCAGGTAAACCAGAAGACCCCTCTCCCGAGAAAGTCCCAAACTGCGGATGAAACCCATATGCACCAAAAAATGGTGACTTATCAGAGGACTCCTGACGACGGTTATTTAAAGCAAACTCAGCAAGGGACAAAAAAGAACACCAATCCTTCTGATTCTCCGCCACAAAACAACGCAGATATGTCTCCAGATTCTGATTGACCCGCTCTGTCTGGCCATTCGACTGCGGGTGGAAAGCAGAAGAGAATGACAACCGAACCCCCAAGTTAGAACAGAAAACCTTCCAGAATCTGGAAACAAACTGCGTGCCCCTATCAGAGAATATGTCTGAAGGAATACCATGCAATTTGACAATGTGATCAATAAATGCCTGCGCCAGCGTCTTAGCATTGGGCAAACCAGGAAAAGGGATGAAATGCAACATTTTGCTAAAACGGTCCACCACCACCAGAAACACAGTCTTCCCCGAGGAACGAGGCAGGTCCGTTATGAAGTCCATGGACAGATGTGTCCAAGGACGGGAAGGAATGGGTAAGGGAAGGAGAGGACCTGATGGCCTCGAATGAGGGACTTTGGCACGAGCGCAAGTCTCGCAGGCTGCCACAAAACCCTCAACTGACTTACAAAGGGCAGGTCACCAGAATCTCCGAGCGATGAGATCCACTGTGGCTCTTGCCCCCGGGTGCCCAGCAAGGACCGTATCGTGGTGTTCCTTAAAAATCTTGTGTCTTAAAGCGAGAGGCACAAACAACCTCCCAGGAGGACAAAGATCAGGAGCCTCTTACTGGGCTGCCTGCACCTCTGCCTCCAATTCAGGAAAAAGAGCAGAGACCACCACACCTTCAGCCAAAATGGGACCCGGGTCTTCAAAATTCCCACCTCCCGGAAAACAACGTGACAGGGCATCTGCCTTCACATTCTTAACCTCAGGGCAGAACGTGACAACAAAATTAAACCTTGAAAAGAACAAAGACCATCTGGCCTGTCTCGGGTTCAGACGCTTGGCTGACTCCAAGTAGGCCAGATTTTTATGGTCAGTAAACACGGTAATAGGGTGTCTGGCTCCCTCTAGCCAATGGCGCCATTCCTCAAAAGCCAACTTGATGGCCACCAATTCCCTATCTCCCACATCGTAATTTCTCTCTGCGGAGGAGAGTTTCTTCGAGAAAAAGGCACACGGTCGCCATTTGGCAGGAGAGGAACCCTGAGACAAGACTGCACCCACACCCACCTCAGAAGCATCAACCTTAACTATGAAGGGTAGAGAAATATCAGGTTGTACCAAGATGGGAGCGGAAGCAAAACTCTCCTTGATATCAGAAAAGGCCTTACGCGCCTCTAGCGACCAGGAAGAAAAATCTACCCCCTTTCTGGTCATATCAGTGAGTGGTTTAACAATCGAGGAATAATTCAAAATAAACTTCCTGTAATAATTGGCAAAGCCCAAAAAACGCATCAGCGCCTTCTGATTCTCAGGAAGCTCCCACTCAAGCACAGCGCAGACCTTCTCGGGGTCCATGCGAAAACCAGAAGCGGAGAGAAGAAACCCCAGAAATTGAATTTCTGGAACCGCAAACACACATTTTTCCAGTTTCGCATATAATTTATTATCCCGCAGGATGAGCAAGACCTGACATAAGTGTTCCTTATGAGTTTTGAAATCAGGAGAAAAATCTAAATGTCATCCAAATACACTAATACAAATTTTCCCATTAAATGATAAAAAATGCTGTTCACGAAATGCTGAAAAACGGCTGGGGCATTCATCAAACCAAAAGGCATAACCAAATTCTCAAAATGGCCCTCAGGGGTATTCGTCTCCTTCTCTGACCCTGACCAGGTTGTATGCCCCTCTTAGATCTAATTTGGAAAAGACTTTAGCCCCAACAATCTGGTTAAACAGGTCCGGGATCAGAGGAAGCGGATAAGGGTCACGAATAGTGATACTGTTCAGCTCCCTGAAATCCAGACAAGGTCTTAAAGAACCATCTTTTTTCTTAACAAAGAAAAAACCAGCGGCAACAGGTGACTTCGAGGGTCGTATGTGTCCTTTTCTCAGACTCTCGGAGATATAAGCACGCATAGCGACCCTTTCAGGTTGGGAAAGATTGTATAAACGAGATTTAGGCAGCTTGGCGCCTGGGATAAGATTAATAGGGCAATCGTACTCCCTGTGCGGGGGCAAATCCTGGACTCCACTCTCAGAGAAGACATCCGAAAATTCAGAGAGAAAAGGTGGTACAGTCTTAGTAGAAACCTCAGAAACAGATGTCGTGAGGCAATTCTCTATGCAAAAGTCACTCCAACCATTTATTTGCCTCGCTTGCCAATCAATGGTGGGGTTATGTTTAGTGAGCCAGGGTAGCACTAACACAAGAGGAGTAGGTAATCCGCTAAGGACGAAACATGACACATCCTCAACATGAACATCACTCACAATTAAACGAATATTGTGAACTATGCCTGTAACGGATGATCCGCGAGAATATTGAACTGTCCTCCCAATATTATCAATATTAGTCTCCCTTATTGAGCAGTAGGTCTATTAAACAGTAATTAGTTCCCTAGGCCCCAGAACCTACAATTTGATTACTCAGAGCGTCTCCTTCCGTGTACCCAGAGAACAAAATAGCCCTTTTGTTCAAGTCAGTCAATAGATGCCCAGCAGATAACACAATTACAGCTGGCTTCCTCAGGTTGACAAAAGAACTTCCCTTTCTGCAGCGATATCACAGCTAGGTGTGAAGACTACACCTGGGGGGAGCCATTTGGTGTTGCTGCCATAAGGGGTGTAAGATAGCTTGCTGCAGACAGGCCAGCACCAAGGTTTCCAGATTGCAACATTAATCTGAGATATGATTTTTACCTTTTTAAGAGAGACCATGCATCTTACGGACGTAAAAATTACATCATCGTGTCACTCAGAATTCACTGGACGTTTACATAGGACAAACATAACTCTAAGATGTGCCCAGGTAAAGTTATGGTGTTACCCCATCATATAACCAGTTATAATAGTCATATTTGGTATCCCTGGACACCATATTTTGTGGGGAATGTGAATATGTGCTTGTTACTTGTGTACAGCGGAGACATCCCGCGATACGGCACATGCCATATTTCAGAACTGACATTCACCTCAGGAATACAGCCTGCCCAGCAGGCGGACACTTAATTCCCCGCCTTGATTCTAGGACCCATTATAACAAAGACCTAGAATCTGCCAAAGGAGTTCTCCACTTTTAACAACACCTGAAGAGGGCCTCAGCCAGAGAACCCGTGGGCTGAAGGCATATTACACTGGACAAAGGCTTATTGGACTTTATCCCTGCAACGGACTATTTCACCAACGGACATCTTTTTTGCGGAAACTAAGTATATTCTTTCTTTTCTCTCTTTTTTTTTATTGGACTATACTTTCCTTTATTATTGTGTTAATAATTACTGTGCATCTTGATAATTTGTATTGTATATAGATATATAATAAATGACCTCCAAGTAATTTCTCTAGCCATATGCCTGTTTTCAAACACTGCAAAAACTTACCCTAGCCTCTCCGAAGAGAAAGCTACTCGGTTCTGTTATCTAGATAGTGGGTTCCTTGCTCCCATAAATTGCAAGGTGGTGGCAGTTAAGCTACCCTGTGTGTGGTTCCGGTCGCAGTTCGTCACACGCTTACTTGCGGTCAATCGGCGGTCCACTCCCTGCGCTTTCAGCCTATCGACTGTACGGACTCAAGTTAGACTGTCAGTGTGCTGAAAGTGGCTGAGAGGCCTGTTTGCGGATTGACCACTAGGGGCGCTGTGACGGTTTCGTGACGTATTGTGGCCGCGGCGGTTGCAGTTCGTCACAATGCCCTTTAATGATTTCTGAGAAAGTGGAGCAGAATCAATAGCAAAAACAGGAATATCCTTTCACACCTGGAAACCATGAGTTATTGTAAAATGATTATCAATGAGATTGACAGCTGCTCCACTATCTACAAAAATCTCTCAAAAAATGTTCTTGCTCTCTAGCGTCACCCTGGAAAACAGGACAAAACGGGAACTACAAGCAAACGGAAAACCTTCAATTTCAGCCTCAACCCTGCCAATAGTAAGAGATGGAACTTTTTTAAAAGATTTTTTCCTTTTTGTTTCTTTATTACTCCCAGAAAACTGCCTGAATCTCCTAGAGGGACAAACATTTGCCAAATGATTTATACCTCCACAACAAAAACAAACCTTCCCATGCAGGCTGAATCTTCTATTGTCAGAGGCAATCAACCCCAGCTGCATGGGCTCCTGCTCAGAAGGGGCTGACAGCGACTGAGACCCCTGCACACAGAATGAGACCGCTGCACTGTCCTGGGACCGAGTATGACAGGAAGGAGAGATCTCTCCTCTCTCTCTAAGACGCCTGTCAATACGAACGGCCTGAGACATAGCAGAGTTCAAGGAGATAGGCCTCTCATGAAAGGCAAATGCATCTTTCAATCCCTCTGAAAGACCATGGCAAAATTGACTTCGGAGTGCAGCATCATTCCAACCATTATCAGCTGCCCATCTCCGAAATTCTGAGCAGTATATCTCTGCGGATTGTTTACCCTGGCATAACAGACGTAGTCTAGACTCAGCCAAAGCAACACGATCCGGATCATCATATATCTGACCCAGGGCTACAAAGAATTCATCCACTGAACGGAGGGGCCGTGCCCCCACCGGCAGCGAAAAGGCAAACGACTGAGCGTTACCCCTGAGCAGCGATATAATGATCCCCACCCTCCGTTCCTCATCACCAGAGGAATGGGAAAGAAGGCGAAAATGGAGTTTGCAAGCCTCTCTGAAACGCACAAAATTCTCACTACCCCCGGAGAACGTATCCGGGAGCGAGATCTTAGGCTCAGAACAAACTCCATGAACGCAAGCTGAACCGGTCACTAGAAACTGAGAAAGAGTCTTACGGAGATCAGCTACCTCCAATGAAAGACCCTGGAAGCGTTCAGTCAAAAGTGAAACCGGATCCATGCTTGAGACGATTTTGGCGGTTTATAATGTCACAGAAGGTGTACAGGAAACAAGACAATGCAAAATGAATATATGACTCACTGGATCCAAAACTAAGGAACAAAAGGGAGACCCCTGCATGAGACCTGGCTCTCTCCCTTACTGCTCAGCCTAGGTGATAATCCCAATGGTGGACGATCGCATATCCTCGTACCTCGACTATATAACACCTGAACACCCTACAATAGTGAAGGGACACGACCACCGGCTCCCTACATAAGACACGGAAGGAGTCAGGGTCACCTGGGATCCAGTAAACAGAAAATCACAAATTAATGTACAACACTTATCTTGTAGAAGAGTGGGAAATAGGATCAGCATGCACACACACTCCAGGAAGCTGTATAAACCGCACACTAATGCATTATGGGGAGGAATTTAAAGGGATGCAATCAGTCCAACTACATGACAGCTGAGAGAGGCTAACGAGATGAGGAACTGAAAACCAAAACCAAGAAAACTCAAGGAGGAGGTTCTGAAAGGCTTCTGTCAGAGCTTCTCAGCTGTCTGGTTGTGACAAGGAGAGAGTAGTCACATTGCCGAGCAGTTGCTCAAGTACATCAAGCAGCAAACATCCGGCTGGCTGTCACCTTGCCTACTCCAATGGTGACAGAATGGAAACCTGTAGACTTGCTTGCTTACACAGTAACAGGCAGTTTGATGACATAAGGCAGTCTGATGATTAATGGATAGCCATTCTTTTAGAACCTCACTACCAAGGGTAAATGTTTTCCTCTGGCAGAAAGGGAGGACAAATTACATTACTTCCAGGAAACACCGTGTACACAGCTTGCTGTAGCTTACAGGGAGCAGACATATGCATGTCTTAAAAGGGAGGCTCCTCTCAGCCCCCTGCAGAGTCACCCACCTCCCACCACCATGAGCACCAGAATCTACAGCAGTTTTTCCATGTGCCACGTCTGGCTGAGGCCAGTCAGCAAAACAACAGCTAGTCCAAGTTCAGGCCTAATTAAACTATGTTAACACTCTCCAAACAATATTATGAGGTAATAAACAAGTCCTTTTAATCAATGTGTTTAACCCTAAAGGAGATAGGACCCTTAAAATATAACTTTTATTATTAATCAAGCTAAAAAATATATATGCCCCAGTATCGGTCACAGATAACAACAAAAACATGGGCAAACAAATGCAGCCCACCTATTACTGCACATATAACATCCACCACAGATGTAACTAACGTAACGAATGTGGATATACTACAACAACGGGGAGGAAAGAGGATTATTGACCAGGGGAGTCTTTCCCTAGTCAGATCCTGATCTAACCTCAGCCCAGGGACCACCCCTAATGGTGGGGTTTCCCTGTCCTCGTACCTTCCCTACTTGCCCTATATAGCTCTAATAAAATTAAAAATATATAAATTTGAAATGATAATGCCCCAACAAGGAAGAGAGTTGGCATATGAAGTTGGTAACAAATACCCCATAACAAATACCCCCTAACTAAACTATGACCAGTCTCTGTTGCATACCCAGTTCTCTGACCCCATGGATTTCTGGGCAGGACGACTGGAACAGTGACCCGAACAGGCACAGCATGCTCTCTATCCTCTTTCTTGCTCTGCCTCCAGTGTCATCTCGGAGAGGGGTTTCAGCACTGCGAGGGACGTGGTGACGACCAAATAGACCAAGTTGTCCTTCGCCAGTGTTCAAAACTTCACTTTTTTCAAAAATAAACCAAGCCTGAATTTAGGAGGATTTTTACACACCAACGACTAATTCTAATGTATACAGTCATGAGTAAGACTGTGTAACAGTTGAAACAAGTTGATGGATTATGGCAAAGCGGTATGTCCTGGAATGTTTTTAACATACAGTTGCAAGAAAATGTATGTGGACCCTTTGGAATGATATGGATTTCTGCACAAATTGGTCATAAAATCTGATCTGATCTTCATCTAAGTCACAACAATAGACAATCACAGTCTGCTTAAACTAATTGCACGCAAAGAATTAAATGTCTCCATGGTTTTATTGAACACACCTGTAACGGGGTGCCGAAGGCTCACTCGGTCTCCCATCAGCCGCAGACCAGCTGCTTAGCTTCAGGAGTGAGGATCTGTGTTTGAACTCGTTCCCAGGGGCGGCTTTGCTAGCTGGGAGGCTCCCTGCTCCTAGATCTGCCTTAAGCGCCGAGCTGATCACTCGGTGCTTGACTGGTCAGTCTGTCGGTCATGTGACGCTGGCCATGTCACATGACCCTCACTCCCCACTATAAATTCAAGCAGCCTGCTGGCCACAGGTTGCCTGTTAATTTAGATTCCTGGCAGTTGTTGGATACCTGTGTACTTACCTGATCCTGTTCCCTGACGATCCTTTGCCTGCTCCTCCTGTACTGCACATCCTTCCTGGTATATTGACCTCGGCTTCCACCTGACTATTCTTTACGGACTCCTTTGGTACTTCTCAACTCTCCTGGTATTTATGACCCCGGCTTCTCCTGACCTTTCTTTGCCTATCCCTCTGTACTGCATTGTCCTCTTGGTTTTGATCCAGTCCGTTCACTATCCGTTATTTGTCTTGTCTGTCCTTTCCGCACATATCCTAAGTTAGGGACAGCCGACCAGTTGTCCCCTGTCATCAGGACTTGTGAGGCAAGTAGACAGGGCCAGGGGTGAGGGTGGAGCGCAGTGGTCACTATCCTCCCCCCTGTGTGTGTGTGTACGTGACCGTTACAGATTAACAGGCCTAATAACCACTGTATAATGAATCCTCTGGTGACCCTGACTGACCATGTTTCTAATCTGACGCAGATGGTGCAGGAGCTGGGGGGAAAACTCTGTTCTTTTGAGTTAGGGCAAGGTTCTTCCACTCCTCAGGCCTCCAGTCCGCATTTTTAGCCCCAGATTAAGCTCCCAGAACCCTTTTCTGGAGACCGGAAGAAGTTTCTCTCTTTTAAGGAGAGTTGCAGACTTTACTTCCATTTGCGCCCCATGTCCTCTGGCCTCGAGAGTCAACGCATGGGCATTATCATTTCTCGACTACAGGGTGATCCCCAGGACTGGGCGTTCTCTTTATTTGCAGGCGCCAGTTGTTTAAATTCTGTGGAGGTTTTTTTTCAGGCCCTGGGTACCCTCTATGATGAACCAGACAGGGCTCTAGTAGCCAAGACGGCTCTAAAGGCACTGGTTCAGGGCAATCTACCTGCGGAGGATTATTGCACCCAATTCAGAAGGTGGTGTGTCCCCTCAGGATGGAACGAACCAGCCCTGAAGAGTCAGTTCAGGTCAGGTCTTTCTGATAATTTAAAGGATTTTCTGGTCAGTTATCAACTTCCAGAGACCTTAGAGGAGATGATGACCCCTGTTGTCCGACTTGACCGACGGGTTAGAGAGAGACGACAGGAACAACAGTTCTCTTCCCAGATTGTGGTCCAGCCAGAGGCCTATCCCAGAGACAATGCTGAGGTCTCCACCGAGGAACCCATGCAGGTTGGCATGACCCGAGGGAATCTTTGCCGCAGACGTAGAGAATGCTTTTACTGTGGAGATCCTGACCATTGGATCAACCAGTGTCCTAAGAAGGTCCTCTCTGTCAAGTCTCCTAAAGCAAGGCAACCTAAAGACCAGGTACACCCTGATTTTTCTAAATGTAAGCTTTTGGTACCCATTACGATTTCTCTGGGGGTAGATAAATGGCCGGGTAAGGCCTTTATTGATTCTGGCTCAGCGGCCAGCTTTATTGACTCTGAGTACGTTCTAAGATTGGGTATTCCAATGTTTGCTTTACCAACTCCTATCCATGTCATGGCTATTGATGCTACTCCTCTTATCGGTGGTACAGTGAGCTCATTAACCTCAGAGATTTCTCTAACCGTGGGTGTGTGCCACTCAGAGAGATGTTCCCTTTTAGTCCTGGAGTACCTACTGGCTGAGGTGGTACTAGGGTTGCCTTGGCTCTGACTACATAACCCCACTATAGATTGGTCCAAGGGGGAGTTGGTGAGATGGGGGCCTAAGTGTGTCTTGTGCTTGTCCGTGGTACAGGCTGGGGTCTCAGTAAAGTCTGATACTTTACCCACTGTTGTTAGGGAATATTCTGATGTATTCTCATCACCAACCCCGGAGGTTCTACCCCCCCCCCTCCATAGACCTTATGATTGTACTATAGAGCTAGTAGAGGGGGCCAAGTTTCCTAAGGGGCAAATTTATCATCTTTCTAAGCCCGAACGCAAGGTCATGGAAGATTATATTAAGGAGAGCCTTGGTAAAGGGTATATTAGACCTTCTGTCTCTCCTATGGGGGCAGGGTTTTTCTTCGTTAAGAAAAAAAGATGGTGGTCTTTGGCCATGTATCGATTACTGGAGATTAAATAAAATCACTGTCCAAAATAGATACTCCCTCCCATTGATTCCGGATTTATTTAACCAGGTTCTGGGGGCAACCTGGTTTTCCAAGATTGACCTGAAAGGGGCATAAAATCTAATCCGAATCAAGGAGGGAAACGAATGGAAGACGGCGTTCAATACTCCGGCAGGACACTTTGAATATCAGGTGATGCCTTTTGGACTTAGCAATGCCCCAGCTGTGTTCCAAAACTTCACGAATGACATTCTTAGGGAGTTCTTAGGTAAATTTGTTATTGTCTATCTTGACAACATTTTGATATTCTCTCCTGACTTCGAATCCCATGTGTCTCATGTTAGACAAGTATTAGAGGTGTTGAGGGAGAATCAGCTATCCGCTAAGCAAGAGAAATGTGTCTTTGGTGTACAGGAGATTCTGTTTCTAGGGTATGTTCTGACTCCTCACGCCTTCAAGATGGATCCTGGTAAGGTACTAGCAATAAAGGAATGGGTAAGACCTTCATCCTTAAAGGCCTTACAACGGTTCTTGGGTTTCGCCAATTACTATTGTAAATTTATTATGAATTTTTCCGTAATTGCTAAACCGTTGACTGACCTTACTAAGAAAGGGGCAGATTTGGAGAATTGGTCTACTGAGGCCATTTCTTCATTTGAAAAATTAAAAAAGGCATTCAGTAGCGCTCCCAGTCTGATCCAGCCTGATCAGGAGAGACCTTTTATTGTGGAGGTGGATGCATCCGAGGACGGCGCAGGAGCAGTCTTTTCACAAGGTCCTGCTAGGCTCACTAACCTGAGACCATGCACCTTCTTCTCCAGGAAATTCTCTCTCACGGAGAGAAACTACGACATAGGGAATAGGGAGCTGCTGGCCATTAAATGGGCATTTGAGAAGTGGAGGCATTTTCTGGAGGGGGCAAGGCATTGTGTAACTGTTGTCACTGACCATAAAAACCTTATGTTTCTCGAGTCTGCTAAGAGGTTGAATCCCCGTCAAGCCAGATGGGCTCTGTTTTTTACTCGTTTTGATTTTTCCATTACATTCAGGCCGGGAAAAATGTGAAGGTGGACGCATTATCTCGGAGCTTCCATGCTTTTCAACCTACTGATGTACCACCTGAATCCATCCTACCAGCAAAAATCTTCATAGCAGCTCTAACCCAGGATATCTTGGCTCGCATTAGGTCTGAACAACATCTGGCACCGGTATCCACCCCAACAGATAAGTTGTTTGTTCCCGTACAATTTTGTCTCCAGCTGTTGGGTGAGTGTGACGATTCTGCCTTTTGTGGACATCCAGGTGTTGAGGGCACTAAGGATCTGGTTTCTAGATCTTATTGGTGGCCCACTCTAACTAGGGATGTCAAGTCCTCTGTGTCAGTAAGGAGATTGCAGCACACAGTTTTTCATGTTGCTATTAAATTTTTTAATTTCACGTTTTTCATCACATAATTAGAGTTCCGGTGCAATTATTCACAGTTATGAGCATGGAAGAAAACGACCAGACGTTTCGGCCTATCACGGCCTTCCTCAGTGGTCTTAAATCTATAAAGATAATGTATATATGTATGAGCTATATGATATAAATGCATTGGTCTCCACATAACATGAGAAAACAATTATTAAGAAAGATTTTACATATATGAGCATATATATGCGTATGTATGTATATGTATACACATACACACACATACGCCTATGAACATGGGTGAACAATTATTTACAGGGGATTTGATTTAAAAACAATAGACAGTTCATTGTCATCAAGAAATAAACATGATTTTGTCAGCGATAATGATTGAGGCAAGTAAAGTATAGTATGCTGTTGTCGGTAAGTAAGTTTATACATATGATATATCATGGTGTGACAGTTGCACACACGTGGCAGCCGTCCAACCTGGAGTACCCCTGCACTGATGAACAGGCACTTCTCATGGATAATCCATTAGGTAAATCAGGGAATCATATGGAAACAGGATACATAATCAGTGTAAAGTGTCCATAGCCGGGCAGTCTGCCACGTGCATGCAACTGAGACCACACGAGAAAAATTCCTGATTCATCATATACTATCACCATAGGAGTCCATGAACAAACAACACATTGAGTAGGGGACCAGTATCAAGTACGGATCCATCAATTACCTTGGATGCTGTGTGACAGTGGTTGGCGCCGGATGCAATGAGCAGGCACCAGCTTGGTGCCTTTTAAAGCGGCGGGGAGCGCGACTGCCTACTGGGAAATCAGGTCACATGACCTTGTTGGGGCGTGCGTGCGTTCCACGTGCGTGTCAAGCACGCAGATCAGACATTCGCCGTGTGCTTATGCGCATGCGTCGGCAGGACGAAACTGTCCTGCGTTCCATCTGCGTGTCACTCGTTGTATCCGGCGTTTATTGGATAATCAAGGGGCGGGAATATTGTATCATGTGACATAGTAGTTTGTTCTGAAATAGGGCTACGCTAGACACCCTTGAGTGTCCAGATAGTGAGGGTCAACTGTGTATTGTTGTGTATTCATGTAAATCCCAGGTGAACCTATTAACTTGAGATAGATTGGTACATAGCATTATATGGCAAAGTATCGTATATAAAAGAGCAAAGCATACTATTTAGATACAGACTTATTTGTATATTTTAACTCTATAATGCAAAGTATCATATATAACCAGAGCATACTATTTGGATACAGGCTTATTTGTATATTTTAACTCTATAATGTCCCTATTGTAATGGGTAATGGGTGGGGTGGATAACAGGAAAGAGGGGGGTAGGGGAAAGTTAAGGAGGGGGAGGGTGGGAAAAGGGAGGGGGGGAGGGGAAAGGATGGAAGGGGAAAGGTGGGGGAGGGAAGGGGGGCGGGGTTTTTTTTTGTTATCTCACCCTCGCAGGTCATGATATCAACGGGTCTGGAAGGAAAAATTGAAAGTTGGTTAATTACACATAAGAAAAATTTTTTTTTGTATTCTTAACCGTTACATTAGACATTAATAGAAAAATCACATTCCCGATTGAGACCATGTGGTGAGAGAGTCCCGAGTGTATGGATCCAATACGCTTCTCTTTGTTTTAGATGTAGAATCCGGTTACCGCCGCGTCTTGGAAGGTCGACTTGTTCTAATACCTGGAACCGTAATTGGGATACCCGATGGTTTTTCTCATTAAAATGGTATGGGACAGGTAGTAGGGTGTGTCCAAGTCTAATAGTAGATTTATGTTTACTCACACGATCGCGAACATGTTGGGTCGTCTCGCCCACGTACGCCAGTCCGCATGGGCATTTTAGTACATAGACTACAAAGCTGGAATCACATGTGAAAAATCCTTTTATCTGATATGGTCGTCCAGTTCTGGGGTGCGTAACGTGTTCGCCTCTAGTAACACTCGAACATTGTGCGCAATGTAGACATGGAAATGTCCCTTGTCGTTGACTCTTTAGGAAAGTTTGTTTTGGTAGCCTGGTGAGGCTACCTATGTCAGCCTTGACCAGTTTGTCTCTAACATTATGGGGTCTCTTGTAACACGTAATTGGAGGTTCACTAAATTCAGAAATATTGGGGTATGCTTTTGTGAGTATTGGCCAGTGTTTTCTCAGTGCCTGATGAATTTTGGGTATCAATGGGTGATATGTTGTGACGCAGGCTAGCCTATTGGGTTCCTTTTTGCGTGGTTGGATTTTCTCAGTGATATTATTTAATGTGGAATCAAGAAGTGTTTGTGGATAACCTCTGGCCTGAAATTTCTCTGTCATCTCCTTTAATCTGGTTTCCCTCACATCAGTATTGGTAACAATACGGTTAACCCTTATGAATTGAGATTTGGGCAGAGTTTTTTGTGGCTCTGGGGTGACAGCTGTTATAGTGAAGCAAACTGTTACGGTCGGTTGGCTTGTTGTACAAATCCAGTGTTATGTTGCCTGCGTAGTCAAGGTTGACTATTGTGTCTAGGAAGCTTATTTTTTCTTTGCTTGTCTGTTTGGTAAAGCCTAGTTCTGGATAAACAGAGTTGATGTCCTGAACGAATTTGTCAATGGTGATGTTGGGGCCTCGCCATATGCAAAAAATGTCGTCAATGAATCGTAGCCACGTGATTGAAAATTGGTTGAACAAGGGATGAGTGTATACATGATCCTCCTCAAAGGCTATCATGTAGGCATTTGCATATGGCGGGGCCACATTTGATCCCATAGCGGTACCTCTTTTCTGGCCGTAATATGTGTCCCCAAACATAAAGTAATTTTTTGTCAGTATAGTTGTCAATAATTCTATACAAAATTCCTGTTGTGTCCTATCGAGATCCGAATGGATATTTAATAATCTGGCCGTAGCTTGAATTCCCTTTTCATGTTCGATCGATGTGTAGAGGCTATTCACGTCCAAAGTGATAAGTGTACAATCAGATGGTTTGTCTATCTGTTGTAATTTGGTAATGAAATCTGTTGTGTCGAGAAGAAAAGATCTAGATGTTTTAATCAAAGGGGTGAGGATTTTTTCTAAGTAGATGGCTAGTGGGGAGAATATGGAATCTGTAGAAGCGACAATTGGGCGTCCTGGGGGGTCTTGTACATTTTTATGAATTTTTGGTAAGGTGTAAAAAACTGGTATAATAGGATCTTGTTTGGTAAGAAACGTTACTGTCTTGGAATCAATTATCTCTAGATTACTATATGTGTTTAGAATATTGGAGATCAACTCCTGAATTTGTGATGTCGGATTCTGTCGTAAAATTTCATATGTAGTTTCATCATCTAATTGTCTCCTTATTTCGCACATATATTTAGTCTTGTCCATTACCACAAGAGCTCCACCCTTGTCGGCTGGTTTGATTATAATGTCGCTCTGGGTTTGTAGTGAATCTAGGGCCATCTTTTCTTCTGCTGTCAAATTATTAGTATGTTTGTAATGACCTTGTTTGTGGTCTTTTACAATTTCCTGTATGGATTTTTGGGCAAAAGAAATAAATGTTTCTATCGGATGTTTGTTGCGCGGTGGCATGAATGAGCTTTTATTTCTAAGGCCTAGTGTTTCCAGGGATAGTGCCCCTGGTAATTCCTTGGTGTTGGATGGTCCGGGTTCCGCCTCGCTAAAGTGTGCTTTTAGTCTTAAGGTTCGGTAGAACCTCTGGAGTTCCTGTTCCAGGGTGAATGTGCTCAGGCTTGGTGTTGGGCAGAAGGATAGTCCCTTTTGGAGTATGTAAGTCTGTGCGGGGGATAAATTGGTAGAGGAGATGTTTACAACTAGGTTGTTCTCCTTACCTGCGATCTGGTCTGTACTTGGCTTCCTTGACCGTCTCCTGCCGCCTCTCCTGGTACGCCTGGTCCTGGTCCCCGTCCTCTCCGTCGGTTGCCTAAAAAACGAGCTGGATGTTTATAGTTTCCTGATCGGTCGCTGTCGGATGAAGAACCGGAGAAATGTTGGTATCTGGTGTCCCACGGGTTATGTTGAGGGTTCCTTTTCCATCGATAAACGTTGTCAAGGCGATAATCTTCCGCGTCGCGTATAAATTTTTGTCGCTTGTTTAGTTCTGTATGTTTCTTATATTCATTCAATTGTTTATCTATCTTATCTTTGGCTTTCTTCCTTTCTTCCTCCGGTGCTGTTGTGGTTAAGGTTGTTTCAGTAATTTCAATTTTCTTGGATAATTCCTCTATTGACTTCTGTAGTTGTTCTAGGGTGAGCAAAATTATATCGAAAGAGCATTTGTTCAAAATACTTTCAAAGCGTGTAGAAAATTCTGTGTTGTCGGAGAATAATGTGGGTCTCAATCTTGATCGCAGACCTCTTGGTATACGATTAGAGCTGTGTCAGCCTGTGAGGTTTGTGCCAGGTCCAAGACACCTAGTACTCACCCTGCTGGTAACCTACGACCCCTACCCTTTCCCAGTAGACCCTGGTCCCATATCTCAATGGACTTTATAACTGACCTACCGCCGGCGGAGGGTAAGACTGTAGTTTGGGTAGTGGTCGATAGGTTTAGCAAGATGGTCCATTTCATTCCCCTGTCTAAACTCCCAAATGCCAAAACCCTGGCGTCTATTTTTGTGAAAGAAATTGTTCGATTGCATGGTATCCCGGAAAATATTGTTTCTGACAGGGGTGTGCAGTTTGTGTCCAAATTCTGGAGGGCCTTCTGTCAAAAATGTCAAATTTCATTGTCTTTTTCCTCTGCCTACCACCCTGAGAGTAATGGGCAGACTGAACGCCTTAATCAGTCTGTGGAACAATTCTTGAGGTTGTATGTTGCTGATGACCAGCAATTATGGGTGAAATTACTTCCATTGGCTGAATTTGTGTCAATTCTTCTGCTGGGGTTTCACTTTTATTTTGTAACCATGGTTTCCATCCCCTTTTTTATTCTGGGTCATCCGTCTCCTCCTCTAACCCTGAGGCGGATAGGCTCTTCTCTGAACTGTGCACAGTTTGGGCCCGGGTTCAATCAAACTTAGAAAAGGCTCAAAGTTCTCTGAAACTCAAGGCCGATAGGAGATGTTCAAGGGGGGTGAATTTTCAGGTTGGGGATAAGGTATGGTTGTCCTCCAAGAATCTCTCGCTTAAGGTAGATTTTAAAAAAGTTTGCTCCTCGTTTTATTGGACCATATAAGATCACGGAGGTGATTAACTCGGTATCATTTAGGTTGGAGCTGCCCGATACATTCCACATTAATAATGTGTTCCATAAATCTCTACTTAAAAAATATTTTGAACCGGTAGTACCATTGAAAGCCTCGCCTCTGCCGGTTCTTGTTAATGATGCGGTCGAGTATGTGGTGTCTAAAATAGTGGATGTCAGGAAGGTATGCAATTCCTTGCAGTACCTGATTCACTGGAAGGGGTATGGACCTGAAGCAAGATCTTGGGTACCTGCCAGGGAGGTTCATGCTCCTAGACTTGTTCGAAAATTTCATTTAGAACACCCTGAAAGGCCATCGCCTGAAGTCTTGGGTCCGGTGGCCCCTCGCAAAAGGGGGGGTACTACAACAGGGTGCTGAAGGCGCACTCGGTCTCCCATCAGCCGCAGACCTGCTGCTTAGCTTCAGGAGTGAGGATCTGTGTTTGACCTCGTTCCCAGGGGCGGCTTTGCTAGCTGGTAGGCTCCCTGCTCCTAGGTCTGCCTTAAGCGCCGAACTGATCACTCAGTGCTCGACTGGTCAGTCTGTCGGTCATGTGATGCTGGCCACGTCACATGACCCTCACTCCCCACTATAAATACAGGCAGCCTGCTGGCCACAGGTTGCCTGTTAATTTAGGTTCCTGGCAGTTGTTGGATACCTGTGTACTTACCTGATCCTGTTCCCTGACGATCCTTTGCCTGCTCCTCCTGTACTGCGCATCCTTCCTGGTATATTGACCTCGGCTTCCATCTGACTATTCTTTGCGGACTCCTTTGGTACTTCTCGACTCTCCTGGTATTTATGACCCCGGCTTCTCCTGACCTTTCTTTGCCTATCCCTCTGTACTGCGTTGTCCTCTTGGTTTTGACCCGGTCCGTTCACTATCCGTTATTTGTCTTGTCTGTCCTTTCCACACATATCCTAACTTAGGGACTGCCGTCCAGCTGTCCCCTGTCATCAGGACTCGTGAGGCAAGTAGGCAGGGCCAGGGGTGAGGGTGGAGCGCAGTGGTCACTATCCTCCCCCCTGTGTGTGTGTGTGTACGTGACCGTTACAACACCATGTAAACATTCACAGTGCAAGTGGAAAAAGTATGTGAACCCTTGGATTTAATAACTGGTATAACCTCCTTTGGCAGCAATAACTTCAACCAAATGTTTCCTGTAGTTGCAGATCAGACGTGCACAATGGTCAGGAGTAATTCTTGACCATTCCTCTTTACAGAACTGTTTCAGTTCAGCAATATTCTTGGGATGTCTGGTGTGAATCGCTTTCTTGAGGTCATGCCACAGCATCTCAATCGGGTTGAGGTCTGGACATATTTTCTTCTGTTTAGGCCATTCTGTTGTTGATTTACTTCTATGCTTTGGGTCGTTGTCCTGTTGCAACACCCATCTTCTGTTGAGCTTCAGCTGGTGGACAGATGGCCTTAAGTTCTCCTGCAAAATGTCTTGATAAACTTGGGAATTCATTTTTCCTTTGATGATAGCAATACGTCCAGGCCCTGATGCAGCAAAGCAGCCCCAAACCATGATGCTTCACCACCATACTTCACAGTTGGGATGAGGTTTTGATGTTGGTGTGCTGTGCCTCTTTTTCTCCACGCATAGTGTTGTGTGTTTCTTCCAAACAACTCAACTTTGGTTTCATCTGTCCACAGAATATTTTGCCAGTACTGCTGTAGAACATCCAGGTGCTCTTGTGCAAACTTTAAACGTGCAGCAATGTTTTTTTTGGACACCTATGTGGTATCCTTCCATGAAATCCATTCTTGTTTAGTGTTTTACGTATCATAGATTCACTAACAGGGATGTTAGCATATGCCAGAGACTTTTGTAAGTCTTTAGCTGACACTCTAGGATTCTTCTTCACCTGATTGAGCAGTCTGCTCTGTGCTCTTGCAATAATCTTTACAGGACGGCCAATTCTAGGGAGAGTAGCAGCAGTGCTGAACTTTCTCCATTTATAGACAATTTGTCTTACCGTGGACTGATGAACAGTAGGGCTTTTGGAGATACTTTTATAACCCTTTCCAGCTTTATGCAAGTCAACAATTCTTAATCGTAGGTCTTCTGAGTTCTTTTGTGCGAGGCATCATTCACATCAGGCAATGCTTCTTGTGAAAAGCAAACCCAGAACTGATGTGTGTTTTTTTTATAGTGCAGGGCAGCTGTAACCAACACCTCCAATTTCATCTCATTGATTGCACTCCAGTTGGCTGACACCTCACTCCAATTACCTCTTGGAGATGTCATTGTTTACATGGTGTGTTCAATAAAAACATGGTAACAATTAATTATTTGTGTGTTATTAGTTTAAGCAGAATGTGAGTGTCTATTGTTGTGACTAAGATGACGATCAGATCACATTTTATGACAAATTTGTGTAGAAATCCATATCATTCCAAAGGGTTTACATACTTTTTCTTGCAACTGTATATCCTCAATAAAGCTGGAAATACTTTTTAACCCTTCAGTGCTGGATGAACTGTTCACACAGACTTCACCCACCTTGCCTTGCTGGTGGTGCCCCATCTTGACACTGTTGCTAACTGTTGTCTGTCTGCCTATTGTCATATTCTATATGGCTCCTGCTGTGGCCTGCATTATGCTACTAATGTCGCTCAATTGTCTCTATGTGTATTCAGTTTCCACATGGTTGAAACCATTGCTTACAGATAAAAAATAAAAAGGTTGGGCGGTAGATACATTTATTTATAGGGCAGCATAAATGTACTTGATTAGTGCATCAATATCAAAATTTTCTCACAATCAAAGCAAATCTGGGGCCTGCATCATGCCACTGCCACTAATGCTTGAGGGTTCTATATACTCACTTTCCACACAGTTGAAATTTATAAAAAAAATTGGGGGATTAAATTTCATGAGGTGGCATATGTACGTGATTACTGTGTTAATATATACATTTTCTCACAGTACAGGCAAGCTGAATGTGATCAATAGACCTCACCTTGCTGCGGAGTGCCCATCTTGCCACACTTGCTGTCTGTCTGCCTACCTACCATCATGTTCTGTGCAGCTGTTGCAAGCTGCAGCCTGCATCATGCAAATTTCCACATTGTGTACAGCTGCTATAATGTTCCCAAAGTTTAAACATCATCTGTTTTCATCAATTTTTGACAGCTTTGGAATATGAAAAAACATGAGACATTTGCTGGTGCAGAGTGATTCTAAACAAGTTGCATGATAAGACCATCAAATGTGCGCTTCCCAAACCTATGTATATCAGTGTCATTTAGACATTGTTTACTATTAGGGATGAGCGAACTCGAACTGTATAGTTCGGGTTCGTACCGAATTTTGGGGTGTCCGTGACACGGACCCGAACCCGGACATTTTCGTAAAAGTCCGGGTTCGGTGTTCGTCGCTTTCTTCGCGCTTTTGTGACGCTTTCTTGGCGCTTTTTGAAAGGCTGCTAAGCAGCCAATCAACAAGCGTCATACTACTTGCCCCAAGAGGCCATCACAGCCATGCCTACTATTGGCATGGCTGTGATTGGCCAGAGCACCATGTGACCCAGCCTCTATTTAAGCTGGAGTCACATAGCGCCGCCCGTCACTCTGCTCTGATTAGCGTAGGGAGAGGTTGCGGCTGCGACAGTAGGGCGAGATTAGGCAGATTAACTCCTCCAAAGGACTTGATTAACTGATCGATCTGCAGCTGTGGATCATTGAGCTGCTGATCCTCAATTGCTCACTGTTTTTAGGCTGCCCAGACCGTTTGTCAGTCACATTTTTCTGGGGTGATCGGCGGCCATTTTGTGTCTTGTGGTGCGCCAGCACAAGCTGCGACCAAGTGCATTTAACCCTCAATGGTGTGGTTGTTTTTTGGCTAAAGCCTACATCAGGGTGAAGCTGTCACACCAAGTGCATTTAACCCTCAGTAGTGTGGTTGGTCAAGCTATCACACCAAGTGCATTTAACCAGCAATAGTCTGTTCATTTTTTGGCCATATACTAAATCAGGGGCAAGCTGCGCCCGTCACCAAGTGCATTTAACCCTCAGTAGTGTGGTTGGTCAAGCTGTGACACCAAGTGCATTTAACCAGCAATAGTCTGTTCATTTTTTGGCCATATACTACATCAGGGGCAAGCTGCGCCCATCACCAAGTGCATTTAACCAGCAATAGTGTGGTTATTTTTTGGCCATATCCCAGTCTAATTCTGTCACTAAATCCATACCGGTCACCCAGCGCCTAAATACTAGGCCTCAAATTTATATCCCGCTAAATCTCTCGTTACCGCTGTCCTGTTGTGGCTGGGAAAGTTATTTAGTGTCCGTCAAAGCACATTTTTTGTTCTGGGTTGAAATACAATTCCCAATTTAGCAATTTAAAAATTTAGTGGTTTCTGCTGTATCAGAGCTATTTGAAATCTATCCCTAAAAGGGTATATAATATTCAAGGTGCACATAGGGTCATTCAGAATAACTTCACACACCCGCTACTGTGCATTTCCAAGTCTAATTCTGTCACTAAACCCATACCTGTCACCCAGCGCCTAAATACTAGGCCTCAAATTTATATCCAGCTAAATCTGTCCTTAGTGCTGTAGCTGGGCGAGTTATTTAGTGTCCGTTCAAGCACATTTCTTGTTCTGGGTTGAAATACAATTCCCAATTTAGCAATTTCATAACTTAGTGGTTTCTGCTATATCAGAGCTATTTGAAATCTATCCCTAAAAGGGTATATAATATTCAAGGTGCACATTGGGTCATTCAGAATAACTTCACACACACCCGCTACTGTGTATTTCCAAGTCTAATTCTGTCACTAAACCCATACCTGTCACCCAGCGCCTAAATACTAGGCCTCAAATTTATATCCTGCTAAATCTCTCGTTAGTGCTGTAGCTGGGCGAGTTATTTAGTGTCCGTTCAAGCACATTTCTTGTTCTGGGTTGAAATACAATTCCCAATTTAGCAATTTCATAATTTAGTGGTTTCTGCTATATCAGAGCTATTTGAAATCTATCCCTAAAAGGGTAGATCATATTGAAGGTGCACATAGGGACATTCAGAATAACTTCACACACACCCGCTACTGTGTATTTCCAAGTCTAATTCTGTCACTAAACCCATACCTGTCACCCAGCGCCTAAATACTAGGCCTCAAATTTATATCCTGCTAAATCTCTCGTTAGTGCTGTAGCTGGGCGAGTTATTTAGTGTCCGTTCAAGCACATTTCTTGTTCTGGGTTGAAATACAATTCCCAATTTAGCAATTTCATAATTTAGTGGTTTCTGCTATATCAGAGCTATTTGAAATCTATCCCTAAAAGGGTATATAATATTCAAGGTGCACATTGGGTCATTCAGAATAACTTCACACACACACGCTTCTGTGCATTTCCAAGTCTAATTCTGTCACTAAATCCATACCGGTCACCCAGCGCCTAAATACTAGGCCTCAAATTTATATCCCGCTGAATTTGAATACAATACATTGGGCCAAATAATATATTTGTTGTTGTGGTGAACCATAACAATGAGAAAAACATCTAGTAAGGGACGCGGACGTGGACATGGTCGTGGTGGTGTTAGTGGACCCTCTGGTGCTGGGAGAGGACGTGGCCGTTCTGCCACATCCACACGTCCTAGTGTACCAACTACCTCAGGTCCCAGTAGCCGCCAGAATTTACAGCGATATATGGTGGGGCCCAATGCCGTTCTAAGGATGGTAAGACCTGAGCAGGTACAGGCATTAGTCAATTGGGTGGCCGACAGTGGATCCAGCACGTTCACATTATCTCCCACCCAGTCTTCTGCAGAAAGCGCACAGATGGCGCCTGAAAACCAACCCCATCAGTCTGTCACATCACCCCCATGCATACCAGGGAAACTGTCTCAGCCTCAAGTTATGCAGCAGTCTCTTATGCTGTTTGAAGACTCCGCTGGCAGGGTTTCCCAAGGGCATCCACCTAGCCCTTCCCCAGCGGTGAAAGACATAGAATGCACTGACGCACAACCACTTATGTTTCCTGATGATGAGGACATGGGAATACCACCTCAGCATGTCTCTGATGACGAAACACAGGTGCCAACTGCTGCGTCTTTCTGCAGGGTGCAGACTGAACAGGAGGTCAGGGATCAAGACTGGGTGGAAGACGATGCAGGGGACGATGAGGTCCTAGACCCCACATGGAATGAAGGTCGTGCCACTGACTTTCACAGTTCGGAGGAAGAGGCAGTGGTGAGACCGAGCCAACAGCGTAGCAAAAGAGGGAGCAGTGGGCAAAAGCAGAACACCCGCCGCCAAGAGACTCCGCCTGCTACTGACCGCCGCCATCTGGGACCGAGCACCCCAAAAGCAGCTTCAAGGAGTTCCCTGGCATGGCACTTCTTCAAACAATGTGCTGACGACAAGACCCGAGTGGTTTGCACGCTGTGCCATCAGAGCCTGAAGCGAGGCATTAACGTTCTGAACCTGAGCACAACCTGCATGACCAGGCACCTGCATGCAAAGCATGAACTGCAGTGGAGTAAACACCTTAAAACCAAGGAAGTCACTCAGGCTCCCCCTGCTACCTCTTCTGCTGCTGCCGCCTCGGCCTATTCTGCTGCTGCCGCCTCGGCCTCTTCCTCCGCCTCTGGAGGAACGTTGGCACCTGCCGCCCAGCAAACAGGGGATGTACCACCAACACCACCACCACCACCTCCGTCACCAAGCGTCTCAACCATGTCACACGCCAGCGTTCAGCTCTCCATCTCACAAACATTTGATAGAAAGCGTAAATTCCCACCTAGCCACCCTCGATCCCTGGCCCTGAATGCCAGCATTTCTAAACTACTGGCCTATGAAATGCTGTCATTTAGGCTGGTGGACACAGACAGCTTCAAACAGCTCATGTCGCTTGCTGTCCCACAGTATGTTGTTCCCAGCCGGCACTACTTCTCCAAGAGAGCCGTGCCTTCCCTGCACAACCAAGTATCCCATAAAATCAAGTGTGCACTGCGCAACGCCATCTGTAGCAAGGTCCACCTAACCACAGATACGTGGACCAGTAAGCACGGCCAGGGACGCTATATCTCCCTAACTGCACACTGGGTAAATGTAGTGGCAGCTGGGCCCCAGGCGGAGAGCTGTTTGGCGCACGTCCTTCCGCCGCCAAGGATCGCAGGGCAACATTCTTTGCCTCCTGTTGCCACCTCCTCCTTCTCGGCTTCCTCCTCCTCTTCTTCCACCTGCTCATCCAGTCAGCCACACACCTTCACCACCAACTTCAGCACAGCCCGGGGTAAACGTCAGCAGGCCATTCTGAAACTCATATGTTTGGGGGACAGGCCCCACACCGCACAGGAGTTGTGGCGGGGTATTGAACAACAGACCGACGAGTGGTTGCTGCCGGTGAGCCTCAAGCCCGGCCTGGTGGTGTGTGATAATGGGCGAAATCTCGTTGCAGCTCTGGGACTAGCCAATTTGACGCACATCCCTTGCTTGGCGCATGTGCTGAATTTGGTGGTGCAGAAGTTCATTCACAACTACCCCGACATGTCAGAGCTGCTGCATAAAGTGCGGGCCGTCTGTTCGCGCTTCCGGCGTTCACATCCTGCTGCTGCTCGCCTGTCTGCGCTACAGCGTAACTTCGGCCTTCCCGCTCACCGCCTCATATGCGACGTGCCCACCAGGTGGAACTCCACCTTGCACATGCTGGACAGACTGTGCGAGCAGCAGCAGGCCATAGTGGAGTTTCAGCTGCAGCACGCACGGGTCAGTCGCACTACAGAACAGCACCACTTCACCACCAATGACTGGGCCTCCATGCGAGACCTGTGTGCCCTGTTGCGCTGTTTCGAGTACTCCACCAACATGGCCAGTGGCGATGACACCGTTATCAGCGTTACAATACCACTTCTATGTCTCCTTGAGAAAACACTTAGGGCGATGATGGAAGAGGAGGTGGCCCAGGAGGAGGAGGAGGAGGAGGAAGAGGGGTCATTTTTAGCACTTTCAGGCCAGTCTCTTCGAAGTGACTCAGAGGGAGGTTTTTGGCAACAGCAGAGGCCAGGTACAAATGTGGCCAGCCAGGGCCCACTACTGGAGGACGAGGAGGACGAGGATGAGGAGGAGGTGGAGGAGGATGAGGATGAAGCATGGTCACAGCGAGGTGGCACCCAACGCAGCTCGGGTCCATCACTGGTGCGTGGCTGGGGGGAAAGGCAGGACGATGACGATACGCCTCCCACAGAGGACAGCTTGTCCTTACCCCTGGGCAGCCTGGCACACATGAGCGACTACATGCTGCAGTGCCTGCGCAACGACAGCAGAGTTGCCCACATTTTAACCTGTGCGGACTACTGGGTTGCCACCCTGCTGGATCCACGCTACAAAGACAATGTGCCCACCTTACTTCCTGCACTGGAGCGTGATAGGAAGATGCGCGAGTACAAGCGCACGTTGGTAGACGCGCTACTGAGAGCATTCCCAAATGTCACAGGGGAACAAGTGGAAGCCCAAGGCCAAGGCAGAGGAGGAGCAAGAGGTCGCCAAGGCAGCTGTGTCACGGCCAGCTCCTCTGAGGGCAGGGTTAGCATGGCAGAGATGTGGAAAACTTTTGTCAACACGCCACAGCTAACTGCACCACCACCTGATACGCAACGTGTTAGCAGGAGGCAACATTTCACTAACATGGTGGAACAGTACGTGTGCACACCCCTCCACGTACTGACTGATGGTTCGGCCCCATTCAACTTCTGGGTCTCTAAATTGTCCACGTGGCCAGAGCTAGCCTTTTATGCCTTGGAGGTGCTGGCCTGCCCGGCAGCCAGCGTTTTGTCTGAACGTGTATTCAGCACGGCAGGGGGCGTCATTACAGACAAACGCAGCCGCCTGTCTACAGCCAATGTGGACAAGCTGACGTTCATAAAAATGAACCAGGCATGGATCCCACAGGACCTGTCCGTCCCTTGTCCAGATTAGACATTAACTACCTCCCCATAACCATATATTATTGGACTCCAGGGCACTTCCTCATTCAATCCTATTTTTATTTTCATTTTACCATTATATTGCGAGGCTACCCAAAGTTGAATGAACCTCTCCTCTGCCTGTGTGCTAGGCCTAAATATATGCCAATGGACTGTTGCAGTGGTGGGTGACGTGAAGCCTCATTCTCTGCTATGACATGCAGACTGATTCTCTGCTGTCATGAAGCCAGATTGTCTGTTACGGGACCTCTCTGCTCTGCCTGTGTGCTAGGCCTAAATATATGCCAATGGACTGTTGCAGTGGTGGGTGACGTGAAGCCTCATTCTCTGCTATGACATGCAGACTGATTCTCTGCTGACATGAAGCCAGATTGTCTGTTACGGGACCTCTCTCCTCTGCCTGTGTGCTAGGCCTAAATATATGCCAATGGACTGTTGCAGTGGTGGCTGACGTGAAGCCTCATTCTCTGCTATGACATGCAGACTAATTCTCTGCTGACATGAAGCCAGATTGTCTGTTACGGGACCTCTCTCCTCTGCCTGGGTGCTGGGCCTAAATTTATGACAATGGACTGTTGCAGTGGTGGCTGACGTGAAGCCTGATTCTCTGCTATGACATGCAGACTGATTCTCTGCTGACATGAAGCCAGATTGTCTGTTACGGGACCTCTCTCCTCTGCCTGTGTGTGTGCTGGGCCTAAATATATGCCAATGGACTGTTGCAGTGGTGGCTGACGTGAAGCCTCATTCTCTGCTATGACATGCAGACTAATTCTCTGCTGACATGAAGACAGATTCTCTGTTACGGGACCTCCCTCCTCTGCCTGGGTGCTGGGCCTAAATATATGCCAATGGACTGTTGCAGTGGTGGCTGACGTGAAGCCTCATTCTCTGCTATGACATGCAGACTAATTCTCTGCTGACATGAAGACAGATTCTCTGTTACGGGACCTCTCTCCTCTGCCTGGGTGCCGGGGCCTAAATATCTGAGAATGGACTGTTCCAGTGGTGGTTTCAAAGGAAAGGACCGGCACTTCGCTGATGTAGATCACAATGTAGATTTATTCAGTCACATATTCAAAATGGCATAGTGACGCGTTTCAGCACAGATGTGCTTTCATCAGACTGCATAAAACATCTTACACTCCAGCTATTTATATATAAATGAAACACAAAGGAACTGACATCATCAAAGAAGCTCCGCCTCCCTCATTAAATAAAATTCGCATATCAAATAATCGCAATGAAAAATTCGCATTGAAAAATTCGCAATTGAAAATTCGCAACTGAAAATTCGCAATTGAAAATTGAAAATTCGCAACTAAAAATTCGCAACTGAAAATTCGCAATTGAAAATTCACAAAAAACATATCCACTCTATACTGGCGAAGATTTTCAGTCACATAGTCCATTCTTGCAGTGATTAATCACGCTGAAGAAAAAAAGAAATATATTTATCAGATTGCATAAGGCCGAATGCCTTATAGGAAGCAGGACACATTGTACTCACGATTGAGGCCCCTGGGCTCCATTGTCTGAAGACGATAGATCCAGTAAGCCTCCCTTTTCAATAACAATTTATTTCTGTCACCCCCTCGACGGGGTAATGATACACCTTCAATAATCTGATACCTCAACTGCGAGATGTTGTGTTTTTTATCATAAAAATGAAGGGGTATTGGGAGTAATAAATTCTGTTTACGGATAGTAGATTTGTGTTTACTTAGTCTGTCCTTCATTCTCATTGAGGTTTCCCCCACATATAGTAATCCACATGGACATTTAAGAATGTAAACCACAAATCTACTATCACAAGTGAACGTGCCCCTTATTGGAATATTTTCACCTGAGTGAGGGTGGGAGAAACATGAACCCTTTATAACGCTGGAACAATTGACACAGTTTAAACAAGGAAAAGTGCCCCGTCTAGGTGTAGATAAAGTACTCTGTCCTCTTTCTATTTTATTACTTCCCACATCCGCCCGGACTATTTTATCCCTAATATTTTCTGCCCGTTTATAGCATATCATGGGTAGCCTCTGGAACTCTCCTATCCGTGGATAGGACTTAGATAATATGTGCCAATGTTGATTAACATTAGTCCTAAGGCGCTGGGACCAGGGATGGTATTTAATCACTAAGGGGATCCTTGTTTCTTTCTTAGTTCTATCTGGTGGTGTAATCTCAGCTTTATTACGCTGTATTTTCAATAGATCAGGGGGGTAGCCTCGCTCTCTAAATTTATTGGTCATATCGTCTAATCTTGTTTGACACATATCCCTATCACTAACGATCCGTCTAACCCTCTGGTATTGCCGCCCTGCTTCTTACTAGAATTGTTCCAGTGGTGGGTGACGGGAAGCCAGATTCTCTGCTATGGAACCTCTCTCCAATTGATTTTGGTTAATTTTTATTTATTTAATTTTTATTTTAATTCATTTCCCTATCCACATTTGTTTGCAGGGGATTTACCTACATGTTGCTGCCTTTTGCAGCCCTCTAGCTCTTTCCTGGGCTGTTTTACAGCCTTTTTAGTGCCGAAAAGTTCGGGTCCCCATTGACTTCAATGGGGTTCGGGTTCGGGACGAAGTTCGGATCGGGTTCGGATCCCGAACCCGAACATTTCCGGGATGTTCGGCCGAACTTCTCGAACCCGAACATCCAGGTGTTCGCTCAACTCTATTTACTATTGCAGTCATTGCGTTTCAGAGCTTGGGGATGTTGGAGGAAAAAAAAATCATTAACAATAATTGAAAAGAGATAGGAGGCTAGAGGGGGTTATATACCAACTTTCAGGGCAATTGGAGCAACTTCAGTTCGGCCTGAATCGATTCGGGTCCGACCCAAACTTTTAAAAAAATTTGGAGGACCCAAAACAAATGTCGACTGGTTTACTCATTTCTAGTTGGGACCCCTGTTGATCACTAACACAAGGAGAAATAAGAGCTCAGACAGAGAGCTCTCTCTCCTCATTGCAGAAAAGGGACTCAATAGAAAGTCTTTGAGCCCATGTCGAGTCCATTGCATTCAACAAGGAGAAACAGTGCTCCAGTGCACAAGTAAATCAGCTGAAGAGTGGTTGAAATAGGTTTCTGCTTTGCAATGACCAAGTCAGAGTTCGGACCTCAATCCTATGTGGATGTATATGCATTGGGGGAGATTTATCAATACTGGTATTTTTTTAAGTCAGACTGACATGTCTCTTAGTAAATTAGGTGTACCTCTGATCCTTTGTGGACCTGAAAGTCAAATCTCTGCCATCTAGGGACTGGTGTAGATGAACTATAATTTATGTGTTTCTGATGTGCATTATAGTAAATCTATAGAGGCCCCATGTCTCTCATTACACCCCTTCCCTCTTATTGCAACTTTAGAAAATTGTCAAGAACTGCAAACAGTTGCAAATTGGATGCACCAAAAAAGATATGCACTGTTATGCTTTCATTTTAGTAGTAGGGTTTGTCTAATTTAGAGCACGTTTTGTTACTAGACAATGCAGAAATCCAGGTGTTTCCAAATGGTTCACCTACTTTTACTTGCACTGTATATTAGATCACATTCAGGTGCAAGGGAGATGTTGTGCAGGTAAACTTTGAAGAGGATGCAGCACTTGCGCAAACACCATGGCCTCTGCAACCAACTGATTTTTGAGGGGCTCCAAAAGTCAGACATCAACAGATCTGAGAATTGAATTCTATCCGGAACTTAGGTTGTGGATATCCTGATACTGAACATCCCCTTTAAAGACATGTAGCAGCCATGGCCCAGCCTCACTGCAGATGAAAACTACACCTAGGTGTCATTTTACTAAACATTAGCATAAATTTCAGATTCTTGCTTGTGCATACACTTTTTTTTGCCAATAAAACTAATGTTTTACCACCAAAACTATGCCAGCGTGCAGATAAACTACATTCTGGCATGGCTTTTGGCTGCAACAGTGCTCTAGTATCTGAGGCCATTATATTTTGCCTTACTTGTCTTTTTCTTCTCGTGTTCCTCTAATGGGCATCATATTTTCATTTAGTCTCTTTCTTCTACCCATACAAAATTCTAACAGTTTGTTTAAGCTTTTTCTTTGTTCTTTGCGATTTTATGTACGGTTGATTTTTTTTAAAACATCACATTTGGTGGCTGCAAGGTTGATTCACAGGAATAATGAGTGGATCATTGGAGTATTTCATTTTTTCACCACAGTAACCACTACAGGCAACAGCAACAGACCATACAGATAAATCTGCTGTCAAAGCCTTCTGTCCATAACATTTCAGAAGAATGAAGGTAAACAAAATATGCTTCTCCGAGGGATTAGATCTTTATTTTTTTAGCAAATCTATTGTATTATTTATAGCGCTATTTTTGTAAGTTTATTTTTAGATTAAGTTTATTTTATATTATCTTATATTCAATGCCAATTTTTAAGGCCAATCTCTCCAGAATTATAGTATATAAAATAATGAATTCTAACTTATCTATGATCATGTTTTCCCATTCACTATAAATTTCCATTTTGTGCCCAGGGCTCATTAAATAATCTCCATCCAAAATTTCTTTCATATTCCTCCTCCCTGTGCACATCTGATGAGATTAATTGTGTGTGACTGATAAGCATCCTTGTATGCAAACAGTATATTAGGCGATATATTGCACAAAGTAATGCACCTTGTGTCGCAGTAAGTACAACATTGTGAAAGTAAAATTAGGCATAAATGGTTAAGGCAACAGCAGTATGACTATGTTTTATGTTTGTATGACTAGTTATATAGAAAGCACAGACATGTTCTTCAGAATTATAGAAAAAAAAATGCAATCACTCCATATTCTGTTACCATAGGGCACACAATCCAAGGAAAGCCCAAAAGCACAGTATATCCTCTGAAATTTGAACAAAAAAAAAAAAAAGGTTGCCTGGTCATATCCATAGCCTCATATAAAGTTTTTTAAATACTAATATCCACAGTAACTGGTGTTTGCAGCAGGGACAGTAGCTAGATGGATTGGGAGGGACTAAGTAAGGTCCTGGTAAGCTGTCACAGGTATCTGGAGCCATGCTGACTGCAGCACACAGATGCTACAGGGTGCATGAGGGAGGATTCATAGAGCAAACATGACAATAAAGGTCGTCCCATAGACGCTCAGTTGGGTTCAAGTCTGGGTAATTAGGGGGCTAAGGTAGTAACTATAAGTCTTGGTCATGCTCTTCCAATGTTGGATATTACTAGCCATATTACATGTTGCATTGTCTTGCTCCACCCCAGGAAAGACAATCAGCATGTATGGGTGTACGTGATCTTCAAGTATATATTCATACTGAAATCGGTTGAGAGTGTTCTTCCAACAATGGTTGCAGGGTGTTCGGCCTCTGATGTATCTTGCCAGCCAATGTCCATCTGTTTTATGAAGCAGAAAACGTGACTCATCAAAAGAAAGCAATCTATTGCCAATCAACAGAGGTCCAAGTCCAATACTGCTAGGAAAATGTAAGCCTTTTCTGTCAATGCAACTGCATTTGCAGAGGTGCAGTGTCTATCTTTCTGCTTTGAAGCTCCATATGAAATTGGGTTCATGTCTGAACAGCGTGTTGTTCCGCCCTTGCTCACCTTCATAGCCAAAGTTCACATCTCATATCAGTGACACATGGTGCTCCACAGTTTCCATGGCACTTATTTGCAATGATGCAATTTGACCACTAACTATACTCTTTTACCACAGCAGCATGTGAACGGTTTAGAAACTGCATAGTTTCAGAAATACTGCTATCCTTAGCCAAAAAGCAAATAATTATCCCTTTTTGCAACTCTGATAAATTGCCCTTTTTACTTATTACATCAGCAAGATATGTGTATGTGCAGACATCAAAAGTAGGAAGTGGTCATAAATCATAATAATGTGACTCGGCCTTGTGTACATACATATATACAGTGGCACGCCAAAGTTTGGGCACCCTTGGTCAAAATTTCTGTTACTATGAACTGTTAAGCAAGTTGAAGATGAAGTGATATCCAAAATACATTTTAAGCAATATCAGTGTACTAATTTGATTTTGTAAAATTGAGAATTAAAAAAGGAAAGGAGTACCTTGCAAAAGTATGGGAACCCAAGAAGATTTGAGTGCTCAGATAACTTTGACCAAGGTCTCAGACCTTAAATAGCCTGTTAGGGTTAAAGTTTGCTCACAATCGTTAGGAAAGGCCAGCTGATGCAAATTTTAAAGTGGAGCTTTCACCGTTCCTGACATTACAATATGAGTACCTGGCACTGTAGGGTATGTTGAGGAGATGTCATTGCGCTTGACTGCAAAAGATCTTCAGGAAGATTTAGCAGACTATGCAGTTGTGATACATTTTCCTATTGTTCAGCATCACCTGCACAGATATGGCCTTTATGAAAGAGTAATTAGAAGAAAAGTTTTTATGAGGAGGTGAGTAGTAGCCTGGACAGAGGGGAGACTGTTGATGTAGTGTTTCTGGATTTTGCAAAGGCTTTTGATACTGTTCCTCATAGACGTTTAATAGGTAAAGTAAGGTCTATAGGCCTGGAAACTATAGTTTGTAATTGGATTGAAAACTGGCTGAAGGACCATGTCCAGAGAGTTGTGGTCAATGATTCCTATTCAGAATGGTCTCGGGTTATAAGTGGTGTACCCCAAGGTTCAGTTCTGGGTCCTCTATTATTTAATTTATTTATTAATAATATTGAGGATGAGATTAATAGTGCCATTTCTAGTTTTGCAGATGATACTAAGCTATGTAGAACTGTACAGTCTATGGAAGATATCCATATACTACAAGCTGACTTGAACACTTCTGAGTTATTGGGCATCAACTTGGCAAATGAGGTTCAATGTGGACAAATGTAAAGGTATTTATCTTGATAGCATAATCTCATTGCTTCATATGTCCTAGGTGATGGGAGAGTCACTTATAGAGAAAGATTTGGGTGTCCTTGTGGATGGCAGATTAAATTATAGCATACAATGTCAATCAGATGATTCTAAGGCCACAAGGATATTGTCATGCATTAAACGAGGCATGGATTTGCAGGGCAGGGATGTAATACTACCACTTTACAAAGTGTTGGTGCGGCCTCATCTGGAATATGCAGTTCAGTTCTGGGCACCAGTCCATAGAAAGGACGCACTGCAGCTGAAAAAAGTACAGAGGAGAGCGACAAAAATGATAAGGGGCATGGAGGGTCTTAGTTATGAAGAAAGATTAAAATAATTTTATTTAGTCTTGAGAAGAGATGTCTAAGGGGGACATGATTAACCTATACAAATATATAAATGGGCCATACAAAAAATATGATGAAAAACTTTTCCATGTAAAATGTGCTCAAAAGACAAGGGGGCACTGCCTCTGATTGGAGAGGAAAAAGTTCAGTCTCCGGAAGCGTCAAAGCTTTTTTACTGTAAGAACGGTAAAGCTATAAAATAGACTTCCTCAGGATGTAGTTACAGTGGACAGTTTTAAAAAGGGTTTAGATGATTTCTTAAAAGTAAACAACATTAATGCTTATGAAAATGTGTAGAAATCTGAGTCTCAATTCCTTCTGGGATTCGCATCCCCACCTATGCTTTGGTTCAACTTGATGAACTTATGTATTTTTTCAACCATATTAACTATGTAACTATGTAAATCCTCTCCTGCTTTACCACAAAATTAACTATGTAAATCCTCTCCTGCTTTACCAAAAAAGTTTGCAAAAGAACATCTAAACAAGTCTAATGCATTTTGGAAACAAGTTCTTTAGGCAGATGAGGTTAAAATAAAACTTTTTGTCTACAATGAGCAAAGGTGTGTTTGGAGAAAAAAAGCATGCAAAATTTCAAGAAAAGAATACCTCTCCAGCCATTAGGCATGGGACTGGATGAACCAAGCTTTGGGGTTGTGTTGCAGCCAATGACATTGGGAACATTTCATTGGTAGAAGGAAGAGATTCATTAAAATCCCAGCAAATTCTGGCACCAACTGTAAAAAAGTTAAAGTTGAAAAGAGAATAGTTTCTATAAATTTATAATGTCCCTAAGCATACCTCACAATCCACCAAAGGCTACTTCAAAAAGCGCAATCTGAAGGTTTTACCATGTCCCTCACAGTCCCCTGATCTGAGCATCATTGAAAATCTGTGGATAGACCTAAAAAGAGCAGTGCATGCAAGACGGCCAATGAATCTCACAAAACCGGAAGAGTTTTGCAAGAAAGAATGGATAAAAATCCCTCGAACTAGAACTGAAAGACTTTTGGCTGGCTGCAAAAGTGTTTACAAGCTGTGATACTTGCCAAAGGGGGTGCTACTAGGTACTAACCATGAAGGGTGCCCAAAGTTTTCCTTCTGTCCCTTTTCTTTTAAAAATTTAAAAGATGAAAATAAAAAAAATACATATTTTTGCTGAAAAGCCAACGGAATGTATCATCTTTAACTTGCTTAACTATTCACAGTAACTGTAATTTTGACCAGAGTTGTGTAACACTGTTTATATATTTTCCCCATTGGTAGTGGGGAACAACATAAGGAGGAATGAGAGTCCTTGAAAATAACCTTTTCAACATGGATTGAATGTTGGAATGTCATTTATTACAGTATAACAAGAAAGAGAGACAGGGGCGGCACAGTCACACACACAGTCCAACTTGAATCAGCAAGGAACAGGTAACAGGCTGCTCAGAGACTCCGCACTGACGGCAGTGCTCAGCTGCTGATAGCAGAGAGATTCTGATAATTGCAGTAGCGGAGAAATGAAAAATGCAGCGGCACTCACCAGTGTGATGAAAATCAAGCGGGTACTTTATTCCAACAGGCAGGGGGCAGACAATTCTAGACACGCATGAGAAGAGCGACGGCCATTTTACGCTAGCAAGCGCTTCCTCAGGCTCTGCGTCGGCGCATGTTTTGCGCATCACCCTTTTATAGCGGCACCAATGATCGTCAGTGCTAATTGACAAAGCAGCTGTGCCTTCATTAAAGGTCAGTATAAATGTATCAAAACAAGAAATTAAAAAACCAACAAATAACAGGCAATATAATATAGTGACACAAATAATCAGTGTTTGCAACAATGTATAATTACAGAAAGGAACTTAAATCGTTCCTGTCATTTAAACCCAGTTCACCCAGAGCCTGGGTGCGCAGGATCCACCTCGCTTCTCTCTGCAGGAGGAGATGGTGTGCAAGACACAGGGTCAAAAGCTTTATTAACTGCAGGAGTACCTATGTAGAGTACTTGCTGCAGTATGATTGCGGACAATTCTATGTTGGGAAAACGATCAGGTGCCTCTTTGAGAGAGTCAGAGAACATTTTAATTCTGTGAAAACTGGTAAAGGCTGCCCCAGGGTTATAGAACATGTAAGGAACACACATACTGACCTTTAATGAAGGCACAGCTGCTTTGTCAATTAGCACTGACGATCATTGGTGCTGCTATAAAAGGGTGACGCGCAACACATGCGCCGACGCAGAGCCTGAGGAAGCGCTTGCTAGCGCGAAACAGCAGTCGCTCTTCTCATGTGTGTCTAGAATTGTCTGCCCCCTGCCTGTTGGAATAAAGTACCCGCTTGATTTTCATCACACTGGTGAGTGCCGCTGCATTTTTCATTTCTCTGCTACTGCATTCATTTATTACAGTGTTTACAGTAAGAATTTTGCTAACTCATTTTAGTTAAAGAAATATTCCTGCCTCAGATATTTATGACATATTCACAGACTTATATACAAGAAATATATTATATGTGTGGGTCCAATAGATTAATCTTTTCCTTTTGGCTCCATAAAGATGAGCAGCTTTTCAAAAATGCGGAACTATGTATAGTTTATGTGTCTATATGTCATCACTTGTAGTTGTGATTCAAATTGCGGCCTGTGGTGGATTTTGCTGGCATGTCGCAGCATTGTATTGAATATGCATTGTGAGACATTGGAGTGTGTAAAAAAATTTGCGGAAAGGCGAGAGTGGACATATTTGAAAGTCGAGAATGGGTTTACCAGATGCAGATGAAGAATGAATGAAGAATGATACATATGGGAGTTAAGGAAATAAACAAGGAAGTGTATATTTCTCATTCCAGATTGGACAGGGGTTGAAACCATATTCTCCTGTGAATATGCCATAAATGACTAATAAAAAAAATACAATTTTTATGTTATAATACTGCAACCTTCGGATTCTAAAGAACATAAACTACATAGGGCAAGAAGGAATCAGACAAAAATAACATTTTAGTAAAAGGCTATATGCTTTGGTTTTGGAACAGGTTTTAAATATATTCTATAACACCACCATTCAACTGACATGTCAACAACAAGGACAAATTGCAAGGTTATGCAAATTAAGGAAATAGCAGTTGTTGCTAAGATCTGCAGATGATCAAATTTATAAATACTCCAATCTGTGGCATGGCGGGGGGGCATAAAATTCATATTGAAAGCAATGTTTTGAAATCTAAAAAATTATATCAAGTTATGTGGGATGATTGTGTGTTGTTTCCTGTTTGTCAATGTGCCAGTTATCGCCACTAGTCTGAACCTAATAGGGACAGAATCCTTGAACTGAGAGATCTTGGCGTATCACTCCGGCAGATAATAGCACTGCTCAACATTGCATGTACTGTTGTTTGGACGAAAAACAACATACTGGAATGATATCAAGAGGTGTGCAGAGACAAACCTATTGTTTGATTAGCAGAATGGCACCTAGTGATCCTTTCTGTACTGCAAGTGAAATTGAACATCACATCTCAAGCCTAGGATGACAGTATCTACTTAAACCGTCAGAAAACGTTAAATGTTGATCGCGAATATTCTAATCACAATTTTTTTCCGCAAACATTGGCACTTCGAGAATTTGCAAAGATGTAGAATATAGTGCTTTATCTTCGTAATCGCGAATATTCTAGATTTTTTTTCATCAGTACCCTCACTGCTTCTTTCTTGTGGGCCAATAAGAAGGCTGCAATATCTTTGTCTGAGCTTAGCAACATCCCTAGCAACCAATAGGAAAGTTGCCTACCCCTTACTATATAAGAACCTCCCCAGCAGCCATTTTCTGCAGTTTTTTGCAGTTCTGAGAGAGAGAGAGGGCAGTGTCATTGCTGTGCTCTGTGCTTTGCGGAGTCAGCTGGATCCTAAATTAAATTAGATAGTAAGTTAGCTCATATATATATATATATATATATATATATATATATATATATACAGTATAGTTAGTGGGAGATAGTCAGTGTAGGTTAGATAGTGATATAGTGTAGCTGATAGGTTCCAGTGCAGGGTGTTAGGTAGTGTGATAGGAATATAGGAATTACTGTACTGGGCTTCAGTCTCAGGAAACTTCTAGCAAAAAATGTAGCAAAAGTGAGCCACGCCTATATTGCGCGCGTAATACGCTCATATTACATTGCCGATTTTCGCAATCAAGAAAATAATGATTGGAGATCACAAATTCTAGAATTTTCAAATTTATGGCGAATATTAGGCCAAAATTTGTGAAATATAGCGAAAATGAATATTGACTATGCTGCTCATCACTATTTGCTATGACATTGGACTACAAGCCAAACATTCAGTGACAGGTGTTCCATTGACATTACGCCACCGCTTTCAAAAGCTATTGTAACGCATAGCATTACAGCAATGAAGGCTGGATTGGACGGCTGTACTCTTCAGACATGAGTACCACTTTTGTCTTGGATTCAATGATACCTATGGATTGGTCTGGAGATCAAGTGGACAGCGCCATGAAGAGGCCTTTACATAGGAATGTCACACCGGTACTACTCCTGGAATGAAGGTGTGAGGTGGCTTATCCCCTCTAGTCTTCATTTCAGGTAAACTAAGGCCCCTTTCACACGAGCGAGTATTCCGCACGGGTGCGATGCGTGAGTTGAATGCATTGCACCCGCACTGAATCCTGACCCATTCATTTCTATGGGGCTGTTCACATGAGCGGTGATTTTCACGCATCACTTATGCGTTGCGTGAAAATCGCAGCATGCTCCTCTTTGTGCGTTGCGGTGCAATAATCCACGCAACGCAGGCCCCATAGAAGTGAATGGGGTTGCGTGAAAATCGCAAGCATCCGCAAGCAAGTGCGGATGCGGTGCGATTTTCACGCATGGGTTCTAGGTGACAGTCTATTCACTGTATTATTTTCCCTTATAACATGGTTATAAGGGAAAATAATAGCATTCTCACTACAGAATGCATAGCATAATAGTGCTGGAAGGGTTAAAAAAATAAAAAAGTTAACTCACCTTCTCCTCTTGTTCGCGTAGTTCGTTCCCGGTCTGTTCTTTTCCCGCAATGCACCCGCCTCTTATCTGGGCAAAAAACATGACGCCCGTGTGAAAGAGGCCTAACAGTTTGACGTTACAGTAATTTGGTCATGGTCATTTCTCCAAAGTGTCCCAGGAGCCGTTTTTTAATAAGACAACGCTAACTCGCATGTTGTTTGTGTTACTGTGAGCAGCCTGCATATCCTAAACATGCTACATGCTGTGTGGCAATGATATGACTGTGAAAAAGAAAAAAAAAACAAATAATAATAATAATATAGTACACAGCCAGCAGGAATTGTATTGGAGGGAGTGTATATCTCGCCCGGAAAGTTAAGCTGGGCAAGATATTAAAAGCCGGGTAATGTTGTTTTGTTCAGGAGCATAGTTGCTGAACTGTTGGTAAATGGTAAAATCAGGGTCGGCTTGGTTGGAGTGGTGAATAGGTGGTGGTGGGATTCACCACTCCCATTTCCACTCCATTACAGAGAGTGGGGGAGACTCAGCCTGTTCAGCTGAGGAAAGAGTCCCTCATTACAGGTACATAAAAGTCTGAGGGAACCAACAGTGTCTCTCTGTAAACAACCCAGCTGAGAGACACCAGCAGTCTACAGGCTAGTAACAGAGCCAAGTGTTACCATACCCTGGGAGCTTGAGGCAGAGGCCTCAGTCATTATACCAGCCAAGCGAATGCATTTTGATATTGTTTCTGTTTAGCCGAACCAGGTGAATGTTTTTTGATTTTATTTCCTCTGGAGCTAAAATAAATCTCTACATTGTGACTGTTGTGTCTGTGTCACCACCACACAGGTACATCAGGTGTCCAGGAAGGTTTTAGACCAGGTATAAGCTCTCTACTCGTACCGTTCCCGAGATATTCCCAAAAAATGCATTATCCAATAGAAGCTTGGTCACATGGCCCTTATCAGCCAATAGAAGCTAGCAGGTCCTCCAGTCTCCACATACACAGTTTTACTCCAGGTTTCCATAACAACCCAGACATTTTTCTTCACTGCTGTAGTAGACCTTTAAAGAAAATCTGTCACCAGTTTAATTGCTATTGAAGTAAAGCCATGGCCTAATAGCACTTAGTACCTTATTTCAAGATGTGCCTTTGTTCCAGCAATAGACGTTTTTGTCCTCTGAAAATCCAGTTAATTTGGTATGCAAATGAGCCAGTAAGTTGCCCAGAGGGGCGTCACTCTTGCAGGAAGGAGCCCAGACATGCCCCCTACCACAATGTGTGCACCCTCAAAATACTTAAAACCCCACCCCCAGGTCCAATTAAGCCACACCCCTGCTCTGATTAGGCCACGCCCCTACCACTCCTGAGCCGATGGGGATTGAAAAAATGAAGGTAAAAGTCAACTTCTGTCAGCTACAGGGGTGGAAGAGAGGGTGACTTTCTCCCTGCAGCTCACACTCAGACAGTACAGTGCTGCTGTATTAGAGTGAGCTGTTCAAAAGGACACGCCCCCAATTCAGTAAAGGACATTGTGGAAGTCACTGGCAAGGGGGTGGTAAGCTGTGAAAGTCACTGTTAAAGGGGAAAGCTGCTGTACAGGTCAAAGTTAAGGGGGTGGGCTGCTGTGAAGGTCCAATTTTAAGGGACGGGGCACTGTGGGGGGGTTCAGTGTTAAGGGGTGGGGGGCTGTGGAGGTCACTGTTTTGGGGGTGGGGTGCTTCAGCTAGTGTGTGTATATATATATATATATATATATACATATATATAGAGAGAGAGTTAATTAACTCTACAAACAGGTGGAGCAGCAGTCTGGTGGCATAAAGAGAGCAGAATAAATATGTCTCCAACTCCGGACCATGCATTTATGCTTTGGCAGCTATAAACATACAGAATGCCAGTTGTAGCGGTGGAAGGGAACTTTTTGTTTCTGTGTCTAATATAGAACAATATCATTCATGGTGTTAGGACTTGGCATGTTCTTTTGATCATTTATTTATAACTGTATCACTTTTATGTGCAATTACACACCTGTATAAACAATCATAGCAAGAAGAAGATTTGTTATACTTCCCTTATTAGGTACAGAACACATACAAATAAAGTACAGCAAAAGCTCTATTATCATAAGCTACAAAATAAAATCGACATTACACAGACTCATATTTAATACATTTTTTCCTCTGAAGCAGCTACAGCATAAATGAAAAACATTTTAAGTGCAATTCCTTTTATATATCCAGCACAAAATTTCCTCTTAAAGCTTCCAAAAATGCATTTTTTTTCTTCTGCTTGCATAAGCCAGCCACAAAACCCAGCCTGAAAAAAATATGCAGATTCGAATAATTGAAGACCAAAATAACATTGCAAGCAATTATCTGATGTTCTTAAATATCAACTTGTCATCCTGGTTGTTGCAGCTACAATCTGATTGTAAACTTCTTCCTATAATTAAAAATGGCCATTTCAAGGACCTCTGAGGAAAGTGCCAGCATATATCTCTCCTACCTGCTGTCAAGTTAAATATCTGTTTTTTTTTCACAGTACATAAATCTAATTTGAAAATAAACTGTTATTAACCCATCTGGAACAAGTCCTGCTGGATTTGCAGACTGATAAGACTGATCTCAAAGTGAAAACTAAGCATAATATCAGCGCAAACACAGTATCCTGGCTTTAAAAAAAAGTGAAAAAAAAATACAAAATACAAAACAAATTGGCACGATGGGTGGTGATGATAAACTATGAAGAACAACAAAAAATAGGTATCAGTTTCCAAAAAGTTCTTGGTATTAACACTAGCGCTAGGCAACATGTTCAAATCACTCAACAGCATGAGTGTTTCAGTCAGATGGAAAGCAAATTTGCATTATACGGATTATATAGCCAGCCAGCACAGCAGAAAGATTAGGCCTCACAATTTTCCAGGTACTGTTTAAAATCTTCTCCCCAGCTAAAGGATATAGTTGACAGCTCGCACTCATGAGTCAAGTTAATCTGGAACACTATCCGCCCATTTTGCACTTTAACAGTCCCTAAAGCTGTTTGTAATATGCATATGAACTGAACCATTGTTGAGATCAAATTTTTAATACCCAAGTGAAATAGGGAAATAGGAAGATAAAATAAAAGCTTGCTGCTATGATGCTAAGGAGTCGCAGAGGAAGGGAAACATTGCTTCAGTGAATACGGGGCTTTGGCTACAGTAGATGCATAAGATGCTGGAGGGACTTGTACAGTCCCTCCTCTAATGCATGGCTAATAGCTTAAGCATTAACTGTGTCAAGCTTCCAGGCAAAGTTTTCCAGTCCCTTGTTATTATGAAATTAGAGCTGTGTGAAATTAAACTCTTACCTATTTTCTTTTCCTCGCGTAGGAACGGCTACCACAACCAAGTTTCTGGTTCGGAACAGAAATAAACTTTTAACGATTGAATCCCTGACATTTTAGTGGTTTGAAAGCATAGATTTGAATGCAAATCCAGGAGAAAATACAAAACGCGATAGACATGAAGTGGAGAGAAACACAAGGAGGCAGAAAGCGGTTCTACAGACACCAGCACACTACATGCTTTGCTACTTTTAAAAAGAGAAGTTGACAGAAATATATAATTCATTAGTCTGATGTTGGTTTCCTTTATGTAAATGGACCTGAGCCAATGCACTTGTAAAAGCCGCATAACAGAGCAAAACATTTAGTATTCTTCGTTTCGGTAGAGAGCAGATATAAAGTGGTTTTATACTAAATATTAAGAAACTCTGAAATGCTTTTATTTTTGATTTAATGCGATTTTGTATTGGACATAGCACAGCTTGGGTTGCAGAACTGAATTTGTCATTTGGCACAATATGTCATAATGTGACAGTGGTTCTCTTCTGGACTTCCTCTAAAGATATTACAATATTGTAAAGGTGTAAACCAGCGATAGACATTTATGACATATCCATAGGAGGTGACATAAATGCCTGATGCAGTTTGATAAAACCTTATATTTCACTCACAATAGGGGACTTTAGAAGGTATTACTTTGTGAGAACAGAAATAACAGAGTAGAAGTGACTGTTACTCTCAATAGACTGTGTGAGGAGCCTACTGAAACAGCCGAGTGCCAGCCCACTCCCCTGTTTCCCAGACACCAGGGGGTCAGCACTTACAGAAGTCCTAGCTCACCTTATTAAAGGGGTTCTCCAGGAATAATTACTTTATTATAAATATATTCTCATATCCTTTTCATTAGTTATAATGGCTCATTTTCCCTAGGGAGCAATTATTAGGAGAAACAAAATGGCCGCCATCCTGTTAGTACACGCAAAACCTGTCCTAATCACACAGCAGGACAAGTTACTTCACAACACTGAGCTAAAGAGCTGCCTCATACTCCTCTCTGCTCTGCTTGTCAGGGATTATGATCCTGACTACAGTTTAATATGATATTTAGCTGAATCTTTGTGGGAATGGAGCTCATCAGGAGGCATGAAGTACAGAGAGTACAGAGAGGACACACTGTTGTAATGGAGACTGCACACAAGTGCTGCTTATCACCAACATCTGCTCATAAACTCCATTCCTATAGAGATTCAGCTAAAGATATTATCAGCTGTATTCAGCATCATAATCCCCGACAAGCAGAGCAGAGAGGAGGATGAGGCAGCACTATGGCTCATTGTGGTGAAGTAACTTGTCCTCCTGTGTGATTAGGACAGGTTTTGTGTGTACTAATAGGACAGTGGCTATTTTGTTTCTCCTAATGATCGCTCCCTAGACAAAATGAGCCATTATACCTAATGTAAGGTATTTGGGAATATATTTAAAATGAAGTAATATTTAAGTATTTTTATTTTCTTAATTGCCAGACAACCCCTTTAACAGCGGGATAGGACAACCCATTTAAATTTATTCTAAGAGTCCGTACAAATACAATGATACTAAATAAGTGTAGTTGTTTATGCTTTAGTAGTTTAACATAAAAGTATAGACAAAAGTAATGATGCTGGGCTGCATTTTGAGTTGCATAATTTTATTTATTTTTTGTTTTTTTTCCATTGACATAGCTCTATGAGGGCTTGTGTTTTTTTCTAGACAGGTTAAAATACTGTTACCATATTGGGTTGTTTATAATGTGTATTTATTTATTTTTATAAATTGTGCTTGGAGAGAACTTAAAAGAAGAAATTCCTTTATTTTACTTTTTTTGTATTTATTTTTTTATTTACCATACCATTCTCTATGGTAAACCAATCAGCACTTCACAGTCACCTTTTCGGGCACTGATTGGATGACAGGAACACTTTCCTCTGTCAAACAACTTAGATGCCATGGTCATTATTGACTGTTGATAAAATAAAATAACGTAATTAAAAAAGTTGCCCTTTGCCTCACCCACTTTATTTGACTTCTGTTTTGGAAAACAGGGGAATAGATGCTTCAAAAATATGGCTGTCATTCTGAACAGCATATATTTCAATGAATTTACACCAAAACCCAGCATAAATACATTGATAGATCTCCCCTATACAGCTCTAAATCACTGATTCTATTCACATAATTTATTGCTAAACTGTCTGTCTGCAGCTACCACTAGGGAGAGCTCAGTGCATAGGAATTTATACAGTTATCACTGACTGCGATGGAAGCTTTAATAGCCTATGCATTGAGCTCCCCCTAATGTCATCTGCATGAAAATACAGTGTTTTCTTGTCAATAACAGAAATATTAGTTTACATCTAGACCATCTTCGCTCAGGCTCCTTAGCAGTCATGTGATCTGCCTACATTGAAGGCACAATGACACAGATATACAACATGATGAGCCTGTCACCTACATGACATGATTTAAACTGATGATATAACTCTGTGGGGCGCAAATACATAACACTGATGGTATCTGGGTTCACTTATTTTGAGTCTCCATAGCTAAAAAAACGAAGTTTTAACAATATGCAAATTATCTATCACAACCGCCCAGGGTGGACGAGTTTGCATCCTTGTGTTGTCATTCTCATCTACATTTATAATCCAGCACCTGCCCGCTTCACCATTGGGCCCAGGCATGTGCAGTACATTGCCCACTGTGGACAGAGGCACAGTGATATGCAGTGCACATGGGACAGTTAAGTAACCAGTAACCGATGCATGGACAATGTATTCCGCATGTTCGGGCCCGGCGGTGAAATACCAAGTAAAGATAAGCAAATTGTCCAAAATGAGTTTCTAGTCTGATTCTGTAAAGTTACAGTCAGATTCTATTTGGTTTGAATAAGTTCAACAGCCTTCAGCCCAAATCAAAAGTACCCCAATTGCCCTGAAAAATTGAGTATAACACACTGGGGCTGTAACCAATCCCTTTCAAGATTTTAATGCCAATAAAACATTAGTAACATGCAAGTGACAGTGACATCTATGGCTGTGGGTAAACAAATGGTAACCAGTGGTAACAAAAAGTCTATTTAAAAACACACTGCACTGTTGGATTTTTTTTAATTAACAATCCAAAAATAGTCCTTTTTGTGTCAGATGCCTTCTTCTCTGTCTTCTGATCTGTAAAAGGTTGGCTATAATTTTGAGCAATTCCCATGGAATGAATCACAAATATTTTGGATTTTCCAAAATTCCATTTTTGGGGGGAAATTTATAACAAATTGGATTCACGAAGAATTGATTTGCATATCTCTACTGTTAAACAAAACCTATGCCAGTGGGGTCAAAAGGAGGGATTTGTACTGAAGCTGCTGTGTTTTGCTTACCGTGGATTACCTAGAGTGATCCATTGAGACACGTTTCAGCTATGTGTACAGGACAAAGTCAGTCTTTAAAGGGGTTGTCCAGGATCTTTAAATTGTTGGTCTATCCTCAGTATAGACTAGCAATATCTGTTTAGCAGGGGTCCAACAATCCATACCCCAATCAGGTTCTCTGAAGTAGCTGTGGGAGAAGGACCATCCATTGTATAGTAAATTAACCTTGTTACTACAATGCTACTTTCATTGACAATTATGGTTAAAATTGATGAAGCTATGTAGTTCCAACACTTAGTTCTGGGTTGTCGCACCCCCGCCAATCAGATATTGATGATTTATCTTGAGGATAGGTATTGAAATATAAAATTCCTGGACACACCCCTTTAACCTCACCCTAAAATGATGATGGTTCCCATTCACTGAAGGCAAGCAGAAAATAATGAATGTAGCACAAATTCTTTTAGAATATTTTTTACAACATAGTGGTCAAATACAGTTCACATGACTCTGGACAGCCTCGTTAAGATACTGTACCACTAGAAGTACATTAAAAAGGTTATTCATTATTGCTATTTAGCATTCCCTTAGCTGAGAATGCTCAGAGATCCGACAGTGTGGAACAATTTGTATCACGGTTACAATTATGCACCATGACTTGATTGTGGTACATTTAGAATGTTCACATGTTCATAGCCGCAATTAAATACAACTGCAGATTCTGTGTATGCCATAATTTGCATAAACGTGGTCACAAAGAGTAATTAGCACTTCATTAATATGCAATGAAGTACTAATTTACAGAGCGCCTAAAGCAGTTGTAAACTTTAATTTGCTTTTAGATTGAATTTTGTTACAGTGCAAATATCACAGGATACATTTTGCTAATCAACCCCAAAGAATTGTAAGCCATTGTCTGTGCTGGGGGAATTTCTTAAGAACTTTAAATCTGCAAAACTGAGAGTAGAGATGGGATGAACTATAATTTAGAGAAAATGATTTAAATTTCATAAAATGCAGCCTTAATTGGTCTTAAAACCCGTTATGCTATCCTTTCATTTTAAGAGATGCTCTAAATCCAAAATAAGAACATAAGAACAATATTTTAAATGAAAAACAATACTTGAAGTGAACTTTCCGGATAGTTATATCTAAGAAGTCCTTATTATACTTGTGACTATCGTTTTAAATTAAGCTTTGATCCATCATAGCTAATAAACATTTCTTTATCCTCTTAAAGGGGTTGCCTGAGATAATCAAAATCTCAATCCTACAGTGTCTAAAAAGATGAAAAAGGAAAACAATATCATTAAAGGGGTTGGCCTCTCTGCTAGCACTTATTAAAACTATAAAGAAAGTAGGTAGATATTACACTTACTAATATACATTCTTAAGAAGATCTGCCTGGTTTTCCTGCTATTGGCAGCCAAGCCCTCCTGTCCTGCTCTCACCATGCCCCTCCTGTCCTGCTCTCACCACGCCCCCTCATATCCTGCTTTCACTACTTACCTTCCTTTCCTGCTCTCACCACGCCCCTCCTGTCCTGCTCTCACCACGCCCCCTCCTGTCCTGCTCTCACAACGCCCCCTCCTGTCCTGCTCTCACCACGCCCCCTCATGTCCTGCTCTCACCACGCCCCCTCCTGTCCTGCTCTCACCATGCCCCCTCCTGTCCTGCTTTCACCACGCTCCCTCCTTTCCTGCTCTCACCACGCCCCCTCCTGTCCTGCTCTCACCATGCCCCCTCCTGTCCTGCTCTCACCATGCCCCCTCCTGTCCTGCTCTCACAACGCCCCCTCCTTTCCTGCTCTCACATGCCCCCTACTGTCCTGCTCTCACCACGCCCCCTCCTGTCCTGCTCTCACCATGCCCCTCCTGTCCTGCTCTCACAACGCCCCCTCCTGTCCTTCTCTCACCATGCCCCCTCATGTCCTGCTCTCACCATGCCCCCTCATGTCCTGCTCTCACCACGCCCCCTCCTGTCCTGCTCTCACCACGCCCCCTCCTGTCCTGCTCTCACCACGCCCCCTCCTGTCCTGCTCTCACCACGCCCCCTCCTTTCCTGCTCTCACCACGCCCCCTCCTTTCCTGCTCTCACCACACCCTCTCCTGTCCTGCTCTCACCACGCCCCCTCCTGTCCTGCTCTATCATAGCCAAACCAACAATTCAGAAGCTTTAACCCCTTCTGAGCTGTCAGTATGGCTGAGGTCAATGATATCAGCAGCAGTCACTGGTCTCGCCATCTATAAATGTGTGCCCTCTCCTTCCCGCACTCTGAATATGGTGATATGTGACCCCCCACCACTGCATATAGAGATCCGTGACCCCCTGTACACTGTATACAATTAGTGTTGAGTGTGAATGTTCGAAATATAGTCACGAGTTATAATTGAATCCATAATACGGAAGTCAAAACAGAAGCTTTTAAGAGGCATTCGATTTTGATCCTTCATAATACAAGTCTATGGGCAGCAGAACGGATCCGTCCTGGTTTCCATTATGCAGGAGTACAGCCCTGCTTAACGAAAACCAGGACGGATCCGTTTTGCTGTCCATAGACTTATGACGGAATGTAAAACGGAAAACCTTTAAGAGGCATTCCGTTTTGATCCGTCATAATAAAAGTCTATGGGAATCATAACGGATCCGTCTGGTTCCCGTTATGCAGAACGAAAAAAAATGTCCTGTCGACAGGACTTTGTTTTACGTCTTGTATAACGGGAACCAGACGGATCCATTATGATTCCAATAGACTTCTATTATGACTGATCAAAACGGAATGCCTCTTAAAGGTTTTCCGTTTTGCATTCCATCATAAACAAGTCTATGGGCAGCAGAATGGATCCGTCCTGGTTTTCGTTAAGCAGGGCTGTACTCCTGCATAATGGAAACCAGGACGGATCCGTTCTGCTGCCCATAGACTTGCATTATGAAGGCTCGAAATCGAATGCCTCTTAAAGGCTTCTGTTTTGACTTCCGTCTTATGGATTCAATTATAACCATGTTATAACGGAAAACAAAAATGGAATCCATAACGCTGATGTGACCATGCCCTCTTACTTATCCAGTTATTTTATTGGTTATTATTTTAGTTGAAGAATGTTTGCTTATGCGAACAAAATCCTTATTCCCAAGCAACTGCATCTGAATATACAACACATTCATACTTTTTTTTTTAAATCAAAAATTGGAAAGTTTTCAGATGTTTATACCTGTACTATCTAGCCAGAACACATGCAGTGAAAGTCTGAACTTTTGCATTCAATAATACAAATGGTATGTGTTATGTGAAAAGGAATTTCTGACATCTCACAGTGGAAATCCTATTTTCTCCCATAAAGAGTCTTTTTACATCAAGTAGACGGACTGCATGCAGTTTATCCACTGTGCAATAACCATGGTAAAGTACTTCAGAGTCATCTAAAAGAGTAGCTTCACCTGGGGTTATTGATCCTTCTAACAGACAATCCTATCTACCCAAGGAAATATGCCTATAGTGCCATGTTGGTCAAAATACAGAATACATACACTATTTTCACCTCAACTAATCATTGTGGGCAGACAAGAAACAATTGTAGCAGAGTCACTAATCCTCCTGACAACTACTTTAGTATGATCTTTCTTTCTGCTGATAATATGGTTAGGGATCTGGTGATTTGATATATATATATATATATATATATATATATATATATATATAATAAATCATAAATAGAACATTAGCTTCTGTATATTAAGATGTACCTTTACAATAAACTTATATGCAATAATGTAAACATCCCTATACCTAGTTATGAAATGTGTATCACACGAGACTCTTGAAGTGTGAATGTACTGTAGCTTGCGTAGTCATTTTTTTTTATAACTAAATACACAATTAACTGACTTTTCTCTATGGACAAAAAGATTGCTTTAAGCGAGTTCTGTATGTGGACTTCAAGCTACTGAAGTATGATTTTTTACTGCCATTCAGGGAAAATCTATTTGTTACCATGAAGCACACTTAAATTCGTCTTTGTAGAGGATAGAATTTTCCCTGAAATTCGGATCAGATTTGCTCAACACTAGTGAAGAGCTACTGTAAAACTAGCCTTAGGCCTCTTGCACACGACCATATGGCCTTTTCTGTATTTTGCGGTCCGTTTTAAACGGATCAGTTTTTCGTTCGGTTTCCGTTTGTGATCTGTTTTTTGCGGATTGCAAATGGAAACGGAAGCATACAATAATGTTTAAACAGTAAGTACATAAAAAAATTGGGCTGGGCATAAAATTTTCACTAGATGGTTCCGCAAAAACTGAACGGATACGGAAGACAAACAGATGCATTCCGTTTTGTTTTTTTCTATCTTTGAATGGAACGTAAATACGTAAATACAGAAACGGAATGTATACAGAGTACCGTCCGTTGTTTTTGCGGACCCATTGAAGTGAATAGTTCCGCATACGGACCACAAACGGAGCACAAAAAAACTGAACAGAAACTTAAAAAAAAATAACATTTGTGTGCAAAAGGCCTTAGGGTGAGTTCACATCACTGTTTAGCTTTCCATTCTTCTCATCTGTCAGAAGAACAGAAAAATAAAGAAAAAAAACTGATCTGTTAATTTGAGCATTACTTATGATCAGTTTGCGTCAGTTTGTGTCACTTCCGTCAGAGATCAGTTATTTATGATGCGAGAAGAAATGCATGCAGTACTTTTTTTTTTTCCCGTTAAAAATAAATGATCTCTGACGGAAGTGGCATAAACTGATACAAACTGATGATAACTGATACTGAAAAAAAGACAGATCAGTTATTTTTAGTGCAAACCAATGATAACTGAGCATAACTGATGCATAAATTAAATTCCGGGTCCGCAATTCCGATCCCGAAAAAAATAGAACATGTCCTATTCTTGTCCGCAATTGCTGACAAGAATAGGCATTTTCTATTAAGTGCCGGCGATGTGCCGTCCTCAAAAGGCGGAACGCACTCGCCGATGTCCGTGTTTTGTGGATCCACGGATCCGTAAAACACAAATGGACGTGTGAATGGACCCCTATTTGGATAGTTTCTTCAGAGAAGAACAGAAGGCTTAAAGCACTTTTTTTGATGTGCAAAACAAATTCTTGCTCATCCGGTGAAAGCATAGTTGATGTGTACACCAAAATCATTGATCCTGGGCCGCAGATCTTTCTTTGTAAAGAACGATCTGATGCCCAGAAGCAATGATTCTTTAAGGAGATGAATGATCAATAGCTCATTTCTGTATTTAACTGCAGCTGTCATGTAGTTATCTGGAATGAACAGTTTGTTCCTGAGAATCCTGATAATTGCCTGCACAGTTTGCATGTGTCAAAGGACCTTTAACCCCTTAAGGATCATGCCATTTTTCACCTTAAGGTCCAGATTAATTTTTGCAAATCTGACATGTGCCACTTTATGTGGTGAAAACTTTAAAACACTTTTACTTATCCAAGCCATTCTGAGATTGTTTTCTCATCACATATTGTACTTCATGACAGTGGTAAATTTGAATCAAAATATTTCATTTTTATTTAAAAAAAATAAAAAAATTGGAAAAATGTGCAACTTTCCAAATGTCCATTTTTCTACTTTTAAAACAGAGAGTGATACCTCAAATAATACTTATTACTTTACATTTCCTATATGTCAACTTCATGTTTGGATCATTTTGTGAATGCCATTTAATTTTTTTAGGACGTTAGAAGGCTTATAAGTTTAGAAGCAAATCTTGAAATTTTTCAGACAATTTCCTAAACCAACTTTTTAAGGCCCAGTTCAGGTCTGAAGTCCCTTTGTGAGGCTTACATAATAGAAACCACCCAAAAATGACCCCATTTTAGAAACTACATCCATCAAGGTATTACAAACTGATTTTACAAAATGTGTTAACCCTTTAGGTGTTCCACAAGAATTAATTGAAAATGGTTATGAAATTTCAGAATTTTACTTTTTTGGGCAGATTTTCCATTTTAATGATTTTTTTCCGCTAACAAAGCCAGGATTAACAGCCAAACTTAACTCAATATTTATTGCCATGATTCTGTAGTTTAGAGAAACACCCCATATGTGGTTTTAAACTACTGTGTGGCCACATGGCAGGGTGCAGAGGGAAAGGAACACCATATTGATTTTGGAAGGCAGATTTTGATGGACTATTTTTTTTTTATACCATGTCCCATTTGAAGCCCCCCTAATGCACCCCTAGAGTAGAAACTCCAAAAAAGTGACACCATTTTAAAAACTGCATCCTTAAAGGTATTCAAAACTGATTTAACTTAGAGTAAAAACTACAAAAAGTGACTCCATTTTGGAAACTACAGGATAAGGTGGCAGTTTTATTGGCACTATTTTAAGGTACATATGATTTTTGGTTGCTCTATATTACACCTTTTGTGAGGCAAGGTAACAAAAAAATATCTGTTTTGGCACTGTTTTGATGTTTTGTTATTTACAATGTTCATCTGACAGGTTAGATCATGAGCTATTTTTTATAAAGCAGGTTGTTACGAACACGACAATACCAAATATTTTTTGGGTTGTTTGTTTCAGTTTTACATAATAAAGCATCTTTTTTTTAGTGTCTCCATATTCTGAAAGCCAAAACAAAAACCTACAAGAAATTGCCAGACCGCTTATAAATAAATATCACTTTAGTGCATGAATTGCATATGACTTACAAACATAATTAAAAGACATAGATGCAGGGAAAAGAAGGTGGCATCAACTGGAGGGAAACCACAGCGAATAACACGTTCACAAATCACCCATCAATATAAACATGATTTCATTAAAGTGCAAGTGCAAACCAAATTCATTACAATCAAAAGGACAAAGAACGTTTACCCATGCTGTGTCTCCTCCAGGATGGCTTTAATCCCGACGTGTGTTTCGGCGGACCTTCGTCTGACCCCTTTTGAATGTTATCATGTCATTTTTAGTGTTACTATAGTCTGAGAGCCATATATATATATTTTTTTTTGGGCGATTCTCTTAGGTAGGGTATCTTTTTACGGTATGAGATGACTGTTTGATTTGTACAATTTTGGGGTGCATATGACTTTTTGATCGCTTGCTATAACAGTTTTTGTGATGTAAGGTGACAAAAAAATGGCTTTTGTGATACAGTTTTTTTTTTTTTTTTTTACGGTGTTCACCTGAGGGGTGAGGTCATGTGGTATTTTTATAGAACAGGATGTTACGGACGTGGCAATACCTAATATGTATACTTTTTTTTAAATTTTTTTTTACATTTTGCACAATAAAAGCATTTTTGAAACAAAACACTTTTCTTTTACTTTTTTTTTTAAACTTTATTTCTGTCCCACTCTGGGACTTCAACGTTTGGGGGTCTGATTCACTCTGCAATGCTTTTCAATACAATACATTAAAATATTAGGGAAAAATTATTAGGGATTTAAAGTGTAGTCACAAAGTGCAGCTGGTTTAATAGTAAATGGCTAATTGGAATAAAATACAATGAAAAAAATCACTAGAAGGGACAGTTTTGGGAATAGTGCAAGTGTATTTTGCACTTAGCCTAGCCACTTGAAAGAGATTGGGAGTCTGTGAAGAAGTTAAAGATGCACTCCAGCTTACATAGTGCAGTGTAGGCCATTATAATAGATCAATGTAGATGTTCTTGTGTATAAATATATTGTTGATGTTCCATGTATGTGTTGTCTGTCACCTTGGCCTATCTTTACCTATCATAAGTTTCTCCTAATGCATCTGACATTTCCAATTATGCCATTGGTTTGACAGAAACAGAGGGAATTAAATCGTATTGCTCTGATCAGAGTCCTGTATAAGGGCATCAAGTGAAAATTCACTGACATTGAATGTGTGTCTGATAACTCACACTGCAATCTCAGTGTATTCTGGTATGTGGGTTCAGCTTGTCTCCCCTGCCTCCTGCGTTTGATTTGGTTTATTCCTGTCAGCACTTACAGGCAGGAGTCAGGGGAGAACAGTGTGAAGGTGTATCTCATGGAAATACACCGTAGATTCTGCATTCTGCACACACAATTACTGCAGACAGTGTGAGTTAGAGAAGTTTTATAATAATGCAGCTACATTTATACGATTGTACTCCTGATCTCTTAGATAAGACAGAAATTATGTATTTACCAGCACGCTATACATGGGAGGTGGAATTTGGTGTGGCCTGGTGTTTGAGAGCTTCCAGGAGGGAGCCACCTTGGGAAGACTTACATCCTTTTTACAGCAGAGAGCAAGCTCTGTTCTGGTTTTTATAGTGGAGATCACATAACAGTGTTGCCTATAATGAAAGGGCTCAAATGTTTGGAGACAACTGAGCTGGGATGAAAAAAAGTGCACTGCTAGAATATTGCTGATGAGTATCCAAAAGGAAAAGGTCAGAGTGCTTCTTTAACAACGTAGCAAAAGGTGGCAGAGACAAAGAAGGAAGAATAGCTGAGAAGTCATATAAGAGCGATATTTAACTGAAACATTTAATACCAAACATTAGAGTTGAGCGAACACCTGGATGTTCGGGTTCGAGAAGTTCGGCCGAACTTCCTGAAAATGTTCGGGTTCGGGATCCGAACCCGATCCGAACTTCGTCCCGAACCCGAACCCCATTGAAGTCAATGGGGACCCGAACTTTTCGGCACTAAAAAGGCTGTAAAACAGCCCAGGAAAGGGCTAGAGGGCTGCAAAAGGCAGCAACATGTAGGTAAATCCCCTGCAAACAAATGTGGATAGGGAAATGAATTAAAATAAAAATTAAATAAATAAAAATTAACCAAAATCAATTGGAGAGAGGTCCCATAGCAGAGAATCTGGCTTCCCGTCACCCACCACTGGAACAGTACATTCTCAGATATTTAGGCCCCGGAACCCAGGCAGAGGAGAGAGGTCCCGTAACAGAGAATATGGCTTCATGTCAGCAGAGAATCAGTCTGCATGTCATAGCAGAGAATCAGGCTTCACGTCACCCACCACTGCAACAGTCCATTGGCATATATTTAGGCCCAGCACACAGGCAGAGGAGAGAGGTCCCGTAACAGACAATCTGGCTTCATGTCAGCAGAGAATCAGACTTCATGTCATAGCAGAGAATGAGGCTTCACGTCACCCACCACTGTAAGAGTCCATTTTCATAAGTTTAGGCCCAGCACCCAGGCAGAGGAGAGAGGTCCCGTAACAGAGGATCTGGCTTCATGTCAGCAGAGAATCAGTCTTCATGTCATAGCAGAGAATGAGGCTTCACGTCACCCACCACGGTAAGAGTTCATTTTCATAAGTTTAGGCCCAGCACCCAGGCAGAGGAGAGAGGTCCCGTAACAGACAATCTGGCTTCATGTCAGCAGAGAATCAGTCTGCATGTCATAGCAGAGAATGAGGCTTCACGTCAGCCACCACTGCAACAGTCCATTGGCATATATTTAGGCCCAGCACACAGGCAGAGGAGAGAGGTCCCGTAACAGACAATCTGGCTTCATGTCAGCAGAGAATCAGTCTGCATGTCATAGCAGAGAATCAGGCTTCACGTCACCCACCACTGCAACAGTCCATTGTCATAAATTTAGGCCCAGCACCCAGGCAGAGGAGAGAGGTCCCGTAACAGACAATCTGGCTTCATGTCAGCAGAGAATTAGTCTGCATGTCATAGCAGAGAATGAGGCTTCACGTCAGCCACCTCTGCAACAGTCCATTGGCATATATTTAGGCCCAGCACACAGGCAGAGGAGAGAGGTCCCGTAACAGACAATCTGGCTTCATGTCAGTAGAGAATCAGTCTGCATGTCATAGCAGAGAATCAGGCTTCACGTCACCCACCACTGCAACAGTCCATTGTCATAAATTTAGGCCCAGCACCCAGGCAGAGGAGAGAGGTCCCGTAACAGACAATCTGGCTTCATGTCAGCAGAGAATTAGTCTGCATGTCATAGCAGAGAATGAGGCTTCACGTCACCCACCACTGCAACAGTCCATTGGCATATATTTAGGCCCAGCATACAGGCAGAGGAGAGAGGTCCCGTAACAGACAATCTGGCTTCATGTCAGCAGAGAATCAGTCTTCATGTCATAGCAGAGAATCAGGCTTCACGTCACCCACCACTGTAAGAGTCCATTTTCATAAATTTAGGCCCAGCACCCAGGCAGAGGAGAGAGGTCCCGTAACAGAGGATCTGGCTTCATGTCAGCAGAGAATCAGTCTGCATGTCATAGCAGAGAATCAGGCTTCACGTCACCCACCACTGCAACAGTCCATTGGCATATATTTAGGCCCAGCACACAGGCAGAGGAGAGAGGTCCCGTAACAGACAATCTGGCTTCATGTCAGCAGAGAATCAGTCTGCATGTCATAGCAGAGAATCAGGCTTCACGTCACCCACCACTGCAACAGTCCATTGTCATAAATTTAGGCCCAGCACCCAGGCAGAGGAGAGAGGTCCCGTAACAGACAATCTGGCTTCATGTCAGCAGAGAATTAGTCTGCATGTCATAGCAGAGAATGAGGCTTCACGTCACCCACCACTGTAAGAGTCCATTTTCATAAGTTTAGGCCCAGCACCCAGGCAGAGGAGAGAGGTCCCGTAACAGAGGATCTGGCTTCATGTCAGCAGAGAATCAGTCTTCATGTCATAGCAGAGAATGAAGCTTCACGTCACCCACCACTGTAAGAGTCCATTTTCATAAGTTTAGGCCCAGCACCCAGGCAGAGGAGAGAGGTCCCGTAACAGACAATCTGGCTTCATGTCAGCAGAGAATCAGTCTGCATGTCATAGCAGAGAATGAGGCTTCACGTCAGCCACCACTGCAACAGTCCATTGGCATATATTTAGGCCCAGCATACAGGCAGAGGAGAGAGGTCCCGTAACAGACAATCTGGCTTCATGTCAGCAGAGAATCAGTCTGCATGTCATAGCAGAGAATCAGGCTTCACGTCACCCACCACTGCAACAGTCCATTGTCATAAATTTAGGCCCAGCACCCAGGCAGAGGAGAGAGGTCCCGTAACAGACAATCTGGCTTCATGTCAGCAGAGAATTAGTCTGCATGTCATAGCAGAGAATGAGGCTTCACGTCAGCCACCACTGCAACAGTCCATTGGCATATATTTAGGCCCAGCACACAGGCAGAGGAGAGAGGTCCCGTAACAGACAATCTGGCTTCATGTCAGTAGAGAATCAGTCTGCATGTCATAGCAGAGAATCAGGCTTCACGTCACCCACCACTGCAACAGTCCATTGTCATAAATTTAGGCCCAGCACCCAGGCAGAGGAGAGAGGTCCCGTAACAGACAATCTGGCTTCATGTCAGCAGAGAATTAGTCTGCATGTCATAGCAGAGAATGAGGCTTCACGTCACCCACCACTGTAAGAGTCCATTTTCATAAGTTTAGGCCCAGCACCCAGGCAGAGGAGAGAGGTCCCGTAACAGAGGATCTGACTTCATGTCAGCAGAGAATTAGTCTGCATGTCATAGCAGAGAATGAGGCTTCACGTCAGCCACCACTGCAACAGTCCATTGGCATATATTTAGGCCCAGCACACAGGCAGAGGAGAGAGGTCCCGTAACAGACAATCTGGCTTCATGTCAGCAGAGAATCAGTCTTCATATCATAGCAGAGAATCAGGCTTCACGTCACCCACCACTGTAAGAGTCCATTTTCATAAAATTAGGCCCAGCACCCAGGCAGAGGAGAGAGGTCCCGTAACAGAGGATCTGGCTTCATGTCAGCAGAGAATCATTCTGCATGTCATAGCAGAGAATCAGGCTTCACGTCACCCAACATTGGAACAGTCCATTGGCATATATTTAGGCCCCGGCACCCAGACAGAGGAGAGGTTCATTCAACTTTGGGTAGCCTCGCAATATAATGGTAAAATGAAAATAAAAATAGGATTGAATGAGGAAGTGCCCTGGAGTCCAATAATATATGGTTAAGGGGAGGTAGTTAATGTCTAATCTGGACAAGGGACGGACAGGTCCTGTGGGATCCATGCCTGGTTCATTTTTATGAACGTCAGCTTGTCCACATTGGCTGTAGACAGGCGGCTGCGTTTGTCTGTAATGACGCCCCCTGCCGTGCTGAATACACGTTCAGACAAAACGCTGGCTGCCGGGCAGGCCAGCACCTCCAAGGCATAAAAGGCTAGCTCTGGCCACGTGGACAATTTAGAGACCCAGAAGTTGAATGGGGCCGAACCATCAGTCAGTACGTGGAGGGGTGTGCACACGTACTGTTCCACCATGTTAGTGAAATGTTGCCTCCTGCTAACACGTTGCGTATCAGGTGGTGGTGCAGTTAGCTGTGGCGTGTTGACAAAAGTTTTCCACATCTCTGCCATGCTAACCCTGCCCTCAGAGGAGCTGGCCGTGACACAGCTGCCTTGGCGACCTCTTGCTCCTCCTCTGCCTTGGCCTTGGGCTTCCACTTGTTCCCCTGTGACATTTGGGAATGCTCTCAGGAGCGCGTCTACCAACGTGCGCTTGTACTCGCGCATCTTCCTATCACGCTCCAGTGCAGGAAGTAAGGTGGGCACATTGTCTTTGTAGCGTGGATCCAGCAGGGTGGCAACCCAGTAGTCCGCACAGGTTAAAATGTGGGCAACTCTGCTGTCGTTGCGCAGGCACTGCAGCATGTAGTCGCTCATGTGTGCCAGGCTGCCCAGGGGTAAGGACAAGCTGTCCTCTGTGGGAGGCGTATCGTCATCGTCCTGCCTTTCCCCCCAGCCACGCACCAGTGATGGACCCGAGCTGCTTTGGGTGCCACCCCGCTGTGACCATGCTTCATCCTCATCCTCCTCCACCTCCTCCTCATCCTCGTCCTCCTCGTCCTCCAGTAGTGGGCCCTGGCTGGCCACATTTGTACCTGGCCTCTGCTGTTGCCAAAAACCTCCCTCTGAGTCACTTCGAAGAGACTGGCCTGAAAGTGCTAAAAATGACCCCTCTTCCTCCTCCTCCTCCTCCTCCTCCTCCTGGGCCACCTCCTCTTCCATCATCGCCCTAAGTGTTTTCTCAAGGAGACATAGAAGTGGTATTGTAACGCTGATAACGGCGTCATCGCCACTGGCCATGTTGGTGGAGTACTCGAAACAGCGCAACAGGGCACACAGGTCTCGCATGGAGGCCCAGTCATTGGTGGTGAAGTGGTGCTGTTCTGTAGTGCGACTGACCCGTGCGTGCTGCAGCTGAAACTCCACTATGGCCTGCTGCTGCTCGCACAGTCTGTCCAGCATGTGCAAGGTGGAGTTCCACCTGGTGGGCACGTCGCATATGAGGCGGTGAGCGGGAAGGCCGAAGTTGCGCTGTAGCGCAGACAGGCGAGCAGCAGCAGGATGTGAACGCCGGAAGCGCGAACAGACGGCCCGCACTTTATGCAGCAGCTCTGACATGTCGGGGTAGTTGTGAATGAACTTCTGCACCACCAAATTCAGCACATGCGCCAAGCAAGGGATGTGCGTCAAATTGGCTAGTCCCAGAGCTGCAACGAGATTTCGCCCATTATCACACACCACCAGGCCGGGCTTGAGGCTCACCGGCAGCAACCACTCATCGGTCTGTTGTTCTATACCCCGCCACAACTCCTGTGCGGTGTGGGGCCTGTCCCCCAAACATATGAGTTTCAGAATGGCCTGCTGACGTTTACCCCGGGCTGTGCTGAAGTTGGTGGTGAAGGTGTGTGGCTGACTGGATGAGCAGGTGGAAGAAGAGGAGGAGGAAGCCGAGAAGGAGGAGGTGGCAACAGGAGGCAAAGAATGTTGCCCTGCGATCCTTGGCGGCGGAAGGACGTGCGCCAAACAGCTCTCCGCCTGGGGCCCAGCTGCCACTACATTTACCCAGTGTGCAGTTAGGGAGATATAGCGTCCCTGGCCGTGCTTACTGGTCCACGTATCTGTGGTTAGGTGGACCTTGCTACAGATGGCGTTGCGCAGTGCACACTTGATTTTATCGGATACTTGGTTGTGCAGGGAAGGCACGGCTCTCTTGGAGAAGTAGTGGCGGCTGCGAACAACATACTGTGGGACAGCAAGCGACATGAGCTGTTTGAAGCTGTCTGTGTCCACCAGCCCAAATGACAGCATTTCATAGGCCAGTAGTTTAGAAATGCTGGCATTCAGGGCCAGGGATCGAGGGTGGCTAGGTGGGAATTTACGCTTTCTCTCAAATGTTTGTGAGATGGAGAGCTGAACGCTGCCGTGTGACATGGTTGAGACGCTTGGTGACGGAGGTGGTGGTGGTGTTGGTGGTACATCCCCTGTTTGCTGGGCGGCAGGTGCCAACGTTCCTCCAGAGGCGGAGGAAGAGGCCGAGGCTGCAGCAGCAGAAGAGGCCGAGGCGGCAGCAGCAGAAGAGGTAGCAGGGGGAGCCTGAGTGACTTCCTTGGTTTTAAGGTGTTTACTCCACTGCAGTTTATGCTTTGCATGCAGGTGCCTGGTCATGCAGGTTGTGCTCAGGTTCAGAACGTTAATGCCTCGCTTCAGGCTCTGATGGCACAGCGTGCAAACCACTCAGGTCTTGTCGTCAGCACATTGTTTGAAGAAGTGCCATGCCAGGGAACTCCTTGAAGCTGCCTTTGGGGTGCTCGGTCCCAGATGGCGGCGGTCAGTAGCAGGCGGAGTCTCTTGGCGGCGGGTGTTCTGCTTTTGCCCACTGCTCCCTCTTTTGCTACGCTGTTGGCTCGGTCTCACCACTGCCTCTTCCTCCGAACTGTGAAAGTCAGTGGCACGACCTTCATTCCATGTGGGGTCTAGGACCTCATCGTCCCCTGCATCGTCTTCCACCCAGTCTTGATCCCTGACCTCCTGTTCAGTCTGCACACTGCAGAAAGACGCAGCAGTTGGCACCTGTGTTTCGTCATCATCAGAGACATGCTGAGGTGGTATTCCCATGTCCTCATCATCAGGAAACATAAGTGGTTGTGCGTCAGTGCAGTCTATGTCTTCCACCGCTGGGGAAGGGCTAGGTGAATGCCCTTGGGAAACCCTGCCAGCAGAGTCTTCAAACAGCATAAGAGACTGCTGCATAACTTGAGGCTCAGACAGTTTCCCTGATATGCATGGGGGTGATGTGACAGACTGATGGGGTTGGTTTTCAGGCGCCATCTGTGCGCTTTCTGCAGAAGACTGGGTGGGAGATAATGTGAACGTGCTGGATCCACTGTCGGCCACCCAATTGACTAATGCCTGTACCTGCTCAGGCCTTACCATCCTTAGAACGGCATTGGGCCCCACCATATATCGCTGTAAATTCTGGCGGCTACTGGGACCTGAGGTAGTTGGTACACTAGGACGTGTGGATGTGGCAGAACGGCCACGTCCTCTCCCAGCACCAGCGGGTCCACTAACACCACCACGACCATGTCCACGTCCGCGTCCCTTACTAGATGTTTTCCTCATTGTTATGGTTCACCACAACAACAAAAATATTATTTGGCCCAATGTATTGTATTCAAATTCAGCGGGATATAAATTTGAGGCCTAGTATTTAGGCGCTGGGTGACCGGTATGGATTTACTAACAGAATTAGACTTGGAAATGCACAGTAGCGTGTGTGTGAAGTTATTCTGAATGACCCTATGTGCACCTTGAATATTATATACCCTTTTAGGGATAGATTTCAAATAGCTCTGATATAGCAGGAACCACTAAATTATGAAATTGCTAAATTGGGAATTGTATTTCAACCCAGAACAAAAATTGTGCTTTGACGGACACTAAATAACTTTCCCAGCCACAACAGGACAGCGGTAACGAGAGATTTAGCGGGATATAAATTTGAGGCCTAGTATTTAGGCGCTGGGTGACCGGTATGGATTTAGTGACAGAATTAGACTGGGATATGGCCAAAAAATAACCACACTATTGCTGGTTAAATGCACTTGGTGACGGGCGCAGCTTGCCCCTGATTTAGTATATGGCCAAAAAATGGACAGACTATTGCTGGTTAAATGCACTTGGTGTGACAGCTTCACCCTGATGTAGGCTTTAGCCAAAAAACAACCACACCATTGAGGGTTAAATGCACTTGGTGACAGGCGCAGCTTGCCCCTGATTTTGTATATGGCCAAAAAATGAACAGACTATTGCTGGTTAAATGCACTTGGTGTGACAGCTTCACCCTGATGTAGGCTTTAGCCAAAAAACAACCACACCATTGAGGGTTAAATGCACTTGGTCGCAGCTTGTGCTGGCGCACCACAAGACACAAAATGGCCGCCGATCACCCCAGAAAAATGTGACTGACAAACGGTCTGGGCAGCCTAAAAACAGTGAGCAATTGAGTATCAGCAGCTCAATGATCCACAGCTGCAGATCGATCAATAATCAAGTCCTTTGGAGGAGTTAATCTGCCTAATCTCGCCCTACTGTCGCAGCCGCAACCTCTCCCTACGCTAATCAGAGCAGAGTGACGGGCGGCGCTATGTGACTCCAGCTTAAATAGAGGCTGGGTCACATGGTGCTCTGGCCAATCACAGCCATGCCAATAGTAGGCATGGCTGTGACGGCCTCTTGGGGCAAGTAGTATGACGCTTGTTGATTGGCTGCTTTGCAGCCTTTCAAAAAGCGCCAAGAAAGCGTCACAAAAGCGCCAAGAAAGCGACGAACACCGAACCCGAACCCGGACTTTTACGAAAATGTCCGGGTTCGGGTCCGTGTCACGGACACCCCAAAATTCGGTACGAACCCGAACTATACAGTTCGAGTTCGCTCATCCCTACCAAACATCTTTACATAGGCCATGTTAAGCATCACTGATAATCCAGTACAAATACATGGGGTGTTGTAAGCTCTTTAGGAGATATGGAAAAAATGTTTGATTCTGGCACATTATGATTAATAAACCTCCCCCAGTATGTTCAGTTCTGAAATGGTTGTGAGAATTCTTGCTCAATCAGCCACAAGCGCGTTTGTGAGACTGTTTCCTGATTACTGTGGGATTTCCAGTTTATCCCTAATATGTTCATTGGATTGTGAGACCAATGGTCTGTTCAGGCCAGTCAAATTGTTCTATTCAACTTAAATCTCTTTTCATGAAGATGATGTTTTGTATGAGAAAATGGTTTTACTGGGATAAGAAAGGTCAGCTCACACCGCTCTCGATTACATTGCCATTTTACACTGCTGCATTATGACTTCTCTTCTATTGAATCAAGGGCTCTGGACAAACCTTGATATACATTTCCAGACTATTATTTTCCACTCCATCAAAGTAGTCACCCAACTATACAGATATCACCAAAACGTCTTGCCATTTAAGCTGTTGCTAAAGGTTCCCTTTGGTGTGTCTTTTGCTAGGTATATAAGTTACACGTATTTTTGAGAACTATGGAAACTGTACTTTTTATGCAGGATGGAAAATCATAATTCTTCTGCAATAATAACTCTCAGGACATAGAGTTTGTTCACATCTGTACCACATATGTTTGCAGTTCTGCTCCATTATAAGATACAAATGGTGCCTGGACTATAATGGGCTCTGTTGGGTTTCCCCCAATGAGCCTAAAAGTTTATTGGACAAGGAAATTTATGATGATGTAAGCAAAGCCTTTAAAGGCAATCATACCCATTTGTCTAAAGTTGAAAACGAATGACTTTAACCAAAACAAACCTTAATCGGTTGAAATTTAGTAACAGACTATTGTTTAAGAAGACCTATGAGAGATAATTATCATCTGAAAAGAAGTTGGCCATGTTTAATATTTTCATCCAATGTTAGAACAAAAGATCATTCAAAAGAAAAGAACATTCCCAGAAAATGGTTCCTCTATTGCCTGGCTTCATTCATGGTTGGCCAGTTTGAATAACTGTAATTAGTGTTAAATCAAATCATCCAAAGTGGAATTCGTTCTGAAGTTTAGGAAAATTTGATTTGTCGCGAAGCTGCATTTCCTCGCGTTTCGTTGTATGAAAAACAATTTTTGGCTGAAATGGTGGCTGAAATCAGGCTTTGACTGGCCCACAGGGGTACTGGTGAGTCCCCCGAGGGGCCTTTGAGCAAGGTGGGCCCCTTGTCTTCCACCTCCTGTGCAAGTGGCACATAACACAATAAACACTGCATACATAAAACTGGGTCAAATACTTAAGAAACTACCCAGTTTATTATTATAGACATGTTCATGTTGTTAAAATGACTACTAGGTACCGAGACAAAGTCCTCCTTTCCCAAAGTTGCCTTCTCAAAGTTGCTGCAGAAACCCTATAATCAATCATCTTGTAGCATCTTGCTGCTGTCTGCTGCTAAGTGAATGGGTAATATTTGGGTGTATCCATACAGTGGGCCCCCAAAATAAATTTTACTGATGAGCCCTAGACAGCCTGTCTGACACTGGCTGAAAAAAACAAAAAAAAATACAATTAATGAGTGATTTGTGATGAAGTAATTCATAAGGAATAGAATTTCCTGATGAAGTTCGATGAAGTTGCCAAATATAATTTTTTATGGCGGCATCCCGTGCAGTAGAGAGTGGGGGTAATATAAATATATATATATATATATATAATATGAAGAGAATCCGCAGCACTCCTTGAAGAATAAAATGTGCTCTTTATTCACACATATCAAATATTGACAACGTTTCGGTTCTCTCACAGAACCTTTCTCAAGTCAGGTGACTTGAGAAAGGTTCTGTGAGAGAACCGAAACGTTGTCAATATTTGATATGTGTGAATAAAGAGCACATTTTATTCTTCAAGGAGTGCTGCGGATTCTCTTCATTGTCTTCCGTCCTGAGTCGAGGGACCACCGCGGGCACCCTGGGTTACTGTTGAAGGGAGTGCTGCCAAATTTTCTTCATATATATATATATATATATATATATATATATATATATATATATAGTTCAAAGAAAGCAGGACTGCACTCCAAATAAAAGTGAAAAATCAGTGGAGCTTTATTCACCCATAATTTTGGCAACTTTGCGACGTTTCGGCTCACAAGAGCCTTCTTCCAGGCTGGAAGAAGGCTCTTGTGAGCCGAAACGTCGCAAAGTTGCCAAAATTATGGGTGAATAAAGCTCCACTGATTTTTCACTTTTATTTGGAGTGCAGTCCTGCTTTCTTTGAACTATATTGTTGGGGCATTGCCGCTGCCTCTGTGGATATTGCACCCGACTCCTGGTGGTGCTCCCGTTGGATTTTTTTCTATATATATATATATATATATATATATATATATATCCACGACTATATACAGTATACATTACAAAAAAGTTAGGCTTGGCTTTGGGATGAATTATATGTAAAACTTAAAAAGTTCATGTTACAGTTATATTATATCTTGAAAGTAGGGCATTTAAGTAGAAGCATGCTATAGTGATTTCCCCATCTCAAACAATTTAATGAAACAAAAGACAACAACAATGGTCGGTATACCCCCACAAATATGTAAATGTCTCAATAGCTTGTCATGTGGCCTTGAACATAAATTGCAGCTTGACAACAATGTGTCATGCTGTTCACGAGTTGAATTATCGTCTGCTGAGGCATGACATCCCACTCTTCTTGAAGGGCGGCCCTCATGTCATTGAGAATCCGGGGAACAAGGTTATGAGCCTCTACACAGCAATTTAGCTTATCCTATAGGTTTTCAATGGGATACAGGTCTGGAGAAAGTGCAGGCCACTCCATTTGAGGTGCCTTAGACTACAGCAGCCGTTTCCTAATGTTGTGAACTCAATGAGCTGGGGCTGACTGGATTAAGGATGTTGTTCAAGTAGTATGGGCTTGTACCATTAACAAAGTATAGGGCAGTTCTGTATTGACTATACACACCAACACTAACACCACTACCACCACCACCAAAGGCTCATCTGGTGACAACAGCTAGTGTTCTCCTTGACATCTCCAACATCATTGGAGGCCATCATTTATGCTCAGGGTTAATCGTCTTTCATCAGTGAACAACACTGAGGTCCACTGGTACCTCATCCAGTGTAGATGCACCCTACCCTCATGGAAGACGATGACGCCTGTGGTCAGGTACCCTTGCAGGTCGTCTAGCATGCAGACCACAATGATGTAAATGGTTTCTAATGGTCTGATGTGACACTTGGATGCCTCTCACCTCCCATAAATATGCCTGGAGCTGTGTGGCTTTCGGTTCTGCAGGGTTTTGTTCACAATGAGGAGGTCATCAGTGTGGGATGTGGCCAAAGGACATCCACTTCTATGCTTTCTGGGACTTACAGTCTCTTTGTATCTCTGTTGCAACCTGCTGATGACACTCTGTGACACTATAAGCTCAGTGGCCACTTCCGTTTGAGAATATCCTGCTTGAACCCTCGCAATGGAGTGCTACTGTTGATCAATTGTTAGGCGTCATCTTGGTCTCATAATGTTAAAATATGAACAGCATGATGAGGACTGTTTAACTACCAATTTTAGATGAACCAGGAAATGTATTGGGCAATTCATGGATCAAACACCTGATGTGTTTTAACATGGAGTTAAACTCCATGTTAGAGAACAGCAAGTTGTGCAAAAAGTACTGAAACATTGAAAAGTTGCAAATGCGCATTCAAAAGTTTATAGGAGGTCATGTTAAGTTCATCTGTACAGATTATAGTGCATTTTAGGTTCATCCTGAAAATTCACTCACAATCCAAATATAACTAACTTTTTGTGAGTATTATATATATCATCAATGTTATATATTGATCAGTTAATTAGATTTAAATATAATGTAATTTATTCAAGAAATGTAGAATTTTTTAAATGCCACATTTGAAAGGTATTTTAATTGCTTTTGTTAAAAGAATATAAACCACATTTAACATTTAGGGATGTATACCAGTATTCTTCATGCTCCATTTTTTGCTTTTCAGACATTTTTTCAAGACTGAAAAAGGTTAGTCTTACATCACCTATTTAATGTGCTAAAACTGGACTAAATTATTGCAGAGTAACTGTACCGTATTTCAGTATTTCTCTCTGACTTTAGAAAAATTACATTAAAATCAATTGCATCAAAGGGCTACATATACATGTTCCCCAATACTTACATACGTTCCTATCCAATGTACAAAGCACTCATTCATTGCACTACTATCTTCCACTTCTTACTACGTCCTTCCAGCCTCCTCTGTGACATCTAGGATAAGATTAATCTGCAGAATCACTCAGTAGAGAGAATAGTCTGTAAGTTCTCACTTGCAGGAATGTGACATGTTAGTGGGAGTGCAACCTAAAGGATATCACATTTTTGTCCCACCTATAATATATATGTATGGGAAAAAACGTTTTAAAAAAGAATATGCACTATTATTTATCATCCTGAAAACTCTAGCAACGTTAAGTACATGTACGTCAGGTCTCTTGCTGGATCTGCACATACATAAGTGTTCTGATCGGGAGGGTCCAGGAGCTACTGTGGATTAACCCTTCACAGCACTGACCGTGGCACATGCGAGGTGTACAGAGGGAAGGGATTCCCTTTGAATCTATGCACTTTGTTCCATTAGGCAGCTCAGCTGATGGCTCCTTATCTCTGATCTCTGACCTTATAAACACTCATTATAGCTCAATTCTTATCTTACTAAAAAGAATGTGTCTTAAATAAGTGTTTGACCTTTTAGTAATTTAAAGATAAGGTTTATTAGGGCTCTTTCACACCTGCGTTCTTTTCTTCCGGCATAGAGTTCCGTCGTTGGGGCTCTATGCCGGAAGAATCCTGATCAGTTTTATCCTAATGCATTCTGAATGGAGAGAAATCCGTTCAGGATGCATCAGGATGTCTTCAGTTCCGGACCGGAACATTTTTTGGCTGGAGAAAATACCGCAGCATGCTGCGCTTTTTGCTCCGGCCCAAAATCCTGAACACTTGCCGCAAGGCCGGATCCGGAATTAATGCCCATTGAAAGGCATTGATCCGGATCCGGCCTTAAGCCAAACGTCGTTTCGGCGCATTGCCGGATACAACGTTTAGCTTTTTCTGAATGGTTACCATGCCTGCCGGGACACTAAAGTCCTGGCAGCCATGGTAAAGTGTAGTGGGGAGCAGTATACTTACCGTCCGTGCGGCTCCCGGGGCGCTGCAGAGTGACGTCAGGGCGCCCCACGCGCATGGATGACGTGATCGCATGGCACGTCATCCATGCGCATGGGGCGCTCTGATGTCACTCTGGAGCGCCCCGGGAGCCACACGGACTGTAAGTATACCGCTCCCCCGCTCCCCACTACTACTATGGCAACCAGGACTTTAATAGAGTCCTGGCTGCCATAGTAACACTGAAAGCATTTTGAAGACAAATCCGTCTTCAAATGCTTTCAGTTCACTTGCGTTTTTCCGGATCCGGCGTGTAATTCCGGCAAGTGGAGTACACGCCGGATCCGGACAACGCAAGTGTGAAAGAGGCCTTAGATGACTGGCACAAAGTGAAAGTGAAAGTTTGATTTGCACAGCTAGATAGTTAACCCTTTGTGACAGAAAGGCTCAATATTTTTTAATAAAGACCAACTGCAGAAATTATTTTTATCCCAAAGTGAGTATAATGCAATCATCAAAAAAATTGCCCCGAAGATATACATAGCCTTTAAAGTTTATGTTTAGCATTGAAATACATGTGTGCCAAATGCTCATCAGACAATGTTACCATAGCTGAGAAATAGGTATTCTACATTTTCATTATTTTGAAAGAACGTTTTCAAAAATGCTGCACATTTGTCTTTTCTGATCAGTGCATGGTCATTGCAACTTAAGTTGTGGCCTCCTAAGCAATAACATTTGAGGCTTCTTAACAATGCTAAAACTATTGCTCTCATGTTATAGTTTAGCTTATTGAATACTCTTAAAGTAAATAAAATAAAATAAAAAATATGCTCACCACTGCTACTCTGTTCTAGCTATCTGTGTCACTAGCTCTCATTTATAATCTTAACCCTTTAAATATCCAGATGAAGGGGGTAACATGTGTCACTGCAGACAATGACTGGCCTCCATGGTGACATGTTTCCCTAGTGGTATGTGAACCAGGAGTGATGTGCTACTTGGGGACTTGTCACGACAGAGGCCAGTAATTGGCTGCAGCATTATAAAAGATACAGTCCATCTGAAAGTTTACATTACAAGGACCATTAGACTTCAGAAAGGAGCCTAGGACCCAGGGAGCTGGCAAAACAGGGGGCAGGTGAGTGTGATATTTACTTCACGTACAGCCGGATGTGCTTGAAGTTTAGAAAATGGCACCAAGCAGAAAAACACCTTTAACTTTCCACTAATTCAGTACAATGTTGTAACAGAACCTGAGAAAGGTTGTAATTAACATCACAGCCAGTGGGTGGACTCACATAGACGTATATAGAATATACAGTACATCTTCAGAGTATGACAAAATCGTGATTTTTTTTCTAAGCTGGTTAACTCGCACAGCTTATTTTGGAATATTTATAGCCAACAAGAAATGTACTGTACTGTAAATGGCCTGAAAGTTAATTGATGCTTCTCTATGTTAAACTGTACTGAAATATAGTAGGAGAAGACAATGATATGTGCTAAATCTATATAGCCATCATGCCATAGTGAATATCAGGCAGAAAATTGAGATTATTCTATAACAATTTGGGTTTTATTAGCTGGAAGATCTGTTTGATAGTGTTACCATTATCTCCTACAAAAATAAAAAAAGTTGACTACATGCAAAGATCCACATGTCCATTAACTGTCCAGGTTTTTTAGTTTTTTTTTTTTACTTGGCTCTCAACATCTCCAGTCCTTTGTTTCTGAGGCAGGAAGCTAGATTTCAGTCAATTGATCAGCCTCAATAACAGTGAGAGAACCCTATGTTCCCACTCTTGCCATTATAGAAAGTCATACTGTGTAATGAAATGTAATCACAATCAAAACCAAACAAATGTACAGCAGCAGTTGTATTTAATATTGTGCCCCTACCCACCAGTTTTTGCCAAATCTCTTTAACCACACCTTAATTTTGACAAGTAATGTTAACAAGGCTTTCTGGTTTCAAGAGGAAACTGGACAACTTCAGGGATCCACCTTAAATAAAGAACAGGTAATTTACCTTACAGATCTCACACTACCACTTTGGTTTTCCCAGCCAGGCTCTATTTACACGGCTGCAGTGGTGATGTCATATAGACAACACATGACCACTGCAGCCAATCACTAGCCTTGTTGAGTGCACCGCTGAGAATATAGGTGGGTAAATAGAGCCTGGCTAGGAGAACCATAACTACTCTGCAGCATCTGTCAGGTAAGTACTGTTTCAGGTGAAGCCTGACAGTTGTCTGATTTCCTACTTAAAGTAGAGAAACCCTTCAATTAATTTTTCAAATTTCATTGAGTTAGCCTAAACATATAGGGGGTCATTTACTATTCTGAAATATGCCTAAATTAGGCGTATTTCAGGCACAGATGCTGGCGCAATGGTAAGTTGCGTCACTATCTGCGACCTTACCCCACTCACGCCAGGTCTAAAATTGTGGGCATGACATGGGTGTAAAAGGAAAGGGCCAACTCATTAATCATTTTCTACCCTGTTTTAGGTGTAGAAAATGGTCTAAATGTAAGACAGCAAAGAAGATGTCTTACATTTAGAACTGGCACTGGATGCACCAAAGTTATGTAGAGGCTGGACCCTTCTCATAACTTCAGCGGAACCATCGCCAGCTATGCGGCTTTATTAAGACCGGCATCTAAAACTTTCATTTTTTAAAGTATTCTGATTTAATTCCATTCTAGTAAATTACATTACCTTTTTACAAGTATCGCACAGGCTAATTGAATTCAATTGATACGGTTGTGGACTGAGCTGTACTCAGTTGTGTTTCTGAAAGTCTTCTTGCAAGGCCCCTTTGCAGCCTGCCCAACCAAAAGTAGGCAAGGAAGTTTACAGTTTAATTCAACCATTACTCAAATAAGGTGTTATTTAAATTCCATATATTTTCTAGTTTTATATACTGCTTACTCTGCTTTGACTTGCACTGAAACCGTAATAATAATGTAATTTAGCTATACGCTATTTATATGTAGCAGAAGCAGAGAAACATTAATGTCGTACAATCATTCACGGTTAGAAGTTTATAACCATATTTTAATAATGTATTTTTCTTCAGCTTTACTGACAACTGTTGTTATTTTAGAAGCAAAATAAATTGTAATTTATAAAGGTTTATTGTTTTAAGCTACTTTGTCTGTTTCTGCCAATGAATCATAGAAATATTATATGGTATCACCTGGAAACAACTTCAAATTAGTATAGTTTTGTTGCTCCATGTTTTATGTGAAAATAATCATGCATCTGAAGAATTTCTAGATGTTTTTTGTAGGAATGGCTAATATAGTGTCAAGGAAAATAACCAGATTTAGAGGGTATGATGCATCTAGTCTAGAGGTGAGCGAATTGATTTATTATAATCAAAATTCAACCAATTTTTTTCCCAAAAATTCAGACTAATCAGAATCAGAATATCTCCAAGAAAAATTTGGGTGACTTTTCATTCCCAGTACAGACTGTAACAGATGTGTGATTTTACCGGCATCCAGAAAAAAACAAGTTGTCATAAGTTTAACTGACATCCTTGTCATCCCCAAAACAATCTGGTTAGGATGAGATATTAACGTCTGTTTAATAAAGTAAAGGGCTGGATGCTCAGTGCAGTCCTGCTATGAGAGTGGAGTTTGTGTTGATTTCCTGGAATTACCATATTGACTATTCTTATAGAGTGTACATTAGAGATTAATGAACTAGTCAAGATTTGTTTCGGGTCTGGTTCACCACATTTATAAAAAAAATTCAGTTTAGACCCGAATCAATTCAGGCCAAACCGAAGTTTCTCCAATTGCCCAGCACGTTCATATAGGGGAACATGATGATTGGCAACTGCCATTAGTGGCATGATGCAGGGTGCAGCATGCAACAGACAAACACAACATGATAGAAGGTAGGCAGAAAGACAGACAGCAAGAGTGGTAAGATGGGGCATCAGCAATATAAGAGAGGTCTATTGATCACATTCAGCCTGCCTGGACTGTGAGAAGATTTCTGTATTAATACAATAATCATGTACATGAAATTTACCCCCCCAAAAAATAAAAATTAAATTAAATTTCAGCCATGCTAACCACCTTGTGACGGTCATGTACATAACACACAGGGGGAGGATAATGACCACTGCGTTCCACCATCACTCGTGGCCCTGCCTATTTGCCTCGAAAGTCCTGATGACAAGGGGCAACTGGACAGCAGTCCCTAACTTAGGATACGTGCTGGGAAGACGGACAAGACAAATAACGGATCGTAAACAGACAAGGGTCAATACCTAGAGAGCTACATAGTACCAAGGAATAAGCAGAGAATAGTCAAGAGATGCCGAGGTCAAATACCAGGAGAGAAACAAAGTACAACAGGAGTCCGCAAAGAATCGTCAGGTGGAAGCCGGGGTCAGAATACTAGGAGAGTGGCGCAGTACAGGAGGAGCAGGCAGAGGATCATCATGGAACACAGGATCAGGTAAGTATGCAGGAAACCAAACAAACGCCAGATACCTAATTAACAGGCAACCTGTGGCCAAGTTAAATACTGGCAGGCTGAGGTCATGTGACGTGGCATGATGCAGTGCTCAGACCTCCCCTGGTTACTGGGGGAACTGAGGACGCCGGCTGTGCGGAGGAGATGTACGTGGCCGGTCCGTCCCGCCCCCTGTCACCTAGGAGAGCGAGCGCTTTGGTGTCCCATAACACACCTCCAGCCCAAAAAATCTACTTTCCACTGTTAAACCCCCCTATCCTGCAAAAAAATTTAAATAAAACTTCAACATTGTGGAAAGTGAGTACAAGGAAACTGACCCTCAGGCATTGGTGGCAGTGGCATGATGCAGGCGCCAGCATTGCCTTGACTGTAAGAAAATTTCAATATTGACGCAGTAATCACATACATTTATTCTGCGCCTTAAAGAAATTGAACCCTGCCAAAAAATAAATATATATATACAATATATATATATATATATATATATATATATATATATATATATATATATATATATATTTCAAACCTGTGGAAAGTGAGCACATGGTGACTTACCCTCAGCCATTAGTTGCAGTAGCTTGATGCAAGTCTCAGCATTTCCTTAACATTTTGGTATTGACACTGTAATAAAGTACATTTAGTGTATGCTGGAGTCTGAAAATCCTCCTGAATCTATGCTTTGTTCATTTTTACAAACATGATGTTTTGGACACTGAGAAAGGACAACTTGGTCAGTTTGGGTGTCACTACACCTATACCCCCTGCCACACTGAAAACCCTCTCTGAGATGACACTGAAAGTAGGGCAAGAAAGAAAATAGAGAGTGTACTATGCCAGTTTGAGCCACCATTCCAATGCCTGCCCCGTCTGCCTGTAGGGGGACTGGGTATGCTACATAGACTGGCAATAGTTTAGGTTGCCTGAAACTGGGCAAGGAGACGGGAGGCATTGTATATGAAAAAACTGCTCCATTATATTGAGGAGACTGAAATTGCTGATGCCACTGATACTTCTGCTGTGACTTCTGCTGCTGGTGGAGAGTGACTCTGCTGGGGGCGGAGAGGGATCTCCCTTTCAGACAGGCTGGCAGCAGGCGTCTGCTTGCCATAAGTTGTGGCAATCTGCATACCCAGTGTTTCCTTGGATTAATAGTTAAGGCTGCATGCAGCCTGTAATTGTGGGAGGGGCCAGGTACCCTTCTTAAACCCCCTGCTTACAGCTCTCATTGCCGCGCTCGCTCCATCGTTCGTCTTGTGACTCACGTCACTTCCGGTAGGTGTCATCGTCAGGTAAGTCGCGCCGCCCGCCTCGCACCTCGTGTCCCTGGTCATTCCGCTCCCCTCCTCCTCAAGCTCGCCGTCTCGGGGTCTCGTCGGCGCCGCAGCCTCTCACACCGCCCCGATCCTCGTGGGCTCTGGTCCGCCCGTACTCAAGCGAGAGGTCGGGCCCTGGTGCGGACGAGTCCCGATCGCAGCGGCCGGCTGCCGTTCTCTGCGCCGGCTGCTGGGAGATGGAGGAGGGGGGAAGCGGAGAAGGAGCCCCGACCGCTGCCATGGCTCCCTCACACAGCCGGGCGGCACGCCAGCCGCCCACGCCTCCCCCGCTCCGACCAATGCGTTTCCCAGTCTGGGTCAGGGTCCCTCCTGGTGCCCACCCACCGTCCCCTCTGTCCGGCCGGCCCTCCAGGCCATGGTCTCCTGGGCGGTGCAGAGCCTGCAGCCTGCACCATGCATCTCAATGGAGGTTGCATGTGCACGCAGGGTCATGCGTCATGCATGGGGCAACTTGCTAGCAAACCCGCCGGTGCTGGCATATTACACCCTGGATCACCAGTGCCTGGAGGTCACATTCCCCCATCCGTGGGATGCAGGCCGGCACTTCTCCACGTGCCACTGCTCTGCCAGTCCGCTCGTCCCTGGCTGGCGTCCACCCATCCGTGCCTCCTGCACCTGCCAGGCCAGCTGCTCACACACACCTCCACGCCTCCCGGGTCCGGTCCATGGCCCCCCAGGCCTTCCACGCCCCAGCCGGCCACGCTCCATCCCTTCATCCCACGACCTTCCAGCCGGGCCTCGCGGGACCCCCGGTCATCGCCGCCCCCCATCCTCACATTTTATTTCTTTTCTAGGTGCCAGTAGCGTGCGTGGTCCCCGCCGTGTTTTGTCGCAGCAACCTGACATCAGGTTTAGGTATTGGGCGGGGGTATTACGGTCTCGCCAAAAAAAAAAGTATTTATCTTTCTCACAGGTTGCTACCAACCACTCGCGGGATTTCGTTAGTTCGAGGGTTTTTTCTGGTAAGTTAATGCGGCAGTTCCTACGTTCGGCATCTCCTACTCAACCTGGAACGTTCAGGTGTCCTCCCTGTCCAGGTACCCTGAAGCGTTCAGGTGCCTTCTCTGTCCATCTCAGCCTGAGACGTCCAGGCGTCTTCTCTGTCCAGGTACCCTGAAGCGTTCAGGCGTCTTCTCTGTCCACCCTAGCCTGAAACGTTCAGGTGTCTTCTCTGTCCAGGTACCCTGAAGCGTTCAGGTGTCTTCTCTGTCCAAGTACCCTGAAGCGCGCAGGTGTCTTCTCTGTCCACCCTAGCCTGAAGCGTTCAGGTGTCTTCTCTGTCCATCCAGCCTGAAACGTTCAGGTGTCTTCTCTGTCCATATTAGCCTGAGGCGTTCAGGCGTCTTCTCTGTCCAGGTACCCTGAAGCGTTCAGGTGTCTTCTCTGTCCAGGTTCCTGTAGCGTGCAGGTGTCTTCTCTTTCCATCTAGCCTGAAACGTTCAGGGGTCTTCTCTGGCCAGGTATCCCGGGGCCCAGGGGTCTCCTCTGTCCCCCGTTGCCAACAGCACCAGGGTCTCGTTCTTGGTTGCTTCTGCCCACTGCACACAGCCCCCGTGACGGTCGCAACCAATACATCAGGTGTCATCCAGTTCCACGTACCTGGCGGCACCCAGGCAACCCTGCTGGCGTTCCCACCCTGAAACCTTCAGGTCACTCCTCGCCACCCACCCCGGTACCTTCAGACCTCCTTCTCACCACAGTCTTCAACTCCGTCTCCGGGCTCTCCCGATATTCCTCTGTTCTTCGTTCAGTGTTCTTCCTCACCCCGCTGTTTCCGTCTTTGAGCTAGCACAATGGCGGGTCCGTCCGCATCTGCATTGTTTTCCGGGTCCACTCCACTATTTTCTCACGTCGCTCCGAACTTTTCCAGTGCTCAGGGCCAGCCGGGTCGTTCTCGTTGATCCTTAGACGGTAAGGCAAGGGTGTCGAAGCCCAGCTCTCAGGTACGTCGTCCATACATTCACCCACGGCCGCAGCAGCCGCGGTACACGGTCCCCATGTCCGTTCCAGCTGCCATATTGTTGTCTCTAATTCCAGGTCTCGCTTTAAGTCTCAACCAGCGGCGGAGCCATGTCTCAGGTCTCAGATATGGACGACGCGTTGTCCCTCCCGGGTACTTCGGTCTCTGGCCAAGGCGGGCCCGAGTCCCTCCAAAGATGGACCGTACCGAGGCTGGTGGCAGAGTTGAGCAGAAGGGGCATCAGGCACCCAGCCTCAGCCAGAAAGGCGGAGCTGTACAGGCTGTTGATGACGGAATCCGGTCCTCCTGAGAGAGAAGATCCGACCCCGTCCATCCAGCAGTCCTTGGTACAATTGCAGGCCTCAATGGATTCACTGGTCTCGTCCATGGCCAACATCAGGTCCAGGGTGGTGGACTTGGAGGCCAGGGCGCCGGCTCCATCCCAGGCGGTGGTCCCTCTCAGCGATCCCCCTCTGTATCAGCTACCAGCTCCAGGTACGACCCCTGCCGCTCCCGTGGTGGCTCCGGCACACTTCGTGCCGGACAACATCAGGAAGGACATCTTGGCGGGCAAGGATGTGAATCTCGGTCCATCCTGATCGCGTCCCACGATGCGGCTGATAATAAGACCTTTGACTGCGGGGAGATCTCGGTGGTCTTTCGGGCCAAAGATGGCCGCCTCAATCGCAAACTCACGGTGCCTGAGTTTGTCTTGGCCTTCAGCCTGTATAGGGATGTGATCTGCTCCGCCTACCCAGCTCGCCGGGAGGAGCTGGACACATACCTATACAGGGTCACTGATCTGGGGCACAAGTACGGCGGCACGGCTTTTTATGACTACCATCGCTCCTTTTCAGCCAAGGCCGCCGCCGCGCTGACCCAGTTTCAGTTTTCTGTCAGTTGGGCCACCCTGGACATGGAATTGTTCTGCCGGCACTTCGCCGGTCTCCGGGCCCCCGCATGTTCGACATGCCAGTCGATATTTCATGCCACCGAGTGGAGTCCCCAAACTGCTACGGCCCAGCCAGACAGGGTCATCCCAGGCCCCTCCTCCACCGATAAACTGGGCAGACCCATCGTGTACCTTGGCAACAGTCAAGTGTGCAACAATTTCAACTACGGGTCATGTCTGTTCAGCGGGTGCAGGGCCCTGCACATCTGCTCCATCTGCTTCAGGGCTCATCCCAGGTCCACATGTCCCAAGAAAGCATCCAAGCGCCTATGACTGGCCGACTGCAACATTGACCTCCTGGCCCTCCTGTTACGGGAGCATCCGGTGCCGGGTTTTGCGGATGTCCTGATCACGGGCCTCTGCTTTGGCTTCGACACAGGGTTGGTGGCGCTCCCCCATTCCAACTGGGAGTGCGGCAATCTGCAGTCGGACAGAGCAGATCCTGCCGCTGTTCAGGAACTCCTGAACTCGGAGGTAGAGAAGGGGTTCCTCCTGGGCCCTTTCAGCCAAGTTCCCTTCTCTCGCTGGCGGATCAGCCCCGTAGGCATTGTGTCCAAAAAGGACTTGAATAAAAAACGTCTAATTTACGACCTCTCCGCCCCCCATGGTTCTGTCATCCCCAGCATCAACTCACTGATTCCTTCTGAGGAGTTTACTATGTCATATGCCTCCATTGACGAGGCCATCGTCCTCATCCTCGGGGCTGGGAAAGGCGCCTGGCTGTCCAAAGCCGACATAGCGGACGCTTTTAAACTGCTGCCCATCGCCCCACACCTATGGCAGTTTTATGGTATCCAGTGGGAGGGCAGTTTCTACTTTGCCAACCGGTTGACCTTTGGCTCCAAAAGCAGCCCGTGGTTATTTGACCAGCTGGCGCAGGCCTTACATTGGATCCTGCTCCACCACGGCAGCAACCCAGCGGTCATCCACTACCTGGACGACTTCCTCCTTATAGAACCTCCGCTATGTCAGCCAGCCGGGCTGCACTCCCTCCTGGAGCTTTTTTCCGCCCTTTGCATTCCCATCTCGCAGGAGAAAACCTCGGGGCCAGTTACGTCCATCACCTTCCTGGGCATTGTCCTGGACTCCGACCGAATGGAGGCCAGGCTTCCAGAGGCAAAGCTGTCCCAGATCCGGGAAGTCGTGGCAGGGGCCATCACCTCGTCCCAGGTAACCAAGGTCGAGCTCCAGTCCATCCTGGGCCGGCTGAACTTTGCCTTGAAGGTGATGCCCCAGGGCAGGGCCTTCATCTCCCGCCTGCTCTCACTCCTTCCGGCGGCCTCCGAACCCAGCAGCATCATCCACCTGGACAGAGCTGCCATGGCAGATTTGCGCATGTGGGACAGCTTTCTTTCCACCTGGAACAGGGTCAGCCTGTTTGTGCCCCCATGGTCCCAGTCATCCGCCAGGGTGTTCTCTGATGCCGCGGCATCCCAGGGTTTCGCGGCCATCTGCGGATCCCAGTGGTTGGCTGGGCCATGGCCTCCTCAGGTCAGTGCTGACCCACAGTCCCTCAGGTCATCCCCGTTTCTGGAATGTTACCCCATCGTGGCAGCCGCATCTGTCTGGGGTCACCTCTGGGCCAATTCCAGCGTCATGTTCATCACTGACAGTCAGGACCTGGTGGATATCATTTCCAAAGGCCGAGCCAAATCTGCCAGGGTCATGTCCTTGTTGCGCAAACTGGTCTGACTGGCCATGGTCAATAATTTTCATTTCACTTGTGCCCATATCCCAGGTGCCAGCAACACGGCGGCCGATGCCTTGTCCAGGTTCAACTTTCAAACCTTCTTTCAGGTGTGTCCCAAAGCAGACCAGACCGGGGCCCGGATTCCCGGTTTCTACGACCTGATGTTGGATTGAGGTCCCTGCTGGCTACCGCCAAGGACCTCATGCACCGGTCCCTCTCGGTCAACACGGCCCGCAATTATAACACAGGTTGGAACCTGTTCCAAAAATTTTCCAAAGATCATCCTCAGCAAGATACAGCCTTCGTGTCATACATCATGGCTTTCATGGCCCATTGCCATGTCAATCTCAAGCTGGCACCCAGCACCATCCGTTTGTATCTGGCCGGGGCTCAACATTTCTTGGTTCTACAGAATCCTGAAGTTCGCCCAGCTTTCACTTCCCAAGCCGTCAAGGCCACTCTCAGGGGCATTGAAAAAAGCAGCAAGGACTCAAATCCTTCCCGTCGGCCGGTCTCCGGCGAACTTTTCAGGCAACTATCCGCATCCCTAGATGGCAACCCTTTTGGCCCTTCCGTTAGCCTGGTCATCAAGGCCGCGATGTACCTGAGCTTCTACGGCTTCCTGCGCCCAGGAGAATTCTCAGTCTCTTCCCAGAAGACGATCTTCCTGAAGAGAAAACAGCTGTCCTGGAATCAGGACCATCTGGTGTTAAGTCTTCCGTCCACCAAGACGTCACAAACCGGTCCTTCCATACAGATCCGCTTCTTCAAGTCCGAAAATGCCTGGTGCCCGGTGGTGGTACTCCGAGGTCTCCTTGATTTCACGCCTTCTCCGGATCCAGAGGCTCTGTTGCTCCCGTGCCAAGGGAAACCCCTATCCACGCCACAGTTTGTCTTATACATCCGTTCCCTGGTCGCTGGGTTAGGGGTGGACCCCAAAACTATATCGGGTCATTCCTTCCTCATCGGAGCGGCCTCCACAGCTTCCAAGCACGGGACACCTCCGCACGTCATTCGCCACATGGGTAGGTGGAGATCTGCCTGTTTTTCCCGGTACATTCCGGATCCGCTGACTGAAACCCGCCAGGTATTCCGTTCCTTGGTTTTGTAATCTGTTCCACATGCATTAAACAGCACCTTCCCTACCCGGTGTCTTTTGGCCCTCTTTTAGATTCTAAGATAAATATGAGAGGCATGACTTTTGTACATGCCGCAGTTGTCCCAACTGACACACATTGTGGCCTCTTCAAAGGGCTTCAGTACGGGAAAGGTGTTTAGAATGAATTGCCATTTCACTACTAGGAGGATGTGCACCATGCAGGGAATGTATGTTATTTCACCCAGGTTCAGGGTGGCCACGATATTGCGCCCATTGTCACTGTTCACCTTGTCCAGTTGGAGTCAGAGGGGTGACACACAATGGGATGTTTGCTGCTTTATGTAGCATTGGGCTGCGAAAGACAAGTACCGCCCCTTCCTGTAAGAGCTGCTCCAGGTGTCCACTGTAGGGTGAACCGTGACACGCAGGGAGAATTGCAGGAGGGGAGCAACCCACATGCTGGCTAGGAATCTTCCAGCAAGGAAGCAGACTTGACTATATGGTACTGCAGCAACTGCATTGCCAGCAGCTGGCCATGTGGGAATTAAGCTTGTGCACCTTTGGATTGCTGGGCGTGTACAGTTGTTTTGTGGCCACACAGTCCGTTATCAATGGCTGAAGGTGAGCTATGGAGGAGGAGTCTGAGTGGAAGATACTGTATTGTGCGTGGATGCGGTCTGGCTGCTGCAAGCTGAACCAGGGAAAAAAGGAAACTCCTGCCTCGGTGGCTGGCTGCCACCTGTTTGCCCACTGGATGCAATGATGCTGCTTAATATAGTTTAATAGAGCTGAGATGTCTACATATGTGTTTGCCCACCAATTTTTTATTTTATGCTTGCACAGCTTGCCCAAGGCAATGCTTTTGTCCTCCTGCTGTGTGCAGAAAAACTGCCAGACGGGAGATACTCATGCAGGGGTAGAAGCAACCAAGCTGAGCTTAGCTCAGGCACGTTTTGGGCCTACCCACTCACAGCTTCAGCAACATCACCAGATCCGGAACCAGACATGTCCCTAGCTGTTCTTTTTGGAGGTACTTGGCGTCTGCACTAGAGATGGCCTTGCGGTTTGCCTGGCGATGTCCGCTGGTGCCATATTATTTTACATTGTGAAAAACTTTGACTCATGACACATCCATCAAGTGGTACAGGACAGCCAATTGAGACATTTCAGCACATGGACATACCCCCTACTTTATAAATAAACCTGATCTGGCTGCCATTTTACATTCAGTCTTTTGACAGTGTAAGGAGAGGTTACAGTGTGGAGCAGGGACAGACTGTTAGAGACACCAAACACTAGCTAATAGGGCCACAAAAATCCTTTTAAGGACTGGTATAGGTGTGCTATCAATAGGTGTGACTTAATGAGGGGTGTAATATACTTATAATATACTATCTAACATAGAAAGTATATTATAGTGCATTTGTATTGTGCAGCAGTTGTGTGCGGTTCTGCTGCGATACTGCAAAAACAAACGTTATTGGAACAAATCATTTCTACTGGTGTCATATACAAGTTGACCCCAAAAAGACTGATTGAAGCAGGGGTGTTATATACCAATAATATACTTTCTATATAGTGCATTTGGGTAGTGCAGCATTTGTTTGCTGTTTTGCTGTGTTACCTTAGCTACAGGTAGTGACAAACGACATTGGAACAAATAATTTCAACTGGTGTGATACACCAGTTGCTCCCCAAAAAAAGTGATTGAGGCAGGGGTTTTATATACCAATAATATGCTTTCTATATAGTGCATTTGGGTAGTGCACCATTTGTTTGCGTTTTTGCTGCTGTAAAATTGATATCCAATCTACCTCCAGCCAAATAATTACTTGTTCTTTTCTGTAGGGTGAATGAATAATTTTTGGGGCCTCGGAGGAATTCAACACCAGTGACAACCACGTGTTATCGAATTTCAATTAATATCATTATGGTTTTTTTCAAGAGGGGTGATTTTGTTAGTAATGTTTTTGATCAAATTTTATATTTTAGTTATTTTAAACATACAGTTGCAAGAAAAAGCCCTTTGGAATGATATGGATTTCTGCACAAATTAGTCATAAAATGTGATCTGATCTTGATCTAAGTCTGCCTAAACTAATAACAGACAAATAATTTTATTGAACACACCATGTAAACATTCACAGTGCAGGTGGAAAAAGTATGTGAACCCTTGGATTTAATAACTGGTTGAACCTCCTTTGGCAGCAATAATTTCAACCAAACATTTCCTGTAGTTGCAGATCAGACGTGCACAACGGTCAGGAGTAATTGTTGATCACTCCTCTTTACAGAACTGTTTCAGTTCAGCAATATTCTTTGGATGTCTGCTGTGAATCGCTTTCTTGAAGTCATGCCACAGCATCTCAATCGGGCTGAGGTCAGGACTCTGACTGGGCCACTCCAGAAGGCGTATTTTCTTCTGTTTAAGCCATTCTGTTGTTGATTTACTTCTATGCTTTGGGTCGTTGTCCTGTTGCAACACCCATCTTCTGTTGAGCTTCAGCTGGTGGACAGATGGCCTTAAGTTCTGCAAAATGTCTTGATAAACTTGGGAATTCATCTTTCCTTCGATGATAGCAATGCGTCCAAGCCCTGATTCAGCAAAGCAGCCTCAAACCATGATGCCCCCACCACCATACTTCACAGTTGGGATGAGGTTTTGATGTTGGTGTGCTGTGCCTCTTTTTCTCCACACGTAGTGCTGTGTGTTTCTTCCAAACAACTCAACTTTAGCTTCATCTGTCCACAAAATATTTTGCCAGTACTGCTGTGGAACATCCAGGTGCTCTTGTGCAAACTTTAAACATGCAGCAATGTTTTTTTTTTTTTGGACAGCAGTGGCTTCCTCTGTAGTATCCTCCCATGAAATCCATTCTTGTTTAGTGTTTTACATATCATAGATTCACTAACAGGGATGTTAGTATATGCCAGAGACTTGTGTACGTCTTTAGCTGACACTCTAGGATTCTTCTTCACCTCATTGAGCAGTCTGCACTGTGCTCTTGCAGTCATCTTTACAGGACGCCCACTCCTAGGGAGAGTAGCAGCAGTGCTGAAATTTCTCCATTTATAGACAATTTGTCTTACCATGGACTGATGAACAGCAAGGCTTTTGGAGATAGTCGTATAACCCTTTCCAGCTTTATGCAAGTCAACAATTCTTAATTGTAGAGAAGAAGGAGAGCTCTTTTGTGCGAGGCATCATTCACATCAGGCAATGCTTCTTGTGAAAAGCAGACCCAGAACTGGTGTGTGTTTTTTATAGGGCAGGGCAGCTGTACCCAGCACCTCCAATTTCATCTCATTGATTGGACTCCAGTTGGCTGACACCTCACTCCAATTAGCTCTTGGAGATATGTCTAGGGGTTCACATACTTTTTCCACCTGCATTGTTCAATAAAAACATAGCAGCATTTTATTATTTGTGTGTTATTAGTTTAAGCCGACTGTGATTGTCTATTGTTGTGACTTAGATGAAGATCAGATCACATTTTATGACCAATTTGTGCAGAAATCCATATCATTCCAAAGGGTTCACATACTTTTTCTTGCAACTGTATGTATTTGACCTGTATTTGTACTGGCCTGCAGTAAAATTGATATTCATTGACCGTGTAATATACCTACGACCACATAATCACTTGATCTTTTCTGTCTGGTGAATGCCTAATGTTTGGGGCCTCTAGTACAGTGGCCTACAGTAAAATTTATATCCATTGACCGCATAATGTACCTCGAGCCACATAATCAGAATTTATTTTATGTCAGGTGAATGCCAAATTTTTAAGGCCCATAGGCCTATGGCCTAAAATAAAAATAAAAAATCTAGTCTCCAACAGTGCACATTTCAGAGAATTTCCCTTTTAAATTCATAAAAATGTTTCCTGATTAAGGCACGTGACCGTTGTGTGCATCCATGGCCATTTTCAATTTTTTTCATGGACCCATTGACTTTCAGGGGAGGGGGGGGCCCACTGGCCACCAATAAGTTAACTGCAGGGGAGGGAGGGGGGGGGCCGCACTGGCCACCAATGAGTTAACTACAGGGGAGGGAGGGGGGGCCGGCCGCACTGGCCACCAATGAGTTAACTACAGGGGAGGGAGGGCGGGCCGGCCGCACTGGCCACCAATGTGTTAACTACAGGGGAGGGAGGGGGGGGCCGGCCGCACTGGCCACCAATGTGTTAACTACAGAGGGGGTCTGCCCCCTGCTGCCTAGCAGCACCTGCCAGGCAGCAGGGGGCAGTCATGTACACAGTTCTTTAGTATATTCTAACCTGAAGCGTCCCCATCACCATGGGAACACCTCTGTGTTAGAATATACTGTTGGATCTGAGTTTCACGATCTAACTCAAATCCGATGGTATATTCTAACATAGAGGCGTTCCCATGGTGATGTCATTGATCGCCCTCTAGTATGTCACTGTCCATGTTATGGGACTATTTGTATACTTCTACTAAGTATTTGGCGGCTGCAAACATGAGCTGTTTTTCAGGTTTGTCTGCCATTAAAGTGAATGGGGCCTGCCGCAAACTTGCAGTTTGCAAACATTTGATCGTGTTCTCGCCATTGCGTTCGCGAACCGTCCCGGACGATGTTCGTCCATCACTACTCTGAACTTTGTTGCTGCTGCTCAGCATCCTGATCCGTCTCCCAGGTCCTGTCCAGCACACAATCATCATCGCAGTCCTCACCATCCCTTTCCCTTCAAACTGTGGGATATCATGGTGGGTACTTTGGCCCCCTCCCTGCTCTTCCCCAACTGCCAGTGTTGCTACCCGCAATGCCAATAGCATGGCTACGGAGACCACTACTACTACCACCACCACCAACATGGCTATGACTGGGCGCCTGCAGCTTCCTCCTCCACCTCCTCCTCAGGGCAGTACAAACACTGACTTCTCTCACAGACGTCATCAACGGGGATACTCTCTTGATTATCTGCTAAAGCGAATGGTGGGGTTTTCTCACCACTACTTAGAGAAAAGGAAGGCAACCCTCATGAATAAATAATAATAATAATGAAAGGGGCATTGAAGACTGGGTAGACTCCACTGAAAGCCTTCTTGGGGCTGCAGAATTTTCGGCCTCAGATAATGTTGTGCTCTAACCTGTGTCTTGGTATAGTAATTATATATATTTATATATATATATATATATATATATATATATATATATATATATATTGCTAGTTTGAATATAATCAACAACCCCCCTCCCCCAAAAATAAAAATTGAATAAAAATGTGTGAGATAGGAAAACAAATTTGGGCCTAAATTCGTTATCACTCCCAGATATGTTTGTGTGCTACCCTGTCTATTGGTGTAGTGATCATGTATATATGCTGCTAGTTTGAATATAATCAACAACCCCCGGAAAAAAAAGAATGATTAAAAACATGTGAAATAGGGGAAAAAATAAGACTAAATTTGTTATCACTCCCAGATATTTTGTGTGCTACCCTGTCTATGTAGTAATCACATATATGGTTTATGCTGGTCTAATGACATTTAACAATCCCCCCCCAAAAAATAAATTAAACTTCCAATCATGTGGAAACTGAAAATACATAAACGGGTGACCGAGGACACTCAATTTCTAATTACACATAGGTAGATTGCTGCTATAATCACTTATATATGGTGCTTAATTAAATAGAAAATACATAATATATGGAAACTGAAAATACATAAACGGAAAGCTGGCTTAACTCTCAATTTCAACTTAATACATACATGTAGATTGCTACCACACCGTGGGTATTGCTGCAGTCTGTATATATATATATATACAGACGTGGACAAAATTGTTGGTACCCTTTGGTCAATGAAAGAAAAAGTCACAATGGTCACAGAAATAACTTTAATCTGACAAAAGTAATAATAAATTAAAATTCTATAAATGTTAACCAATGAAAGTCAGACATTGTTTTTCAACCATGCTTCAACAGAATTATGTAAAAAAATAAACTCATGAAACAGGCATGGACAAAAATGATGGTACCCCTAACTTAATATTTTGTTGCGCAACCTTTTGAGGCAATCACTGCAATCAAACGCTTCCTGTAACTGTCAATGAGACATCTGCACCTCTCAGCAGGTATTTTGGCCCACTCCTCATGAGCAAACTGCTCCAGTTGTGTCCGGTTTGAAGGGTGCCTTTTCCAGACTGCATGTTTCAGCTCCTTCCAAAGATGCTCAATAGGATTGAGGTCAGGGCTCATAGAAGGCCACTTTAGAATAGTCCAATTTTTTCCTCTTAGCCATTCTTGGGTGTTTTTAGCGGTGTGTTTTGGGTCATTGTCCTGTTGCAAGACCCATGACCTGCGACTGAGACCAAGCTTTCTGACACTGGCTAGTACATTTCTCTCTAGAATTCCTTGATAGTCTTGAGATTTCATTGTACCCTGCACAGATTCAAGACACCCTGTGCCAGACGCAGCAAAGCAGCCCCAGAACATAACAGAGCCTCCTCCATGTTTCACAGTAGGGACAGTGTTCTTTTCTTGATATGCTTCATTTTTTCGTCTGTGAACATACAGCTGATGTGCCTTGGCAAAAACTTCGATTTTTGTCTCATCTGTCCACAGGACATTCTCCCAGAAGCTTTGTGGCTTGTCAACATGTAGTTTGGCATATTCCAGTCTTGCTTTTTTATGATTCGTTTTCAACAATGGTGTCCTCCTTGGTCGTCTCCCATGTAGTCCACTTTGGCTCAAACAACGACGGATGGTGCGATCTGACACTGATGTTCCTTGAGCATGAAGTTCACCTTGAATCTCTTTAGAAGTCTTTCTAGGCTCTTTTGTTACCATTCGGATTATCCGTCTCTTAGATTTGTCATCAATTTTCCTCCTGCGGCCACGTCCAGGGAGGTTGGCTACAGTCCCATGGATCTTAAACTTATGAATAATATGTGCAACTGTACTCACAGGAACATCTAGTTGCTTGGAGATGGTCTTATAGCCTTTACCTTTAACATGCTTGTCTATAATTTTCTTTCTGATCTCTTGAGACAGCTCTTTCCTTTGCTTCCTCTGGTCCATGTCGAGTGTGGTACACACCATATCACCAAACAACACAGTGATTACCTGGAGCCATATATATAGGCCCAATGGCTGATTACAAGGTTGTAGACACCTGTGATGCTAATTAGTGGACACACCTTGAATTAACATGTCCCTTTGGTCACATTATGTTCTGTGTTTTCTAGGGGTACCATCATTTTTGTCCATGCCTGTTTCATGAGTTTATTTTTTTACATAATTCTGTTGAAGCATGGTTGAAAAACAATGTCTGACTTTCATTGGTTAACATTTATAGAATTTTAATTTATTATTACTTTTGTCAGATTAAAGTTATTTCTGTGACCATTGTGACTTTTTCTTTCATTGACCAAAGGGTACCAACAATTTTGTCCACGTCTGTATATATATATATATATATATATATATATATATTATTTATTTATTTTGAAATCCACCCCAAAAAAATCTCTGAAAATGGGGAAACAAAATGAAAGTATTTGCTGGTAGCTAGCGGCTTTTGAGGTGCACCTGCACTTCTGATAACGGGAAAAACCACAGGTCCTGTCTCATTTCCTATCTGTCAGCTGCACTGCTTCTCTCTATGGTACACAATTCTTTGGAATACTAGCCTTTCCCTTCACTGCCCCTTGATTTGTGAGTGCGCCTAATTGATTTTTTACTCTCCCTGACCCCCTAAGATCGTTTTCCTGGAAGACACTATAACACTTAACCACCCTCTTTCACAGCACAACGCAGAATGGCGTTCTGCTTATGCTGCTAGGGCACCTCCCTGCCTGCTAGGCTGTCTTTCAGCCTGGGAGCCAATCGGGGAAAGCGCTCGCTCCACTTCCTGTCAGGGTCATGTGACTGCTTTTACCCTCCAACATTTGCACAAAAATGGCACAATATGCCTTTTTAGTGGATTCAATTGAAACAAACCCGGAAAGATTCAGGTTTGGCAGTATTACGGTAAATTCTTGTTCATCTTTGTTGACATCTACTATCCAGGGGCAGTCTGAACACATACACTGTAAGATGAGAAGTTATTGTTCATATAATGTGCATGGGCACCTTCTTGTAAGATTCCATGCCAGTCCTGTTAGGGTATGACCACAGTGTCAGTTTTTCTGATGCAATTTTGGAAGCCAAAACCAGGATTCAAATATTTCCGTCTATGATCCACTCCTGATTTTGGCTTCCAAAACTGCATGCAGAAACTTGACCATGTGTCCATTCCTTTATACCCTTGTAAAGAGTAAGCAATGCGTAAGTAAATGCTTTTATACCTCTTTCTTACTCATAACTCTTTATGAATGCATCCGTCATATTGATGGCACCATAGGGACAGAGGATAGTGTTACAAAAGACCATGTTCTAGATACACAATTCACATTATCATAAAGAGTATTCTTTTCCCCTGTATTCTTGTGCATGTAAATCCTTTGCCTCTTAGGACACAGTTGAATATGTTCCAGGCATGCATTATGCAGATGGAGAATGTTACAATAGCTTGTAAAACTAAGAGGAACATTATCATTTGCAATATTTATTATATTTTGCTATAATAATTGTCATCATACAATTGAAAGCTTGAGCTATAAGCTGGCAAGGTCAACTGTAATTGATACAGAAGATGGCATGCTTGATAATTTCTGAGCCTGAATTGGCCATATATAGACCCCTCCACCAGATTTACGGCACACCAGCTGCCACTGGCTGTGTATTTTAAGATACATGGAAATATATACACATCAATGTTCATGTATAAATATATTCATGAATCACTTTATGTATATATGTTATCAGTATAATAAAATGCCTCATGTGAAACTGTTTCCAACTCTCCTGAAATGTACTCTGTGGAAAGACAGAATAATGAATTCCTGTAAAAACGAAAATGTTGAGTGCCTCTTGCATATTTACTACTTTACATTGCCTCTCTCAAAGACATTATAGTGGTTTAATAATTTACTACTTTTAGCATATAATGAGCCTATTATTAACAATACAATCTGGATCTCTGGCTAGACTCACTATGCTGGCCACTTTCATTACTCAACCCATGTGTTCCATTTGTGAACTGATCCACACTGTGATTAATTATGGCCACAGCTGAATAGTATTTTATACAAAGTAGAAATGCCTATTTCATGGTACAGAAATATCTTGCAAAGTAAACATTTTTCATGGATTTTCTTATATCTGTGTATGCAGCAATTCCAGGAGGGGAGAGCAAGACGGCAGTGGCAATGATGGAGGTGATAGCTCTCATGGTGGATGTCCTCATCCCTGTGTTCCATACAGTGATGAGGGGGGTACACCCTCAGTTCTTTTTGTGCACACTCTGGACTTATTTGGGCTACTGCCTGGTGGTGGTTGCTTTCTTGATGTTAGAGAGATGGGTAGCGGACTGTATGTCAGGAGAGCTGTTGCAGATGGAGGGCTAGTGGATTTGGTTACAATAAATAAAGTCTCTTTTTATTAGGCAGATGACAAGGGTTGCAGTACAAACACATAGGTTGTATATAGGAGGGAACAATGATGCTAGTAGTTCTCCCTGAGTCTTTCTCTAGGTACACTTTGCAATCTTCCCAAGTTAACCACGGGCTTGCAAGTCATTTCTTAGTAACTCTTTTTTCAATGCCCAATCTGCAAGGTGCAGAACTTGGATTTAAATGTCCAGTCCATTTCAGAAGTGTGACAGGCACTGGAGGCAATTAACCCTTTCCAAAAGCAGTAAAGTTTCTTGCCATAAACAAACATTTACCTTAGTGTCTAAGACCAAGCACAGCTTAAGTGGTTCTCAACATCTGCCTCAACAATCTGCATATGTCTGGTTTCTTTCAGGGGTAGCCTCTTAGTTCAGTTGCCTACGTATAGCTTTCAGTCTTATGGATAAATATTGCCTGGACTAGGCCTAATTATAAGCAGCTCACACGTATATATCCTGTTTATAGGTCTGCTAACAAGTGGGTGGGAGCAGCCCATCTCCCAGCAATCTAACCAAGTACCAGTATTAACTCCTTTGTATTTATGACCTTTTGGGATTCACAGTGTATATATATTATCCCAGTAAACATTTTAAAATGATGAACCCTGTATTAACCCTTTAACAGTAAATAACAATCTTAGCCCTTTAGAATTGATCTACTGCTGGGTTGCTGCATGGTAAAGTAGTAGAGGAAAAGATCTGTTTGCAACAGCTATATATAAAAATAAAAAATAATGTATTTATCCAGTGTTCCTGTGGAATAAAAAATTCCCATTCTTTCCATAAACAAGTGACATAAGTAAGAGATTGTAAAATATAATATACAGGGTGGGCCATTTATATGGATACACCTTAATGAAATGGGAATGGTTGGTGATATTAACTTCCTGTTTGTGGCACATTAGTATATGTGAGGGGGAAACTTTTCAAGATGGGTGGTGACCATGGTGGCCATTTTGAAGTCAGCCATTTTGAATCCAACTTTAGTTTTTTCAATAGGAAAAGGGTCATGTGACACATCAAACTTATTGGGAATTTCACAAGAAAAACAATGGTGTGCTTGGTTTTAACGTAACTTTATTCTTTCATGAGTTATTTACAAGTTTCTGACCACATATAAAATGTGTTTAATGTGCAGCACATTGTGTTGGATTGTCAACCCTCTTCTCCCACTCTTGGCACACACTGCAGGAGAAATGCTAGCACAGGCTTCCAGTATCCATAGTTTCAGGTGCTGCACATCTCGTATCTTCACAGAATATGCTGTGAAATTCCCAATAAGTTTGATGTGTCACATGACCCTCTTCCTATTGAAAAAACTAAAGTTGGATTCAAAATGTCCGACTTCAAAATGGCCGCCATGGTCACCACCCATCTTGAAAAGTTTCCCCCCTCACATATACTAATGTGCCACAAACAGGAAGTTAATAAAACCAACCAGTCCCATTTTATTAAGGTGTATCCATATAAATGGCCCACCCTGTAGAGAGGCTCTGTGCCTGAGGAGAACCCTGGTGCCTGAGGTGACCGCAAATGATCTGCCACATAAGTGGACACCAGTATTATAAATAGCACATGGCAGCTGAGAGACCCTGTTATAGCTTTAAAGACCAATAAGCTTCAAGTTACATTTCTGAGCTAGATGTAATTAGCAAAAGTATCTGTAAATAAAAATGTGAAGATCATAGTTTAAGGGGTTTGCCAACACTTTTCTAAAGACTAAAGTGCTTTAAAGCAATAACAATGCATACTTTCCTGACCTCAGCCCAGAGTTAGGGTCAATTCACACGTCCATGTGTGTTTTGCGGATCCACAAATCAGTGGATCCGCAAAACACGGACATCGGTGACGTTGGTTTTGCATTTTGCGGACCGCACATCGCCAGCACTTAATAGAAAATGCCTATTCTTGTCCGCAATTGCGGACAAGAATAAGGCATGTTCTATTTTTTTTCAGGAACGGAATTCCGGACGGAATTCATAGAAATGAATGGGTCGGGTCCACTGTTCCGTCCATTGCGGACGTGTGAATGGACCCTTAAATGGAGATGGGCAGGGGCCAAAACAACAGTGGCTTTAGTAGGTAAATTTATGATATTTGTCATTTACAAGAACTCCTATCCTTTGGCGAACATGTTTATGCACTTAACACCCCCTTTATGCGGTTTATAGAAAGAGAAGTACTAAGTGGCATAGGAAACAAATTAGTGCTAATTTAGGATATGACCATTGCTAGGGCCAGATTAAAGGTAGGTTGCTTCAGCCTTAAACAAGAAGTAGGGGCCTCCACCATATCTGAAAATGTGGACTGATGAGACTGCCAAACCTTCAGATGTTAGTGTCTTGACATAGCAGTAAGGCACTACAGGCCAAACTAGGCCCTGAATAGAAGTGAGCAGTTGCTTTACTTGCAGTCTGTCCACTCCTAGCACTGTATGGAGGCCCCGATAAATGAGATGATGCAGAAAGCACAATATCTTCTCTGTTTCAGAGAAGAGATCATTTTGTGACCAGTAGGTGCAAGCATTACAAAACCAAACTGCTTCACAGTGATACTAAAATAACATAGGAGATGATCCTAACATATAGCAGGTCCTAGCATAGTGAAGGAAGGGTATAGAGCAGAAGATCTCTTCAACAGAAGTGGCTGAATGAGGGATTCCTATGTTTGCTGAGTGTTGGGGGGGAATGGTACAGCACAGTTTTCCTGAAGCTTCTGCCTTTATCACTTCTCTGCACTGCTCCTGTTGTCTTTGCCTCTTTCTGTTCCTACTCCCCCACAGAGAATCCTGCTAAGTAGTGTTTCCCCCTTGCCCCTATCCTCTCACAGAGCTCTTCTTTATAGTGTTACCCCCACTGAAAGATGCTCTCTCCTTTCTCCAGTCTAAAAGGGTTTGGCTCCAAAATTAAATATATTAAAGATAACAATTACTTTAATTTAAAAATCATAATTATCTGTGAACTACAGAAAACATTTACTCAAGATTATGGACTAACTGTTAATTTTGGTTGATATTGTTCATTTTGATCAACTTTAAACTAATATACATGAATATCTTTAGCACATAAGTTTCCAAGCTCTCTTAGCTCAACAGCCGTAACTAAATATAATGGGGGATGCTCAAGCATATTATCAAAAAAATATTATGTGTCAATTATATTGTAGAAATTACCTAAATGATCAAAATCATATGAATGGTATACTTAAATTCAATTTTTAGAAAAAAATAAACAGTGAACTAACCATACAGAAAAAGTCAGGATGGAAATTCCAAATTACATGAATATATGTCTGGTTTGAAGGCCAGTTTTACAGTAATCACATGTAGAATCAAATGTCTGTTACAGTATATGATCCCAATCTATAAGCACAGTTGTAGTAATATTGTTCACTACCAACTGCTACTGAGATAGTTATGAGTCTGGTGCCAATTAAGTGAAAAGTGCCATTGATGGTGTCTAGTGCTAGGTTACTGGCATACTGTGTTGATCCTAGCACAAAAATCCAGTGCCAGTGAGAATACGTCTTTCGGGAATCTATTATTTTCAGTGCTTAGTTTAAGCAATATTGTTAATAAATTTGAAACATACTGCACTGTATCATGGTCAGTGAAATTCCAACTTAAGTTTTGAACCTTGTCTTCTCATTTTACACCTTAATCATAAACTTAGCATATATCATAAATACAGTGGTAGCAACTTTCAGCTATAGTATGCTTACAAATGAGGTATAATTATTGATACAAAATATAGAACTCCATAGAACTAATGTAGAACTAATCTTCCTCCTTGAAAAAGGAAAATAACAACTCTAGATAAACTAAAAACATATTTTCTCTAGGAGCTTGGGAGTTCTACTGATGCCATTTGTTTTTACCCAGTAGGCACCAATAATGAGCGTTTGGTATGAATTTGGTATGAATTTATAATTTGTTGATTTTTTTTTATATACATATATATATATCTAGTTAAAAAATAAGCAGCACCCTCCAGTAAAAAAAAAAAAATGTTATTTTATTCATTAAAAATGGCATTAACATTAGAGTAACCATTTTAAGCTAATAAACAGTTAAGTAAGTTGAAGATTAAATGATTTCCAAAAGGCATGAAGGTAAAGATAAAACACATTTTTCAATATTTTACACAATATCAGTGTATTATTTTGGTTTTGCACATTATTAGATGAAAAAAAATTGTACTTTGCAAAATAATGGGAACCCAGGGAGATTTGAGCGCTCAAATAACTTTGACTGAGGTATCAGACCTAAATTACTCTTTTACAGTTAAGGCTTGTTTGTAATCATCATTAGGAAAGGCCAGGTGCTTTACATTTCAAAACTTTATAAAATACCCAGACTCCTCTAACCTTTTCACAAAAAACAGCTGCCATGAATTCTTGTAAGCAGCTGTCTAACACTCTAAAAATGAAAATGGTTGAGGTCTACAAAGCAGAAGAAGGCTATAAGAAGATATCAAAGTATTTTCAGGTTGCCATTTTCTCAGTTCCAAATGCAATTAAGAAATTGAAGTTAACAGGAACAGAGGAGGTCAAGAAAAGGTCTGGAAGACCAAGGAAAGTTTCACAGACAGCTACTCGTAGGATTGCTAGAAAGACAAATCAAAACTCTTGCTTAAGTACAAAAGATCTTCAAGAGGATTTAGCAGACTCTGAAGCTGTGGTACATTGTTTTACTGTTCAGCGACACCAACACAAATATATCCTTCATGGAAGAGTCATCAAGAAAACCTCTCCTGCTTCCTCACCACAAAATACAACATCATAAGTTTGCAAAAGAATATCTAAACAAGCCTGGTGAAATTTGGAAACAAGCACAATGGACAAATGAGGTTAAAATAAAACCAAAAGGTATGTTTGAAGAACAAAGGTCACCAAATTTCATAAAAATCATTAAGAATGAGGGTGGATCAATCATGCTTTGGGATTGTGTAGCAGCCAATGGTATGGGAAAAATTTCAAGGGTAGAGGGAAGAACGGATTCAATTAATTCCCAGCAAATTCTGGAAGCAAATGTAACATGAATGGCTACAAAAAGCAATTACAAGCTTTGATACTTGCCAAAAGGGGTGCTACTAAGTACTAACCAAGCAGGGTACCCAAAGTATTGCTTTGGGCCCTTTTCCTTTTTGGTTATTTTAAAAATCTAAAAGATGAATATAAGGAAGTCTCTTTAAATCTAAAAAGTCAGAAACATGCCTGAGTCTCATGATTCCTATGATGTCATGACACTGGATGTCCTAATTTCACTCCTGATTGGCATATGGTTTGTTGCCCACCGACTTAGGTAGGAATGTGACAGAAAGGTATGATTTTACTCAGTAAGATCAACTCTACCAGGCAATATTTAATAATGTTTATTACGCTGAGAGATGCCCTATAATGCTTATTTTTAATGTTTTGTTTTATATACATAAATTTGTCTTCAGTTTCTTAAGCAAATTATCCCAAATGACCAGACGCTATAAAAATAGATTGCAGTAATAAGTGGAATGATTTTTAGTGATACATCCTTATTAATTCAGGCTAGGTGAACTCCATTAGTCCTGACAAGCACAAACAAGTCATAAAAAGCTAGAAATAGTTGTTCTCAGCTGGAAGGATATTTTAAAAGCTGAGCTGAAATGTCAACATTTTGTTCCCGTAAGTAGAAAAAAAGGCTTTCTAATAGTTACAATGCACTTAAAGATATCCTAATAACAAGCCAAGCATCAAAATGTTAGAAAGAATCAATCAGTTTTGCTTCTTATCTCCTGAAGGGGCTAAGAAAAAGCTATTGGAATGGCCAATATATATATGAGATAACGCTACAATTTGATAAGATTTTTGTAAATAGATGATCACAGAGATTGGACTTTAATTGATTTATGTCCTAAGAAAAGAAGAAAAGCTTGTCTACAGCTAGAGATGATGACAAAACATAGTCACTGAGCTTGCCGCACTGCATAATGTCAGGAAGAGATGTTGTACATAAAGATGAGATACAGCTGGTATGATTTTAACAGTCATTTTTAGATAGTGCAGACCTTAATCCATTAAGATTTATTAAACCTACAGTGAAGAATACAAGTCAGTAGTGTTCCTTATCCTTACAAACAGATGGGAGATTGAATGACACCTATAAATGTTCATGCTGTGTAGCTTTTACCAGGATGATGTTAAGCCTTTCATATGGAGAAGATGAAAAAAAATATATATATATGTGCAGTGCATTTGAGATCAGGGTTGCTTGCATTACTAAAGGGAAATAAGATAAATAATTATATATAACACAAGTTTCATGCAGAATCATAAACTCCTATCAAACAACATTATCAAAGTGATAGGCATGATTCCATCACCACACAGTAAAGGATAAAACAATAAATAAATGTAACTTAAAAAAGTAGGTTTGAATGAAAGGATAGGTCATCCAATATATCTTGTAACACCTGAAAAAAATCTTGAAGGATGCAGGTCCGCATGTAACTCTGCAATAATATTCCTGAATGCCCTTGGTGAACCGACAGCTGCACACAGATCATGCAGCTGCTGGAGTGGGGAACCATTTGTTAAGAACAGACAAAATACTCATAGAGGAGGCAGAAATGCTTTATTACCATCCCTACTGCCCAATACGGTTCTCGATATATACAGTTCAGGAAGAAGCCATGGCACTTCCTCCTCCAGTACCAGGTATCACATGGTCACCAGGTGCCTGACAACTGCACAAAGTGCTTTGTCTTAGCAGATCCAGATCAACTCTGAAGTGAGTCTCAAGAGACTGTATTCCCTGTGTAAATGGGGCTAATTTAATAGCCCTCATTACAAAGGAAATAAGCTACTGTACAAAGTGGGGTAAAATTCCCCCTGCATCTTATGGGGCAAATACTAATGCGCACTTCCATTATGAAAGCGCTCATTAGTACCGGAGGACCAGGAAGCAAAGAAGACTTTGTTTTCACCGCTTCCTGGTCCTCGGCTGTCGGATGTGCAGTGGCTGTGCACAGCGTGAGGGCGCTCTGTGACCTCTCGCTGGGCGTGCCAGTTCACAGCACAGCCGACAGCAGGAGGAAGCAGATTGTGGACGGTGAGGAGCAGCGGCGTCCAGGAGCAGGAGAGGTAAGTGTCTTTTTTCATTTTATAAAACATGGCAATATGGGGCTGATCTTAGACAATATGGGGCTGATGAGGCGGCATGGGGTTGATATGAGGCAATATGGGGCTGCTGGGGGGTAATCTGAGGAAATATGGTGCTTCTGGGGACTTATACTTTTTCATATTGTCCTCCTCTAAACCTAGGTACGTCTTATTGGCGGTAATTAAAAGCAAAACAAAAATGTCATCACTAACCATGCCTCCATTGAATATGAGCAATATATTCCTTATATAAAAATGATCTCGACAAAAAAATGATATTTCAGTTTTATAACTTAATTTGCAAGTAGTTTGCTTCTATTTGTTTATTTTCCAGGTACAAAACAACTAAATAAATACATAATACTAACATAAAATTTAAAATAAAGCATGTATCACTTAAAAAAGACAAAATTATAAAAAAAAAGCAAATTAAATAAAAGTTATGACTTTCAAGCTTGTATGTATAACTAAACAATATATTATTGTCTGGTCATGAATGGGGGAAAATGGTTGGTACTGTTATTCTTTTTTTTTTTTTTTTTTTTATTGTTTCATTTGGTGCTCCCATAAAGATCTTCCTTATGTTTCATTTTAGAATTTTCTTCTGTAAACTGGGAAGTCTGAGAGCTAGTCAACAATCCTGCTTCTGATCAATTGAGGAAACACAGTGGGAGATTTATCAAACTGGTGTAAAGTAGAATTGATTTAGTTGCCCATAGCAACCAATCAGAATCCACCTTTAATTTTTCAAACCCTCATTGATTTTCATCACTTGAAAATCAACGAGGGTTTGACCATTATAAAAAGTGAAAAGTGGTGTTTGTACTAGCACTTATGGCAAATGCACTTGGTTTGGTGGTGGTGTTCGCAGTGTTGGGTACCGGCCTGTAGTACCCCCAGTCATCCAAAAAGAAAAACAGGGACTGCAGCACTCTGTAATCTTCAATTTATAAACTTGATTTATTCCCAAACTGTCATGCAACCTTTCGACCGTGTTGGTCTTTATCAAGCATGATAAAGAGCAACACTGTTAAAACGTTGCATGTTTGTTTGGTGAATAAATCACATTTATGAATTGAAGATTCCTGCAGTCCCTGTTTTTCTTTTGGTTTGACTATTATTTTCCTTTCAATTTAGGCTGATTCAGCGTTGGAGCCCATCACAGTATTTCAATGCACAGTGGTAGCTTGGCAACTTTTCTCACATTGTCAATGAACGTGTACAGCCTCTCTCTTAGCAAAGACTGTCTTTATTGTAGCGGATTGTGTCCTCTCTTTCAGAAAGGTCTGTCTTGTAGTGTATTGTGTTTACCATATGGTCGGACATGTCTGAAGACGAGCACTCACACAAACTATTGGTTGGGTACATTTTGGAAATTTCTAAAAGTTTGTACATTCTGGCACTAAGTTCTGTCTTGCATTGAGAGTACACTAAACATAAATCTGCATGATTGCCTTTCTATTTGAACTATTATGGTTTTATATAAGGTCAATCATTTACAAAAAATTCTAGCAAGTAATTTACTATTCTTTGCTAGACAGGCAAAAGCTAAAATTTGAATCAAACAGTCAATCCCTTCTCAGGTTGAATGGAAGAGGCTTGCACTTAGGAATATTGACTTTGAATATGCTTTGGTGTATTTTTGGAAGATTTGGAACCTCTGGATATAGTTATTATCAATTGATGGCAGACAATTTTAGATTTTTTTTATTTGAAGTGAAAAGTGAGATAGAGGGAGGCTTGGAGATTTTATTTATTTTATGTGTCCTTTGTGCGGAACTGGGAAGGAGGCAGAGGGGGTTAAGTTTTAAAAAAAATTATTTTGAAATAATTGAATATCTTATGTTATGAACTGAAGAGTTTAATAAAACATAGTCGTGCGTTTTTGTCCCCTGAAGTATACAGTCAATTAATATGACATAATAAACGCTTTCCATATTTTCTGATGTATTCACTCCATTACGGGGACCAATAATTGAACACCCCCATATGCTCATTTAAACGGCTCACTTCTCTAGCTGCACATTCTTCTTGTGATTATTACTACTACTTTTAATAATTATTTCCTATGAAGATAGAGGGTGTTAATCTTGTTGGGCAAGGATAGTAACAAAAAGCTAGCTTTGCAGTATTATTATTATTATTTATTAAAGCGTCATTTATTCCATAGCGCTGTACATATGATAAGGGGTATACATACATAATACAGACAACTGCACTAAGAACAAGATGAGTTACAAACTGGTACAGAAGGAGAGAGGGCCCTGCCCTTGAGAGCTTACAATCTACAAGGTATGAGAGAAGGACACAATAGGAGAGGTTGAAGCTGGTCATGGCGGTATAGAGGCAGCAGGGTCACTGGTTGTAGGCTTGTCTAAAGAGGTGGGTTTTAAGGTTTCTTTTGAAGGATTCCACTATAGGTGAGAGTTTGATATGTTGGGGTAGTGAGTTCCAGAGTGTGGGGGATGCACGGGAGAAATATTGGAGCCGATTGTGGGAAGAGATGATAAGAGGAGAGGAGAGAAGGAGGTCTTGTGAGGATCGGAGATTAATTGCGGTGATGTATTGGGAAAGTAGCTCAGAGATATAGGGAGGGGACAGGTTGTGGACAGCCTTGTATGTGTTTGTTAGTATTTTGAACTGAATTTGCTGGGCAATGTGGAGTCAGTGAAGGGATCGGCAGAGGGAAGAGGCAGAGGAATAACAGGGTGAGAGTTGGATTAGTCGGGCAGCAGAGTTGAGGATACATTGGAGGGGTGCGAGAGTGCTAGATGGAAGGCCACAGAGGAGGATGTTGCAGTAGTCTAGGCAGGAGATGATGAAGGCATGTACAAGCATTTTCAGAGACTCAAAGTTGAAGAAACTGCGGATGCTGGAGATGTTTTTGAGATGGAGGTCGCAGGTGGTGGAAAGGGCTTGGATGTGCGGTCGGAAGAAGAGGGCAGAATCCAAGATCGCTCCAAGACAGCGGACTTGGCAGACCGGGTAGAGTGTGCAGCCATTGATTGTGATAGATAGGTCTGTTGGGGGGGTTGAGCAAGATGGGGGAAAGATGATAAATTCTGTTTTAACCATATTAAGTTTTAGAAAGCGAGAGGAGAAAAAGGAGGATATGGAAGATAGGCATTGTGGGATTCTGGATAGTAACGTGGTGATGTTTGGACCAGAAAGGTAGATTTGTGTGTCGTCAGCAGAAAAGTGATTCTGAAAGCCATGCGACTCTATGAGCTGTCCCAGGCCAATTCATAACTGGACAAAGAGGATGGCTCAAGTGAATACTTTTTGAGGATGGGTGTAATGGTAGCATGTTTAAAACCAGAGGGGAAGACTCCAGAGGTTAGTGATAGGTTGAAGAGGTGAGTTAGGACTTGGATAAACACTGTGGTGAGGTTAGAGATGAGGTGGGATGGGATTGGGTCAATGGCAAAGGGGCAAGTGGTGATATGTGATCTGGAGAGTAGGGTGTAGAGGGTCTGTGGGGACTGTGCGCTGAAGCTTTCTCTGATATTGACCATCTATTGTTTGAAGTTCTAACCTGAGATGAGATGAGAGGAGAGGGTAGGAGTGCTGGGGGACGGAGAAGGGAATTTAAAGTGTTAAAAGGAAAGATATGAGAGATGAGTAGGCCTGTTTTGCATCAGCGAGTGAGGATTTGAAAATGAGGAGGGATTGCTTGTATGAGGTGAAATGATCCGTAGAGAGGGATTTCTTCCATCGCCACTCAGCAGCCCTGGAAGCTTGTCTGAGTTTTTTGGTCAGGTTAGTGTGCCAAGGTTATCTGTAGATTTTTGGGGGTTTTGTTGTGTGTGAGGGAGGAAACAATGTGCAGAGCTGTACTTATTGTGGTGTTATATAGGGTGGTGGCAATATCTTGATCTTGGAGGGAACAAATGGTAGAGAGAGGCACAAGAGAATCAGAAAGCAAGCAAAATTCAAGATGTTTAAGGTTTCTATGGGGGGAGGGGGGGGGTGTTAATGTGCAGACCGGGGGAGCAGCAGAAGAGATCAGTAAAGAGAAGGTGAGTAGGTTGTGGTCTGGTAGGGGGAGAGGTAAATAAAAAAGTTTAGATATGGAGCAGAGACGGGTAAAGATAATATCCAGAATGTGACAATCTCTGTGGGTGGGAGACCACTGTGAGAGGCCGAAGGAGGAAGAAAGTGATAGGAGTTTAGAGGCGGCTGAGTGGCAGGTGTCAATAGGGATGTTGAAGTCACCCATGATGATAGTGGGGATGTCGGCAAAAAGAAAGTGTAGGAGCCAGGTGTTAAAGTGGTCAAGAAAGATGGTGGCTGTGCCTGTGTGGTGGTAAATGCTAGCTACTTGGAGGTTGGAGGGAGAGAAGATGCAAACAGAGTGTAATTCAAATGAAGTGAGTGTAATGGAGGGTGGCAGTGGAGTTGGGCTGTAGGAGCAGTTGTCTGATAGGAGAAGACCAACTCCTCCACCATGTTTGCTACTGGGGCCGGGGTGTGAGTGAAATTAAATCCGCTATAAGTGAGTACAGCAGGGGAGGAGGTGCCAGAGGGTATCAGCCATGTTTCTGTGAGACCAAGAAATGAAAGTTTTTGAGAGATGAAGAGGTCATGAATGTCTGACAATTTGTTACAGACAAAGCATGCGTTCCATAATGTTGGGTGCAGAAGTTAGGTTCAATGCAAACATACCAGGGGAGGAGAAGGAAAGATGAGGGGTGTGGACAATATCAGACATACCTGGAGAGGAGAGAATTGGGTGATGGTTAGTAGACAGTGATGACAAAGTGGAATCCATATCCATAATATTACATTCTGGTATAATTTAGTATGTGCACCTAAAAAGTTGCACTTGAAAGATGTTGCATTGAAAAGACCATGAGGGAGATAAGTAAAAGAAGCCAGTAATAAAAATGATAAAAGCATTGCAGAAAAAAATTGAAGACATATGAGGAAATATCATCTATCTATACTAGCTCAGCAAAAAGCTAATTATGAAAATAATACAACATCTTAGGAAGATGTACAATTATTTTGTTCTCCCATCATTATCAAACTATTCTACTTGAATTGCATATATAGATTTGCTCTTTTTTATGCAGCACTGACATTCCTTCAACATCTCACATATAATACAGAGGACACAATAACTCTACATTGTACAACCTTACAATTTAATTATGCTGCCTTGGGCATGAGCAGATAAAGTAAGTCGCCTAAGGTCCCATGGAGGGCTGACACTAGAATTTGAACATGGTTTACCTCATCTTCAAAAGCAGTGAAATTATCATGAAGATACCGGTACTTCTATGGCCTAGTCCTGATGCTACAGTTTATTTAATTTCTTTAGCACATGCTATTTGCCAATTCATATATACAGTTGCAAGAAAAAGTATGTGAACCCTTTGGAATGATATGTATTTCTGCACAAATTGGTCATAAAATGTGATCTGATCTTCATCTAAGTCACAACAATAGACAATCACAGTCTGTTTAAACTAATAACATACAAAGTATTAAATGTTACCATGTTTTTATTGAACATACCATGTAAACATTCACAGTGCAGGTGGAAAAAGTATATGAACCCTTGGATTTAATAACTGGTTGAACCTCCTTTGGCAGCAATAAACTTCAACCAAACATTTCCTGTAGTTGCAGATCAGACGTGCACAACGGTCAGGAGTAATTCTTGACCATTCCTCTTTAGAGAACTGTTTCAGTTCAGCAATATTCTTGGGATGTCTGGTGTGAATCGCTTTCTTGAGGTCATGCCACAGCATCTCAATCGGGTTGAGGTCAGGACTCTGACTGGGCCACTCCAGAAGGCGTATTTTCTTCTGTTTAAGCCATTCTGAAGTTGATTTACTTCTATGCTTTGGGTCGTTGTTCTGTTGCAACACCCATCTTCTGTTGAGCTTCAGCTGGTGGACAGATGGCCTTAAGTTCTCCTGCAAAATGTCTTGATACACTTGGGAATTCATTTTTCCTTCGATGATAGCAATCCGTCTGGGCCCTAATGCAGCAAAGCAGCACCAAACCATGATGCCCCCACCACCATACTTCACAGTTGGGATGAGGTTTTGATGTTGGTGTGCTGTGCCTCTTTTTCTCCACACATAGTGTTGTGTGTTTCTTCCAAACAACTCAACTTTGGTTTCATCTGTCCACAGAATATTTTCCCAGTACTGCTGTGGAACATCCAGGTGCTCTTGTGCAAACTGTAAATGTGCAGCAATGTTTTTTTTTGGACAGCAGTGGATTCCTCTGTGGTATCCTCCCATGAAATTAATTCTTGTTTAGTGTTTTACGTATCATAGATTCGCTAACAGGGATGTTAGCATATGCCAGAGACTTTTGTAAGTCTTTAGCCGACACTGTAGTATTCTTCTTCACCTCATTGAGCAGTCTGCGCTGTGCTCTTGCAGTCATCTTTACAGGACGGCCACTCCTAGGGAGAGTAGCAGCAGTGCTGAACTTTCTCCATTTATAGACAATTTGTCTTATCGTAGACTGATGAACAGCAAGGCTTTTGGAGATACTTTTATAACCCTTTCCAGCTTTATGCAAGTCAACAATTTTTAATCGTAGGTCTTCTGAGAGCTCTTTTGTGCGAGGCATCATTCACATCAGGCAATGCTTCTTGTGAAAAGCAAACCCAGAACTGGTGTGTGTTTTTTATAGGGCAGGGCAGCTGTAACCAACACCTCCAATCTCATCTCATTGATTGGGCTCCAGTTGGCTGACACCTCACTCCAATTAGCCTTTGGAGATGTCATTAGTCTAGGGGTTCACATACTTTTTCCACCTGCACTGTGAATGTTTACATGGTGTGTTCAATAAAAATATGGTAACATTTAATTATTTGTGTGTTATTAGTTTAAACAGACTGTGATTGTCTATTGTTGTGACTTAGATGAAGATCAGATCACATTTTATGACCAATTTGTGCAGAAATTCATATAATTCCAAAGGGTTCACATACTTTTTCTTGCAACTGTATGCTTATAAAAGACTATCTATCTGTCTATCTATCTATCTATATCAGATTTACTATAACAGCACACCTATTGCTTTTAGATTGGGGTGGGAGGGATACCCAACCTAGTAAGAGTCCTTTGCTTAAAATGAACACTGTAGGACCTTTTTATTATTATTAAATAGGCTGTGCAGTGCCGGTATATGGATGACCTCTTCCCAGGTCGTTCTCTTCAAACAGCTGACTGACTGAGATTATTTTGGTGTCTGCACAAACTATGCTATTATCCAACAAACCATTCATTCATCGCTCATTCATTGGGTAATTGGCAACACCTTTACGCGGGCAAGATCTTCCCAAACATCAGGCAGTCTAAAAAGGTCCTTTACTCACATTTTATTTGACCCACCATCCGCCCCAGTTAGATATTGATCATATAATCCAATTTCCTCTCTTCCATTTACTCACAAGATCATGTGGTATACAGTCAGCATTGGCTGCCTGGGACCTTGGCTGCCTGGTTTCCTCGATAAATGTATGTGTTGTCAGCATTTCTATATTCTTCCACTGTATAATTTTTAGAACATGCTTAAAAAAAGAGCATCATGACCTTTGTTCTGGCAGAACCAGCTCTTCAAATCCTATTTAGTTAATGGGAACTAGAAAAACTATCAGCAAAAAAAAAAAAAAAAAAAGAAAGCACCTAAAATCTTATTTTAATGGGAATCAGGGCTGTTTTAAAATGGCCTAGATTTTTTGTGCAAGCTGAAAAAAAAAACATTGTGCCCTATCTTCAAGCACAAACAGGAGCGAAAATCCTACTCAATCAATGGGAACCAGGAAAAAAAAAATCATTCAGCATCAAAATCTAAACTCTAAAGACTGCCAAAATTAATTTGTAAACAAGCTGATTTTAAGGCAGATTCAGCTCCTGCCTCAAATTTAGTCACAAACATACTCTTTATAACCCAAAGGATCCTTTACACTGCGCAATGTTCGGATACCTCATCGATAACTAATCATAACTTCCTCTATAAAGTTGCCACTGATTATTTGGTGATTTGAGCAGAACGCTCGTTCATCCGGTAATAGGATCATTGGTGCATCACCTGAATCATTGTTTGTTGGCAGCAGATAATGAGATATGCAAGCAGCCTCTGCTGCCGGCAAGTAATGATTCTGTATGGGGACAATCCATCTATCTATCACTAGATGTCCTTAGGGTACAGCCACAAGGTCAGTTCTTCAATGTAGTTTTGTAAGCTAAAATCAGGAGTGGATCATAAAAGAAGAGAAAATATACAGGACACATACAACTTTTCTTCATTTTAGAATTCACTCCTGGTTTTGGCTTCCAAACTGCATGCAGAAACCTGATTGTGTGGTCATACCCTTAGTGTGGTGAGACTCTGTCTTTAAAAAGCCAGATAAATTATACAGATTTCAGGTTGCATTAAAAGAACCGCATCCAAGATTAATGAAGCAATATGGAAGGCAACTCAAAATTAACAGCTAAAACAGGTATGCAATATTCTGTGTCAGTTAATTTGTAATAGGGATATTTTTGAAGGACATGCCCTATATAGTAAATGATAAATTCACAACACTCTCATAGAAGTTGAAGTCTAAGTTGCCCCTAAGTTTGTAATTTAAAGGCTCATGATTGATTTTGAATAGGACAAATATGCCTGTACAGTAGGCCTGAAAAGAAACTGGATGTTTTGGTTATATAGTGTAGATCTTCTTTAGAGGTATGTTCTGTGGCCCATGGAGCCATCTCTAGTTTGGACGCTTGGATGCATGGCATTGTTGGAGTAGTAACAATAAACAGTAAAAGAATCACATAATTTAACCCGTAGAGGACCCTCGCTGTACATGTACTGTGCAGGTGGACATGACTTAAGGATCAGAGCCATATATGTATGGCGGGCTGATAGGGCAGGTACAGGAGCTGCAACCGCACGATCAGCGACACAGACCTGGCAGTCACTGACAGCCGGGCTCCTGCTACATACAATGAAAACACTGATACCGGCATATTAACCCCTAGTATGCCACGGTCAAACCTGAACGCGTCATGCAGAGGGTTCTCGGAGGATATGGGTGCCCTTCACTTCCCCATCGGGCCTCTGCACTGCAGTGGCGGGGACCCGATGGCAGAGAAGGCAGACCGGTGACTTCCATAAAAGTTGACAGCCAATGCATTACAATAGAGGTTATATTGCTATACATTGCAGGGGGGAATAGACACTAGAATTTGAAGTCCCAGAGTGGGACAAAAATTAAAAGTAAAAGTAAAAAAAAAAAGAAAAATAACAAAAAACAGACATATTGGGTATTTCAACGTCCGTAACAACTCACTCTATAAAAATATCACATGATCCACCTCCTCACCTGAATGCCGTAGAAAAAAATAAAATAAAAACTGTGCTAAAACAATAATTTTTTGTCACCTTACACCAAACAATCAAAAAGTCATATGCCCCCCAAAATAGTACCAATCGAACTGTCACCTCATCCCGCAAAAAAATTAGCAGCTACATAAAGCAATTGGGCAAAAAAAAAAAAAAAAACTATGGCTCTCAGAAAATGGAGACACTACAACATGATTTTTTTTTGTTTCAAAAGAGCTTTTACTGTTTAAAAGTGAAAAAAATAAAAAAGTAGACATATTAGGTATTGCCATGTCTAAAACAACCAGGTCTACTAAAATATCACATGGCCTAACCCCTCAAGTAAACACCGTAAAAAAAACTAAATAAAAAGGGTGTTAAAAAAGCTATTTTTTGCCACCTCACATCACAAAAAATTGAATACCAAGCTATCACAAAGTCATACCCACCCTTAAATACACCATTAAACCTACATCTCATCCCGGAAAAATTTGGAAAAAAGATGGCTCTCAGAATATGGAGACTAAGACATGATATTTTTTTCAAAAATGCTTTTATTGTGTAAAACTTACATAAATAAAAACAAGTAGACATATTATGTATTACCACTTCCGTAACGACCTGCTGTATAAAAATATCACATGAGCTAACCCATTTTTTGTCATCTTACATCACAAAAAGTGTAATACCAAGCGATCAAAATGTCTTATGCAACCTAAAATAATAACAATCAAACCCTCATCTCATCCCACAAAAAAAACTAAACAAAAAACAAACAAAAAAACTATGGCTATCAGAATATGGAGACAATAAAAAATAATCTGTAAAAAAATGTTTTATTATGTAAAATTGAAACAAACAAACAAAAAAAAAGTTGTCATATTTGGTATTGCCACGTCCGTAACAAACTGCTATATAAAAATACCACATGATCTAATCTGTCAGATAAATGTAAATAAAAATAAATAAAACGGTGACAAAACTATTTTTTGTTACCTTGCCTCACTAAAAATGTAATATAACATCATATGTACCCTAAAATAATACCAACAAAACTGTGACCTTATCCCGTAGTTTCCAAAATGGGGTCACTTTTTGGGAGTTTCGACTCTAGAGGTGCATCAGGGGGTCTTCAAATGTGACATGGCAACTTAAAATTGTTCCCGTGAAATCTGCCCTCCAAAAACACATGGTGCTCCTTTCCGTCTGCCTTCTGCCATGTTTCCGTACAGCAGTTTACGATCACAAATGGGGTTTTTCTGTAAACTTCAGAATCAGGGTAATAAATATTGAGTTTTGTTTGGCTGTTAACTAGTGATGATTGAGCACCCGATGACATGTGTTCAGCTCATTCTAAGTCAGAGAGAGCTGAGCATAGGAAGGGAAAGACATTGTAGGGAGTAGTATTGGATGATTTTTATTAGAAAAACTTTTCAGAGACCCAGAAGTCCTTTTAAGGACTATTGTGTGTGACTGCAGAATTTTATATTTTTAGCGCATCCTGCGCTAAAAAGCGTCTATTAGGCCGCTGCGGACAGTTAAATTATCCGTGCCACATCTCCTATGTAAAGTGTGTGCATCCCTAAAATATCAGTGACATCCAGTGTACTTTTCCAGTAGACAATTTATTCTGCGGACAGTTAAATTATCCGTGCGACATCTCCTATGTAAAGCATCCAGTGTACTTTTCCAGTAGACTGTTTCTGCTGCGGACAGTTAAATTATCTGCGCCATATCTCCAGTGTAAAGTGTGCGCATCCCAAAAATGTCTGTGACATCAAGTGCACTTTTTCAATAGACTGAGTCATTTCCAGTGCCACATCTCCAGTATAACGTGTGTGCATACAAATTTTATCTGTGACATACAGTGTACTTTTTACGTAGACGCTTTGGACAGGTACCTCTCCTGTATAACGTTTCCTCATCCCAAATATCTGTGACATTCCCTGTAATTTTTGTATTAGCCGCTGGTGACAGAATTGACATTATTTGCGGGATATCTCCTGTGTGATGTTTCCACATCCCAAATACCTTTTTACATTTTTTTGCGCATACACTTCCAAATCCTACACTACTGTACGTGTGACATACTTTCAAGCATATATCACATTTAAAATGAAGGCGAGCAGTAAAGGACGGGGAAGTGGCCGTGATGGTGGTGTTGCACTCAGAGGCCATGGCCCTGGGAGCATTGAAACTGTGCCTGCTGCCAGAGCACAAGAAAAACAGTCATCCACAATACCTAGCTTCCTGTCCCAGTTTGCAGGGCGGCGTAGGACAACACTCTTGAAGTCAGACCAGTGCGACCAGGTCGGTTGGATTGCAGCAGATAATGCTTCCAGTCGCTTAGGCACCACCCTGTCTTTCACCAAGTCAAGTCTTGATACTCCTTCCTCCAACCATGGAGAGTCTGGCCAAACAAGTGATCCCACACTCGGATATTCCAAGGATCGCTTTTCCTCGCCATTCCTTGATCTGGTCCTCTTGCCAAGCACGCTTGAAGAGGGACAGATCTTGTGCCCTGATTTCCAAACTCTTGAGCATCCACAATCACAAGAAGATGGGTAATGGCAATTACTGTTTAATGAGGTGGATGATGATGAGACACAGTTGTCAATAACTCAGTAGCAATAACTGTCTCAAGAGGTTGTGGAGGAGGATGAGACACAGTTGTCAATCACTGAGGTTGTGGTTAGGTCAACAACTAAGTATGATGAGCAGAGTGGGGAAGTGGAAGAGGAGGTGGTGGACGATGAAGTCACTGACCTAACCTGGGAAGGTGGAAAGCCGAGAGAAAACAGCGGTACAGGGGGGGAGGGATCTGCAGCACGGCAACAGGCTGGAAGAGACAGTGGGGTGGCAAAAGAGAGAAGGCAGGCCACACCAAACAGGCCCGCAACTGTTCCACGGAGCACCCCCTTTCGGAAATCTTCATTGCCAAGGGGTAGGTGTTTCGCAGTCTGTCGCTTATTTGCGGACGACAAAAGAATTGTAATTTGCATCCTATTCCATACAAAAATGAACAGGTGCATCAACACTAGCAACCTCACCACCACCAGCATGATCCGCCACATGGCATCAAAGCACTGTAATAGGTGGGACGAATGCATGGGTCCACAATTTGTGTCTGCGGATAACACCACTGCCTCCTCTTGACCCCGTGTTACGTGCTCACCAATCCCCTGTCTAAGACCAACCAATACCCTGCACCTGGACCTTCGCAAGCACCATCAGCGACCACATCCACTTCCATGTCCCAGTGCATCGTACAAAAGTCCTTACCCCAGGCATTTGAACGCAAGCGCAAATACCTAGCCACCCACCCACTGGCCATAGCACTAAATGTGTAGCTTTCCAAATTACTGGCCCTGGAAATGTTACCATCTAGGCTTGTGGACACTGAGGCCTTCCGCAGCCTCATGTCGGTGGCCATCCCGTATTACGCAGTCCCCAGTCGGCACTATTTTTCAAGGTGTGCTCCCCCACATGTGTCCCGTAATATCACACGTGCCCTGACCAACGCAGTTACTGGGAAGGTCCACTTAACCACGGACACATAGACAAGTGCATTCATCCATCAACGCTACATTTCCCTAATGGCACACTGGGTGAATGTTGTGGAGGCCGGGAGCCAGTCTTACCCTGTGATGGCACAGGTGCTACCGATGTCACTGGTTGTCCACCCTTCTCGACCCCCACTACAAAGAGAACTTTACATCTCTCACTCCTCTGGTGGAGAGGACAAGCAACACGGTGCAATACCAGAAGATCCTTGTTGAAAAATTGCTACAAAAATTTTGATCTGACAATGCTGGCAGTAGAGTCCGTAGTTCCTTGGCCATCCGAAGATGGGAGACAAAGGAAACACACAGCAATTCCAACAGAGGCAGGTCAACACTCTCCAAAGCCTGGGACAGTTTCATGACACCCAGCCAGCACCCTCACACTGATGTGCGGCCTAGTGTCACAAAGAGGGAAAAGTTTTGGAAGATGGTGAAGAAGTACATAGCAGACCGTGTCAGCGTCCTCAATGATCCCTCAGTTCCTTACAACTACTGAGTGTCCAAGTTGGACAAATGGCATGAACTGGCGCTCGACGCCTTGGAAGTGCTGACCTGCCCTGCCACCAGCGTTTTGTCTGAGCATGTATTTAGTGCTGCTGGTGGCATTATAACAGTTAAGCGTATCCGCCTGTCAGCTGAAAATGCTGACAGGCTGACTCTTATAAATATGAACAAGGCCTGGATTGGCCATGACTTCTCGACTCCACCAGAGGAAAGCTGATGAACATAAAGGCACTTTAAATGTGTTGTTTATAATGTACTGAATACACTGTATCCCCATGCACCCCTTCCACCACAAACAAGGGTATATGGTTAAATCTTCCTTTTATCATCCTCCTCCTACTCTTCCATCATATCAACATTCTTATTCGTCACATAGAATGCCTTCGCATAAATACACTTCACATATAATGATTTACAGGGTCAGCTAACCAGCAGGCCCTTGCATATTTTTTTTTTTTTACATTGTAAAAGCCAGTTAAAAAAAACTAGTAAAAAACTCACCGGTAGGCCCTCACCTACAATGTTTTACAGAGTCACCTCACCAGCAGACCCTCACATATAATGTTTTACAGGGTCATCTCACCAGCAGGCCCTCACCTACAATGTTTAACAGGGTCACCTCACCAGCAGGCCCTCACATATAATGTTTTACAGGGTCAGCTCACCAGCAGGCCCTCACATATACATTTTTAGAGGGTCAGCTCACGAGCAGGCCTGTACCTAAAAACTTTTACAGGGTCAGTTCACCTACAGGCCTGCACTGTAAATCTTTTGAAGGATCAGCTCACCAGCAGACGCTCGCATATAATGTTTGACAGGGTCAGCTCAACAGCAGGCCCTCGCATATAATTTTTTAGATGGTCAGCTTACCAGCAGGGCTTCGCCTACAATCTTTTATAGGGTCAGCTCACCTGCAGGCCCTCACCTACAGCCTTTTAGAGGGTCAGCTCATCTGCAGGCCCTCGCATATAATTTTTTATAGGGTCAGCTCATCTGCAGGCCCTCGCATATAATTTTTTATAGGGTCAGCACACGAGCAGGCCCGCACCTAAAAAATTTCACAGGGTCAGTTCACCTGCAGGCCCGCACCGTAAATCTTTTATAGGATCAGCTCACCAGCAGACCCTCACATATGTTTGATAGGGTCAGCTCAACAGCAGGCCCTCACATATAATATTTTTTAGATGGTCAGCTCACCAGCAGGCCCTCACATATAAATTTTAAGAGGGTCAGCACACAAGCAGGCCCGCACCTAAAAAATTTTACAGGGTCAGTTCACCTGCAGGCCCTCACCTACAATCTTTTATAGGGTCAGCTCACCAGTAGTCCGCACCTAAAATCTTTTACAGGGTGATCTCACCAGCAGGCCCGATCTAAAATCTTTTACAGGGTCAACTCACCTATAGGCCTGCCACTAAAATCTTTTACCGGATCAGCTCACCTACAGACCCGCACCTAAAATCTTTTGCAGGGTCAGCTCTCCTGCAGGCCCTCACCTAATTATGCCTAATAGGTAATTTGTGCACATGATGCATTGCTTGGATGTGGTAGCCGTAGTAGTTTCTCAGGCTCCCTCTCCGGAATCGAACACTGATTCCCCCTTACCTGTGGTCACCATGGTTGGTGCTAAGAATAACATCAAAAGTTGATAGGGCATATATCCGAATGGCCCTCACCTACAAGTCCAGTCTTAGTAGCCAAGAGTCTGGTCAACACAATCCTCACCATTATGGCACACTGGGTCAATGTTGTGGAGGCCGGGAGCAAGTTGGCTGCTGGCTGGCACCAGAGTTGCCCTCCAATAGATCCTCGTTAACGGAAAGTGTACTCATTCCAATAACAGGGCAGCTTTGGAGTGCTATATTGTTATTTATCGTCACTACCTCCCCAAATCAGGAGTTGGTAATTGACACGCGCCTGCTGCCTTCCTTGTATGCTTGTGCTTTAATTACTTGACCCACCCTCTCTGGGTTGTTCACAATTAGGAAAAAAAAAGAGGCAAGGCAACAACAGCCAATCAGATTTCAGCCATTGATCTCCCTTGGATGTGGAATCCCTTTCTCAGGCTCCCTCTCCAGCATAGAACACTGATTCCCCCGTTACCTGTGATCACCATGGTAGGTGCAGAAAAGAACATTGAAAGTTGATAGGACAGACATCCAAAAGGATCGTGGCCAACATGGGGATGTGCAATTGCCCAAAGATTATCTAGAGTCACCAATGCGGCAGCAGGCCCTAGCCCCTAAGGTTTTATATGGTCAGATAAGCAGACCCTTGCTCCAAAAAGGTCACCAGCAGGCAATCAATCATAATTTTTCAAGGGTGTGTATGGTGCCCTCCGTTATGTGCAGCAAAGGGTGTTTTGGATTGCCGGTTCCTTGTAATTTTTGCCAGCCCTTTCACTTAGTGCATAGGCTTTATTAGTGTAGGAGTCCCACTACCTGAACTATTGTACCACAATGTTAATGAGGCCCTACTTTATGTGATATATAGGTTGTATCGGAGTGCCTCTTCCTTGTAACTTTTGACAGCATTTGCACTTTATATCCAAGTAAATATACAGGAAAGAAGGTTTCCTAACAATTTTTCACCTAAAATCGATTTTATCTTGGGTTTTGTGTGTATTATTGTCAGTCTGTAAAAGTGGCGTTCCACTCGGACAACATCGTTCCCAGCAACGACCTGGGAGTCCAAGATGCATCCAGACATCCTCCCCATGCTGGTCCCAAACCATTTTAGTGGAGTTTCCATCAATTTCTGACCTTTTTCTATGAACCAGGCACCCTCCGCTCTTCAGAGCAGGGGGTGCCTGGTTTAATGCTCGGGTTCTCCCATTGACTTCCATTGTGCTCGGGTGCATGGTAGAGTGAAATTCTAAATTGTTATCTACATATTCTTGTGGAACACCCAAAGGGTTAACAAAGTTTGTAAAAATCCGTTTTGAATACCTTGAGGGGTGTAGTTTCTAAAATGGGGCCATTTATGTGTGGTTTCTATTATGTAAGCCCCACAAAGTGACTTCAGACCTGAACTGGTCCTTAAAAAGTGTTTTTTGGAAATTTTCTGCTAAACTGCTAAGTAGAGTTGAGCGAACACCTGGATGTTCGGGTTCGAGAAGTTCGGCCGAACATCCCGGAAATGTTCGGGTTCGGGATCCGAACCCGATCCGAACTTCGTCCCGAACCCGAACCCCATTGAAGTCAATGGGGACCCGAACTTTTCGGCACTAAAACGGCTGTAAAACAGCCCAGGAAAGGGCTAGAGGGCTGCAAAAGGCAGCAACATGTAGGTAAATCCCCTGCAAACAAATGTGGATAGGGAAATTAATTAAAATAAAAATTAAATAAATAAAAATTAACCAAAATCAATTGGAGAGAGGTTCCATAGCAGAGAATCTGGCTTCCCGTCACCCACCACTGGAACAGTCCATTCTCAGATATTTAGGCCCCGGCACCCAGGCAGAGGAGAGAGGTCCCGTAACAGACAATCTGGCTTCATGTCAGCAGAGAATCAGTCTTCATGTCATAGCAGAGAATCAGGCTTCACGTCACCCACCACTGTAAGAGTCCATTTTCATAAATTTAGGCCCAGCACCCAGGCAGAGGAGAGAGGTCCCGTAACAGAGGATCTGGCTTCATGTCAGCAGAGAATCAGTCTGCATGTCATAGCAGAGAATCAGGCTTCACGTCAGCCACCACTGCAACAGTCCATTGTCATAAATTTAGGCCCAGCACCCAGGCAGAGGAGAGAGGTCCCGTAACAGACGATCTGGCTTCATGTCAGCAGAGAATCAGTCTGCATGTCATAGCAGAGAATGAGGCTTCACGTCACCCACCACTGCAACAGTCCATTGGCATATATTTAGGCCTAGCACACAGGCAGAGCAGAGAGGTCCCGTAACAGACGATCTGGCTTCATGTCAGCAGAGAATCAGTCTGCATGTCATAGCAGAGAATGAGGCTTCACGTCACCCACCACTGCAACAGTCCATTGGCATATATTTAGGCCTAGCACACAGGCAGAGCAGAGAGGTCCCGTAACAGACGATCTGGCTTCATGTCAGCAGAGAATCAGTCTGCATGTCATAGCAGAGAATGAGGCTTCACGTCACCCACCACTGCAACAGTCCATTGGCATATATTTAGGCCTAGCACACAGGCAGAGCAGAGAGGTCCCGTAACAGACAATCTGGCTTCATGACAGCAGAGAATCAGTCTGCATGTCATAGCAGAGAATGAGGCTTCACGTCACCCACCACTGCAACAGTCCATTGGCATATATTTAGGCCTAGCACACAGGCAGAGCAGAGAGGTCCCGTAACAGACAATCTGGCTTCATGTCAGCAGAGAATCAGTCTGCATGTCATAGCAGAGAATGAGGCTTCACGTCACCCACCACTGCAACAGTCCATTGGCATATATTTAGGCCTAGCACACAGGCAGAGCAGAGAGGTCCCGTAACAGACAATCTGGCTTCATGACAGCAGAGAATCAGTCTGCATGTCATAGCAGAGAATGAGGCTTCACGTCACCCACCACTGCAACAGTCCATTGGCATATATTTAGGCCTAGCACACAGGCAGAGCAGAGAGGTCCCGTAACAGACGATCTGGCTTCATGTCAGCAGAGAATCAGTCTGCATGTCATAGCAGAGAATGAGGCTTCACGTCACCCACCACTGCAATAGTCCATTGGCATATATTTAGGCCTAGCACACAGGCAGAGCAGAGAGGTCCCGTAACAGACGATCTGGCTTCATGTCAGCAGAGAATCAGTCTGCATGTCATAGCAGAGAATGAGGCTTCACGTCACCCACCACTGCAACAGTCCATTGGCATATATTTAGGCCTAGCACACAGGCAGAGCAGAGAGGTCCCGTAACAGACAATCTGGCTTCATGACAGCAGAGAATCAGTCTGCATGTCATAGCAGAGAATGAGGCTTCACGTCACCCACCACTGCAACAGTCCATTGGCATATATTTAGGCCTAGCACACAGGCAGAGCAGAGAGGTCCCGTAACAGACAATCTGGCTTCATGTCAGCAGAGAATCAGTCTGCATGTCATAGCAGAGAATGAGGCTTCACGTCACCCACCACTGCAACAGTCCATTGGCATATATTTAGGCCTAGCACACAGGCAGAGCAGAGAGGTCCCGTAACAGACAATCTGGCTTCATGACAGCAGAGAATCAGTCTGCATGTCATAGCAGAGAATGAGGCTTCACGTCACCCACCACTGCAACAGTCCATTGGCATATATTTAGGCCTAGCACACAGGCAGAGCAGAGAGGTCCCGTAACAGACAATCTGGCTTCATGTCAGCAGAGAATCAGTCTGCATGTCATAGCAGAGAATGAGGCTTCACGTCACCCACCACTGCAACAGTCCATTGGCATATATTTAGGCCTAGCACACAGGCAGAGCAGAGAGGTCCCGTAACAGACAATCTGGCTTCATGACAGCAGAGAATCAGTCTGCATGTCATAGCAGAGAATGAGGCTTCACGTCACCCACCACTGCAACAGTCCATTGGCATATATTTAGGCCTAGCACACAGGCAGAGCAGAGAGGTCCCGTAACAGACAATCTGGCTTCATGTCAGCAGAGAATCAGTCTGCATGTCATAGCAGAGAATGAGGCTTCACGTCACCCACCACTGCAACAGTCCATTGGCATATATTTAGGCCTAGCACACAGGCAGAGCAGAGAGGTCCCGTAACAGACGATCTGGCTTCATGTCAGCAGAGAATCAGTCTGCATGTCATAGCAGAGAATGAGGCTTCACGTCACCCACCACTGCAACAGTCCATTGGCATATATTTAGGCCTAGCACACAGGCAGAGCAGAGAGGTCCCGTAACAGACAATCTGGCTTCATGTCAGCAGAGAATTATTCTGCATGTCATAGCAGAGAATCAGGCTTCATGTCAGCCACCACTGCAACAGTCCATTGGCATATATTTAGGCCTAGCACACAGGCAGAGGAGAGGTTCATTCAACTTTGGGTAGCCTCGCAATATAATGGTAAAATGAAAATAAAAATAGGATTGAATGAGGAAGTGCCCTGGAGTCCAATAATATATGGTTATGGGGAGGTAGTTAATGTCTAATCTGGACAAGGGACGGACAGGTCCTGTGGGATCCATGCCTGGTTCATTTTTATGAACGTCAGCTTGTCCACATTGGCTGTAGACAGGCGGCTGCGTTTGTCTGTAATGACGCCCCCTGCCGTGCTGAATACACGTTCAGACAAAACGCTGGCTGCCGGGCAGGCCAGCACCTCCAAGGCATAAAAGGCTAGCTCTGGCCACGTGGACAATTTAGAGACCCAGAAGTTGAATGGGGCCGAACCATCAGTCAGTACGTGGAGGGGTGTGCACACGTACTGTTCCACCATGTTAGTGAAATGTTGCCTCCTGCTAACACATTGCGTATCAGGTGGTGGTGCAGTTAGCTGTGGCGTGTTGACAAAAGTTTTCCACATCTCTGCCATGCTAACCCTGCCCTCAGAGGAGCTGGCCGTGACACAGCTGCCTTGGCGACCTCTTGCTCCTCCTCTGCCTTGGCCTTGGGCTTCCACTTGTTCCCCTGTGACATTTGGGAATGCTCTCAGTAGCGCGTCTACCAACGTGCGCTTGTACTCGCGCATCTTCCTATCACGCTCCAGTGCAGGAAGTAAGGTGGGCACATTGTCTTTGTAGCGTGGATCCAGCAGGGTGGCAACCCAGTAGTCCGCACAGGTTAAAATGTGGGCAACTCTGCTGTCGTTGCGCAGGCACTGCAGCATGTAGTCGCTCATGTGTGCCAGGCTGCCCAGGGGTAAGGACAAGCTGTCCTCTGTGGGAGGCGTATCGTCATCGTCCTGCCTTTCCCCCCAGCCACGCACCAGTGATGGACCCGAGCTGCGTTGGGTGCCACCCCGCTGTGACCATGCTTCATCCTCATCCTCCTCCACCTCCTCCTCATCCTCGTCCTCCTCGTCCTCCAGTAGTGGGCCCTGGCTGGCCACATTTGTACCTGGCCTCTGCTGTTGCCAAAAACCTCCCTCTGAGTCACTTCGAAGAGACTGGCCTGAAAGTGCTAAAAATGACCCCTCTTCCTCCTCCTCCTCCTCCTGGGCCACCTCCTCTTCCATCATCGCCCTAAGTGTTTTCTCAAGGAGACATAGAAGTGGTATTGTAACGCTGATAACGGTGTCATCGCCACTGGCCATGTTGGTGGAGTACTCGAAACAGCGCAACAGGGCACACAGGTCTCGCATGGAGGCCCAGTCATTGGTGGTGAAGTGGTGCTGTTCTGTAGTGCGACTGACCCGTGCGTGCTGCAGCTGAAACTCCACTATGGCCTGCTGCTGCTCGCACAGTCTGTCCAGCATGTGCAAGGTGGAGTTCCACCTGGTGGGCACGTCGCATATGAGGCGGTGAGCGGGAAGGCCGAAGTTACGCTGTAGCGCAGACAGGCGAGCAGCAGCAGGATGTGAACGCCGGAAGCGCGAACAGACGGCCCGCACTTTATGCAGCAGCTCTGACATGTCGGGGTAGTTGTGAATGAACTTCTGCACCACCAAATTCAGCACATGCGCCAAGCAAGGGATGTGCGTCAAATTGGCTAGTCCCAGAGCTGCAACGAGATTTCGCCCATTATCACACACCACCAGGCCGGGCTTGAGGCTCACCGGCAGCAACCACTCGTCGGTCTGTTGTTCAATACCCCGCCACAACTCCTGTGCGGTGTGGGGCCTGTCCCCCAAACATATGAGTTTCAGAATGGCCTGCTGACGTTTACCCCGGGCTGTGCTGAAGTTGGTGGTGAAGGTGTGTGGCTGACTGGATGAGCAGGTGGAAGAAGAGGAGGAGGAAGCCGAGAAGGAGGAGGTGGCAACAGGAGGCAAAGAATGTTGCCCTGCGATCCTTGGTGGCGGAAGGACGTGCGCCAAACAGCTCTCCGCCTGGGGCCCAGCTGCCACTACATTTACCCAGTGTGCAGTTAGGGAGATATAGCGTCCCTGGCCGTGCTTACTGGTCCACGTATCTGTGGTTAGGTGGACCTTGCCACAGATGGCGTTGCGCAGTGCACACTTGATTTTATCGGATACTTGGTTGTGCAGGGAAGGCACGGCTCTCTTGGAGAAGTAGTGCCGGCTGGGAACAACATACTGTGGGACAGCAAGCGACATGAGCTGTTTGAAGCTGTCTGTGTCCACCAGCCTAAATGACAGCATTTCATAGGCCAGTAGTTTAGAAATGCTGGCATTCAGGGCCAGGGATCGAGGGTGGCTAGGTGGGAATTTACGCTTTCTATCAAATGTTTGTGAGATGGAGAGCTGAACGCTGGCGTGTGACATGGTTGAGACGCTTGGTGACGGAGGTGGTGGTGGTGGTGTTGGTGGTACATCCCCTGTTTGCTGGGCGGCAGGTGCCAACGTTCCTCCAGAGGCGGAGGAAGAGGCCGAGGCGGCAGCAGCAGAATAGGCCGAGGCGGCAGCAGCAGAAGAGGTAGCAGGGGGAGCCTGAGTGACTTCCTTGGTTTTAAGGTGTTTACTCCACTGCAGTTCATGCTTTGCATGCAGGTGCCTGGTCATGCAGGTTGTGCTCAGGTTCAGAACGTTAATGCCTCGCTTCAGGCTCTGATGGCACAGCGTGCAAACCACTCGGGTCTTGTCGTCAGCACATTGTTTGAAGAAGTGCCATGCCAGGGAACTCCTTGAAGCTGCCTTTGGGGTGCTCGGTCCCAGATGGCGGCGGTCAGTAGCAGGCGGAGTCTCTTGGCGGCGGGTGTTCTGCTTTTGCCCACTGCTCCCTCTTTTGCTACGCTGTTGGCTCGGTCTCACCACTGCCTCTTCCTCCGAACTGTGAAAGTCAGTGGCACGACCTTCATTCCATGTGGGGTCTAGGACCTCATCGTCCCCTGCATCGTCTTCCACCCAGTCTTGATCCCTGACCTCCTGTTCAGTCTGCACACTGCAGAAAGACGCAGCAGTTGGCACCTGTGTTTCGTCATCATCAGAGACATGCTGAGGTGGTATTCCCATGTCCTCATCATCAGGAAACATAAGTGGTTGTGCGTCAGTGCATTCTATGTCTTTCACCGCTGGGGAAGGGCTAGGTGGATGCCCTTGGGAAACCCTGCCAGCGGAGTCTTCAAACAGCATAAGAGACTGCTGCATAACTTGAGGCTGAGACAGTTTCCCTGGTATGCATGGGGGTGATGTGACAGACTGATGGGGTTGGTTTTCAGGCGCCATCTGTGCGCTTTCTGCAGAAGACTGGGTGGGAGATAATGTGAACGTGCTGGATCCACTGTCGGCCACCCAATTGACTAATGCCTGTACCTGCTCAGGCCTTACCATCCTTAGAACGGCATTGGGCCCCACCATATATCGCTGTAAATTCTGGCAGCTACTGGGACCTGAGGTAGTTGGTACACTAGGACGTGTGGATGTGGCAGAACGGCCACGTCCTCTCCCAGCACCAGAGGGTCCACTAACACCACCACGACCATGTCCACGTCCGCGTCCCTTACTAGATGTTTTTCTCATTGTTATGGTTCACAACAACAACAAATATATTATTTGGCCCAATGTATTGTATTCAAATTCAGCGGGATATAAATTTGAGGCCTAGTATTTAGGCGCTGGGTGACCGGTATGGATTTAGTGACAGAATTAGACTTGGAAATGCACAGAAGCGTGTGTGTGTGAAGTTATTCTGAATGACCCAATGTGCACCTTGAATATTATATACCCTTTTAGGGATAGATTTCAAATAGCTCTGATATAGCAGAAACCACTAAATTATGAAATTGTTAAATTGGGAATTGTATTTAAACCCAGAACAAAAAATGTGCTTTGACGGACACTAAATAACTTTCCCAGCCACAACAGGACAGCGTTAACGAGAGATTTAGCAGGATATAAATTTGAGGCCTAGTATTTAGGCGCTGGGTGACAGGTATGGGTTTAGTGACAGAATTAGACTTGGAAATACACAGTAGCGGGTGTGTGTGAAGTTATTCTGAATGACCCAATGTGCACCTTGAATATTATATACCCTTTTAGGGATAGATTTCAAATAGCTCTGATATAGCAGAAACCACTAAATTATGAAATTGCTAAATTGGGAATTGTATTTCAACCCAGAACAAAAAATGTGCTTTGACGGACACTAAATAACTTTCCCAGCCACAACAGGACAGCGTTAACGAGAGATTTAGCAGGATATAAATTTGAGGCCTAGTATTTAGGCGCTGGGTGACAGGTATGGGTTTAGTGACAGAATTAGACTTGGAAATACACAGTAGCGGGTGTGTGTGAAGTTATTCTGAATGACCCAATGTGCACTTTGAATATTATATACCCTTTTAGGGATAGATTTCAAATAGCTCTGATATAGCAGAAACCACTAAATTATGAAATTGTTAAATTGGGAATTGTATTTAAACCCAGAACAAAAAATGTGCTTTGACGGACACTAAATAACTTTCCCAGCCACAACAGGACAGCGTTAACGAGAGATTTAGCAGGATATAAATTTGAGGCCTAGTATTTAGGCGCTGGGTGACAGGTATGGGTTTAGTGACAGAATTAGACTTGGAAATACACAGTAGCGGGTGTGTGTGAAGTTATTCTGAATGACCCAATGTGCACCTTGAATATTATATACCCTTTTAGGGATAGATTTCAAATAGCTCTGATATAGCAGAAACCACTAAATTATGAAATTGTTAAATTGGGAATTGTATTTAAACCCAGAACAAAAAATGTGCTTTGACGGACACTAAATAACTTTCCCAGCCACAACAGGACAGCGTTAACGAGAGATTTAGCAGGATATAAATTTGAGGCCTAGTATTTAGGCGCTGGGTGACAGGTATGGGTTTAGTGACAGAATTAGACTTGGAAATACACAGTAGCGGGTGTGTGTGAAGTTATTCTGAATGACCCAATGTGCACCTTGAATATTATATACCCTTTTAGGGATAGATTTCAAATAGCTCTGATATAGCAGAAACCACTAAATTATGAAATTGCTAAATTGGGAATTGTATTTCAACCCAGAACAAAAAATGTGCTTTGACGGACACTAAATAACTTTCCCAGCCACAACAGGACAGCGTTAACGAGAGATTTAGCAGGATATAAATTTGAGGCCTAGTATTTAGGCGCTGGGTGACAGGTATGGGTTTAGTGACAGAATTAGACTTGGAAATACACAGTAGCGGGTGTGTGTGAAGTTATTCTGAATGACCCAATGTGCACCTTGAATATTATATACCCTTTTAGGGATAGATTTCAAATAGCTCTGATATAGCAGGAACCACTAAATTATGAAATTGCTAAATTGGGAATTGTATTTCAACCCAGAACAAAAAATGTGCTTTGACGGACACTAAATAACTTTCCCAGCCACAACAGGACAGCGGTAACGAGAGATTTAGCAGGATATAAATTTGAGGCCTAGTATTTAGGCGCTGGGTGACCGGTATGGATTTAGTGACAGAATTAGACTGGGATATGGCCAAAAAATAACCACACTATTGCTGGTTAAATGCACTTGGTGACGGGCGCAGCTTGCCCCTGATTTAGTATATGGCCAAAAAATGAACAGACTATTGCTGGTTAAATGCACTTGGTGTGACAGCTTCACCCTGATGTAGGCTTTAGCCAAAAAACAACCACACCATTGAGGGTTAAATGCAGACTGTGATTGTCTGTTGTTGTGACTTGCCCCTGATTTAGTATATGGCCAAAAAAATGAACAGACTATTGCTGGTTAAATGCACTTGGTGTGACAGCTTCACCCTGATGTAGGCTTTAGCCAAAAAACAACCACACCATTGAGGGTTAAATGCACTTGGTCGCAGCTTGGATGCACTTGGTCGCAGCACCGCACAAGACACAAAATGGCCGCCGATCACCCCAGAAAAAAGTGACTGACAAACGGTCTGGGCAGCCTAAAAACAGTGAGTGAGCATTTGAATTTCAGCAGCTCAATGATGCACAGCTGCAGATCGATCGATTAATCAAGTGAAGTCCTTTGGAGAAGTTAATCTGCCTAATCTCGCCCTACTGTCGCATCCGCAACCTCTCCCTACGCTAATCAGAGCAGAGTGACGGGCGGCGCTATGTGACTCCAGCTTAAATAGAGGCTGGGTCACATGGTGCTCTGGCCAATCACAGCCATGCCAATAGTAGGCATGGCTGTGACGGCCTCTTGGGGCAAGTAGTATGACGCTTGTTGATTGGCTGCTTTGCAGCCTTTCAAAAAGCGCCAAGAAAGCGTCACAAAAGCGCCAAGAAAGCGACGAACACCGAACCCGAACCCGGACTTTTACGAAAATGTCCGGGTTCGGGTCCGTGTCACGGACACCCCAAAATTCGGTACGAACCCGAACTATACAGTTCGAGTTCGCTCATCCCTACTGCTAAGCCTTTTATCGTCCCCAAAAAATAAAATGTCGTTCACAAGATGATCCAAACATAAAGTAGACATACGGGTAATGTAAAGTAACATCTATTGTATGATGTATCACTATCTGTTTTAAAGGCAGAGAAATTGAAATTTGTAAAGTTGCAAATTTTTCCAATTTTTTATGTATTTTATTTTTTTGCAAAATAAAAATGACAAATATTGACTGAAATTTACCACTATTATAAAGTACAATGTTTCACGAGAAAACAGTCTCAAAATGGCTTGGATAAGTAAAAGCGTTCCAAAGTAATTACCATGTAAAGTGACATACAGTTGCAAGAAAAAGTATGTGAACCCTTTGGAATGATATGGATTTCTGCAAAAATTGGTAAAAAAATATGATCTGATCTTCATCTAAGTCACAACAATAGACAATCACAGTCTGCTTAAACTAACAAATAAAATTTAAAATAATTAAATGTTACCATGTTTTTATTGAACTCACCATGTAAACGTTTGCAGTGCAGGTGGAAAAGGTATGTGAACCCTTGGATTTAATATCTGGTTGAACCTCCTTTGGCAGCAATTACTTCAACCAAACATTTCCTGTAGTTGCAGATCAGACGTGCACAACGGTCAGGATTAATTCTTGACCATTCCTCTTTATAGAACTGTTTCAGTTCAGCAATATTCTTGGGATGTCTGGTGTGAATTGCTTTCTTGAGGTCATGCCACAGCATCTCAATCGGGTTGAGGTCAGGACTCTGACTGGGCCACTCCAGAAGGCGTATTTTCTTCTGTTTAAGCCATTCTGTTGTTGATTTACTTCTATGCTTTGGGTCGTTGTCCTGTTGCAACACCCATCTTCTGTTGAGCTTCAGCTGGCCTTAAGTTCTCCTGCAAAATGTCTTGATAAACTTGGGAATTCATTTTTCCTTCGATAATAGCAATCCGTCCAGGCTCTGACGCAGCAAAGCAGCCCCAAACCCCCATACTTCACAGTTGGGATGAGGTTTTGATGTTGGTGTGCTGTGCCTCTTTACATAGTGTTGTGTGTTTCTTCCAAACAACTCAACTTTGGTTTCATCTGTCCAAAGAATATTTTGCCAGTACTGCTGTAGAACATCCAGGTGCTCTTGTGCAAACTGTAAACTTGTAGCAATGTTATTTTTGGACAGCAGTGGCTTCCTCTGTGGTATCCACCCATGAAATCCATTCTTGTTTAGTGTTTTACATATCATAGATTCGCTAACAGGGATGTTAGCATATGCCAGAGACTTTTGTAAGTCTTTAGCTGACACTCTAGGATTCTTCTTCACCTCATTGAGCAGTCTAAGCTGTGCTCTTGCAGCCATCTTTACAGGACGGCCACTCCTAGGGAGAGTAGCAGCAGTGCTGAACTTTCTCTATTTATAGACAATTAGTCTTACCGTGGACTGATGAACAGCAAGGCTTTTGGAGATACTTTTATAACCCTTTCCAGCTTTATGCAAGTCAACAATTCTTAATTTTAGGTCTTTTGAGAGCTCTTTTGTGCGAGGCATCATTCACATCAGGCAATGCTTCTTGTGAAAAGCAAACCCAGAACGGGCGTGTGTTTTTTATAGGGCAGGGCAGCTTTAAGCAACACCTCCAATCTCATCTCATTGATTGGACTCCAGTTGGCTGACACCTCACTCCAATTAGCTCTTCGAGATGTCATTAGTCTAGGGGTTCACATACTTTTTCCACCTGCACTATGATTGTTTACATGGTGTGTTCAATAAAAACATGGTAACATTTAATACTTTGTGTGTTATTAGTTTAAGCAGACTGTGATTGTCTGTTGTTGTGACTTAGATAAAGATCAGATCACATTTTATGACCAATTTGTGCAGAAATACATATCATTCCAAAGGGTTCACATACTTTTTCTTGCAACTGTATGTCAAATAAAAAAATAACTGGTCTTTAAGGTGAAAGATGGCAGGGTCCTGAAGGGGTTAAAATAACATGAAAAAAAAAAGTTTTTCTCCCAATCCCTTCTATAGAAGATAAAATTCTAATAATAAATTATATGTATGTCAAAATGACCATGTTGTTTTGTAGCATGGTGGTTCTGACCAAGGGCAAAATTTGCATGGACTTTGTGTGTTCTCTTTGGTTTTAAATTGGTTTCCTCTGGGAAGTTTAGTTTTCTCCCACTCTCCAAAAACATACTGGAGTATATTTGGAATTTATATTTGAGCGTCAGTGGGGACAGGGCCCAATGCAAGTTATAATACCATTATAGAATATGGTTTTGTCATACAAATAACTAAAATAAATAAGATATGGGTCTTAGAATGTAGTGACACAAAAGTAGCTTTTTCCATAAAAAATAGTAATAAACACGTAGAAAAAACTCGATACATTTGAGATTGCTATAATTGTACCGATCCTAAGAATTAAGTTCATATATTATTTATACTGCATATTCCAGAATTGCAGTTCTTTTTTTTCCCAAACCCCACAAAAATGTAATACAAGCAAATCAATCATTTATATGTATGCTAATGGTGGGGAAAAAAAATATCAATCTGTTTTATAATAATCGAGCCCTCACACAACTTGGTTCAAGAGAAAACTTAAAAGTTAAAGGATCAGATTTACTAAGACTGGCATTTTATAAGTTAGTTAAAGTAAAACAACTGCAAGAGTGATATGCACCAAATTTATTAAGAGGCACATTTCTTTTTGATTAGAATTATAATTTATGCCCATTTTTGTTAGGCTGTGGTAGACCATATATCCTCCCATTATGTCTTGCTCACCACTTTTGAATAGTGTGAAAGTCACAAATTATAGCGCAGATACGGTATGCTCCATACTTTTTTCACCACAAATGTCCAAAATAGGATGGACCTTAAGAGGTAAAATTAATATCTTAAATTTGCACACTGAAAAGATTGTGGTTCTATTCATCTTGCTTTGGGTAATCATGTACCCTTTTTTTTATAACAAAATTATTTGTAGCTAGACATATTACCATGCCATTTTTTGTCTTAACTAGAAATAAGATAAGTAATTAAATTCTAGCTACACTAAAACGTTTTACATGAATCGCTCAAAATGGCAGCTATCAGTTTACAGTTCAGAAGACATAGCAGAAGGCATCTGCCACCAAAAAATTATCATTTTTTGGGACCTTTTTTAAAAATTAAAATAGAGGATAAAGCCACTGCCAGTCACTTCTGGTGAAGACTTATCTCCAGGGAGAACAAAGATATTGTACAAAAATATTCACTTCACCCAATCCTCAGGACTCAGGAGCTCCACATACACATTAGACTGCAGGATGAAACTACCATTCTTGGTGAGTTCGGCTGACAATACACTAATGTGTATTGGACTTTTAGAAGCAAATCTATTGATCACAGAAGAAAAAAAAAAAAAAACCTCCCAGAAATAACTTCTTGTTTAAGTTTATTACTGTTGTTTAAATATAGTCTAATGTCCATATCAGTGTAATTGATGAGACATTGTCATGATAGCATTATGTCTACATTAAATATAGAATAAAATGAATCACCTGTTAATGTAGGACATACACTACGATATTATAATTATACCTTGGTTTCATGCATTCATGTGGTCAAAGAGAAAGAGCAGCCTTGTAAAACCAATTTAATGAGTATACTTATTTTAAAATCCATTATCACTTCAACAGATTACTTTGTTTAAAAAGGTATTAGAGCTAATGGCATTTAATCTACTTACATAAATATGGTGCCGTTTTGGGTAGAACATGAAAGCTTTTTCTTATCAAACACGTCCAGATGTTTTAGGTAGACAAATTATAAAATACCATGTCCTCTCTAATTAAACATGTTGATCCCTTTGTATTAAAGACTGACCTTGCTAGAAAATAATACCAGATCTAATGTTCTTCAATCTATCTGATCTTTATATGAGAAACAGGTAGATCAGAGAGACATTTTTGTGATATTAAACAATAAAAACATACTTTAGGAGAAATTTACCAAACTGTCTAACAGAAAAACTGGATTTTCCATCCATAACAACAGTGCAATTTTAATTTTGTATTCTGCTCTGGAAAGTTGGATATTGTGCTGTGAGTGGTTGTGATGAAAACAATGACAGGATTTTTTTTTAGAGCATTTTCAAAATCTGACCCAAATGTTTCAATGCAAATGCATATCAGTGAAGACATACCAAGTGCAAATAACTGCCACCACCATATACTCAATAGCGGGGCCACACAATGGTTACGGAGGTATGTGACCAGAAAGTCACTGTTAAATCAGGCACCATGCCTTGTGGGCCTATCCCAGTTGAATGGAATTATACTGTACCTTTTACTTAGTGATCTGGAAAAAAAGTAATCTTAATCCATATGCAAATGAGCAGTAAAGCCCAGTGAAGGTGTGCCCAAGCTACTCTGTGCACCTCACTCTTCCTTCTTACTCTGTCAAACCCGCCCTCTCATTTTTTATTGACAGGACCACTTGAGATGACTATGTAAGTAGAAGATGTTTACCCCCCTTCTGAGCACTTAACAGTTCATTTGCATATTGATTAAAAACACTTTTTCTCCAGATTGCTAAATATTACTTTCAGCTGAGCTAGGATTACATTGCATGTCATGTTTAAAAGTTAATCTTATGGATGGTTAAGAGTTACCACATAATATTTCCATATATGCTCTAATAACCGTTATATGCAATATCAAAATAGAGCTGCTATTTACAACTAAGAGTCAATTTACAACTAAGACAAGGTCAGGTGCCAGGAAATATGTGGCAAACTCTTTAGTGACAATAGATCCCATTGTTTTTAATGACATCTCAATTCAAATAGTCATGCAGTCCTGCAATGTGCGCTGCTCTCAATGTGCTGAACCATGCTGCATGCAACAAGGATAGACTGTTTTATCACCTGCCATTTTTACACTGTAGCCAATTGAATGACTGATGAATAAAACGTTTACTCTAGTCTCGGATCGGATGCTAGATCTGGCATATGTCAGACAATGCCAGCGAAAGTGGAATCTATTCGCTATAATGGGATCCAATAAGTTTCTACTGTATTTTGTCCATTTTCTTGTTGCTGGAGTCTGTGATGAAGGCTCCTGTCAGAACCTCAGATGCAGATGTGAATTTAGCCTTAGGAAGTAATTTATCGCATGCACTACTTTTCAAGTTAGCTTTGCTAATGGCAACCTTCCCAATATTGTTGACAAATTTGTCAAAAGTTATCTTGAGATGTTTAAATGTTTATGCCACCCATCTACTGGAGTCACATTGGACAGAAAAGATGTGAGATAAAAAATAAATAAAAAAAAGTTTCAATACATAAATGTGTCTTCAAGGGTCATTATACACATCTCTAACATTTTTTTTTTTCCACAAAGAAAATGCCAGAATATGTAAGTGCAGGGTGTAGATTTTTTATTTTATGGCAGTTTTTCTGATGTTTGTTTATACATTACATTTTACCACTGTTGTGTTTTTATTTTCATGGCTTTTTTTCCACTATAAAGAAGATGCTGACAAAGTGCCTGATAACAAATGACAAGAACTAAAAGCATGCAGCATTTTTGAAAAAAATAAAATAAAACATACAACACTGCCTTATTAACAAAAATGCCATGAGCAAAACAAATAAGTAAATGAAAACCCTTCAAGCTTCAGCTAGCTCCTAGAGATGGCATTTCTACATCAGAAAGTGCAAAAATGCCACTAACAACACAAAAGTGCAGAAAAACACCCAAAAAAAATGAAGTGAGAAAACATCCTAATTTTTGGCCAAGCATCAAGTCAAGTTTTCACTACCTCTTTACAAACTGATATGTATGATGCAAAAATGGATTTAATTTCTGTGACACATGGGGAATAAATATGTCTCACAGTTAGTGTTGACACATCTGAAGCAGAATTTGATCTGACCTTTAGGAAAACTTTGAATTACCATGAAGCCAAATCTCCTTGTGCTTCATTGTAACAAATCATTTTTCCTAAAATGGTGACTAGAGTTGTCTTAGAAAGAACGAAAAAAAAAATACTCACCTCATCCACTTGTTTCTGCAGAGACAGTCCGCTCCACTCTTGTGTGGAAAAGACCGTCGAAGGACCTGCGCAACGGCATGATGACTTCACCATGTGCTCCGAGCTTGATCACATGATGACATGAATCTACCAAGTTGAATTTTTCATCTCTACTTACAGTAATTTACATTTTATTTTAGAGTAAAATGTACCAGAAATAGGCACAGAAATACATTGATAAATATGCACCTTATTTTTTTAAGCTTCTTTTTATCAACTGCTAACTGTGACAACTGTCTTTTGATATGATGGCCAATGAGCTGTTGTCATTTCAAGAAACAAAGAAAAAACATGATTATGGTTATGTTTTCTAAAACATATTATGAATCATGAAACTAATTAAGCAAATCTGAATCTCTACAAATTCTGGTGCTATTTATAGACAATATCACTATGGGCTAAATTCCAAAAATATAATAGCTGTGATATTACTTGGCATTTGGCATTTGGCAATGGCAGTGCCATTCTTTTCATTCAAGGCTCAAGTAGTGATTTGTCTTACCACCTGATGTATATTTACATATGTACAAGTGAAGATTATATAGGATTTGTGACATATGAACAGCAATTATGGAAGCTCAGTGAGTTTTCATTCCAGACCAAAATATTTTTTTCCCCTGTGCATTTTTCTGCTTCTTAATGATTTGAAGCAGCTCCTAAAAAGAAAATGTCAAATATAACACAAGCATAACAGAATAAAATGCAAGGAATGTATCCATACAACATAAGGACCCTACAACCTTGTGGCTGATGAATTTAGCAAATGCATGTGTAAGTGATATTAGATTATACATTCTTAAAAAGTCACTAACTTTTCACATAATATTGCATACATCAATAGTACAAGCATCCATAAGAAACTTTGTAATATGTCTAATAAGAGAAAAATGTGTAGTTCTCCTGTTATCAGCTGTTTACCTCTTATAAAGAGAAAACACATTTAGAAGGGGGGTCTTGCTAAATGTTTTTCTTTTTAAGATATGCTTTGCATTTGTCAACAGTGGATCAGCTCCACTTAAGGATCAGATTACACATGTTAATACAAGTCTATGGAGAGGGGAGTAGGAGCAGAGTGAGACAGACATAGCGAGAGATACTTCTATAGCAAAATAGGAAGTTTATATCTCAGCTCAGGTGATTTATTTACAACCACATGGGTCAATGCCTCTTTGTAATGGCTCCCATGATCCTGGGCTGCGTATGAGTAAGTAAGAGAAAGTTAGTAGTGATCAGCAGCATAGGCAATATTAGTTTTCGCCATAAATTAGCAAATTCTAGAATTTGTGATTTCCAGTCGTTACTTGCTTGATTGCGAAAATCAGCAATGCAATACGTGGGTATTTCACGAGCAATACAGGTGTGGCTCACTTTTACTACATTCACTACATTTTTCAAGCTGTTAGAAGTTCCCTGAGACTGGAAAAAATGGTTAGCAGCTACTTTTTTTTACTCTGAGGAAGAACTTCTGATCACTGTAAGTAATTTTACATTACAGCACTGTTTTTGATTACATTTTGCATGCATGGCAGAACAATAGCTTTATATGCAGATAGAGTTCTCCAATATATTCGCTATCACAGCACAGTAATTCCTATCACACTACCTAATACCTTGCACAGCTACACTATATCACTATCTAACCTACACTGACTATATCACACTAACAATCTGTGATATACATATATATATATATATATATATATATATATAGTTAGTTAGCTAGAATGTGTACTCAGATATTCCAAATTACTAATATATATCACTAAATTCTAAATATTTGAGAATTCTCGAAGTGCCGATATTCGCGATAAAAATTCTCAATTCGAATATTCGTGATCAACACTAACTGTTAGTGTCCCTCGTATCACTACTAGGAGTGACCGACTGTCATATGTTATGGTTCATAAGATCATCACACATCATTACCTATTTGCAGGAGTTTTTTTTTTGTCTGTGCTGATTGTTGCAGAAGGACACCATTTTGCATTAGATTTTTATTGATATAGTATGGCCAAAAAAAAACAGGCAAACATTCTAATATTGAATATTGATTAAAAAAACATTCTGAATTAGACCAAACTATAGATCTTGGGTCTATGGAAGTTCTATTCCTCTAAGTTCTTACATTTGACAAAATCTCTTTTGTGTATCACACACATATGAGATACTTTATGTGCACCCCTCATCAATCTTCAAGATTTATATAAATGTACAGTTTGAGCCAGCACATTGCCCTTGCCATGGTATCCTTATCGAGGATGAAATTTAACAGAAAGTTTGCTAAAATCTTTGTGCATGTCTAGAGCGAGGCTAGTTTACCATATGTCTATTGACATATTTCCAGGGAACCCCTTAAAAATATGTTTATGTTTCCAAAACTTACAATGCTAAATACTTGAGTGAATTTGACAACAATTAATAGACAGAGAATACAATAATGAGAGGAAATAAGAAGAAAATTCTTAATATTTAGAGTTCAATCATTATTGTATTTGATTTCCTACTTTCTTCTGAAGAACACATGAATGTTTTCTTCATTAATCTCATAGAAAACTTCCTGATGTCACCCTGCTGATATTCTTTCAATTCGAATATATTCATTATATATTCCACCATAGTATTATACTGAAGTGAGCCTCTAGGTAGAAATGTGAATTAGACAGGTTTGCATTAGATAGGAAGGAAAGCAAGAAGCAAGTTTTACCGCTTGTCAACACCTTTGTGTTGAGTGTATTAATGATTAACGTGCTTAGTTTGCCACACCTGTGATGTCTTGTTAGAAATGTGATTTCCTGTTATTAATAGACACACTTAGATAGCTCTTTCCTCATGCTGCCTTTCTCTTGAGTTATGTATGATTCTCATCTGTTTATATTATAATTGGGCTGCATACGTTTGCAGGTGTAAAACAGCTACCGTGGACTACACATTTTAAAAATAAGTATGGAGAACAACTGTTTACATACTGTTGATGCTAATTAGGCAAAATTAATGAACACATTTATGTTGCTATTTTGTTTTCTTTCCATTGGCAACAATTAAGTTAGATATTTAAATACAAATTTCTTCAGAGGATACTTTTGAGGGGGCGCACATTTTGGACAACCTGGTCTGACATTGTGGTCCTCCTGCCAAATGTTGATCATGGAAAGGAATGGGGGAGTTCTTTCTCTTTTTTTTTTTTTTTTTCTCTAGCTTTAGGTTTAGGTTTAAATATTCACTACACTTTCAACAAACTTTGCATAAATAAATAGTATAGGCCAAAATATATATATTTAATAAACAACTTGTAATAATATATCAGAGAACATAGAAAAAAATAAAATATAATCTGAAACAGGGCAAAATGACACACGTGCCGTGCATGGCACACGTCCTGAACTTAGTCGTGCAGCGAATGGTTGCCAAATACCCCGGGGTCCAGGACGTCTTGCGGAAGGCTAGGAAAATCTCTAGCCATTTTAGAAGATCTTACATGGCCATGGCTTGCCTTGCTGACATTCAGCGGCGACACCACCTGCCCATCAGATGTCTGATTTGTGATAGTCCTACACGCTGGAACTCCACCTTGTATATTCTTGATAGGCTGCTACAGCAGCAATGTGGCGTTTAATTTATACCTGTACAAACTCTGCAGCAGGACAGGTTCTGGGGAGCTTGGTTTTTATTCACCGCGCCAGTGGCTGCTCATGCGCGACACATTCAGACTTCTGGGGCCATTTAATGAGATCACCAAACTGGTCAGACGCAGCCAGGGCACCATCAGTGACATTGTACCTTATACCTTCTTTCTGTAGCATGCGTTGCGTTGTGTCATTGATCAAGCCGTCGAGGAGCAGGAGCTGGAAGATGAGGAAGTTGCAATGCTAAATGAATTCCCGGGGGGGCTACTTCATCTGAGACAAGTCAACAGGAGTCTGTAGAGGAGTCAGAGGAGGATGGTGCCTGGAAGAAGAAGGAGGAGGAGTAGCAAGAAGAGCAGGCATTAAACTTTTAGGGGATCCCTGGTGCTGTCCATGGATGGGGGAGGAGACCGGGGGCGAAATTCTCCTGGGCGATGAGCAGGATCTAGGGCGCTCCACCGCTTCCAATTTAGTGCAAATGGGGGCCTTCATGCTCCAGTGTTTGAAGAGGGAACCCTGAATAAAAAGCATAAAGGGCAAGGACCAATACTGGGTTGAAACGTACTTAGACCCCTGGTACAAACACAAAATGGCAGACATGTTAACAGCATCACAAAGGGCTGACAGAATGCAGCATTTCCAGGCCTTGCTGCGAGGATGCTGCATTCTGTTGTTGCAGGTGCTGGCAGTGGAAATTCCACCCACAGAGAAACAGTTGCGGGTACCAATCATACCGCACATGCAAGAAGAGGGCGGTTTGAAGATCTGTTGGTCACTTTGGATATCAGATAATTTTTGCAGCCAACCCATCGACAGCCTCCCTCCGGATCCAGCCTAGACCAACAGGTGTCCGACTCCATCGGGTTATCCGCTGATGTGGACGCTCTGAGAAGCGAGGAACCCATGGACTACTGGGTGTGCAGGCTTGACCTGTGGCCAGAGCTGGCACAATTTGACATGGAACTCTTGGCTTGCCCCTCTTCGAATGTTCTGTCCGAAAGGACGTTCAGCGCAGCAGGGGGGATCGTGACCAATAAGCGCACTCGCCTAGCTCACAATCTCACATTTCTAAAAATGAATGAGACATGGATCTAGGAGAAATACAACACCTGTGACGACCATATTTAATTGAATTACCTCAAGCTAGCCCACACATATCCGCCACAACACAGAAAAAAGAATGGTCCCTGTCTTATGTAAATACTGAGGCATAAAAAGCCTTTTCTATCCGGTGAATGCCTAATTCACTTGATCTTTTCTGTACGGTGAATGCCTAATTGTTAGGGCCTCTGAGAATTTCAACACCTGTGACCACCACATGTTATCAAATTTCACCTATTATCATTTGGGGTTTATTCAAGAAGGGGGATTTTGTTATCCATGTTTTTAATCCAATTTTATATTTTTATTTATTTTAAACATATGTATTTGACATGTATTTGTATCTAATATACCTCCAGCCACATAATCACTTGATCTTTTCTGTCTGGTGAATGACTAATGTTTGGGGCCTGTACTCCACTGGCCTGCAGTAAAATTTGTATCCAATGACAGTCTAATATACCTCCGGCCACATAATCACTTGATCTTTTCTGTATAGTGAATGCATAATTTTTGGGGCCTGTAATCTAACTGGCCAACAGTAAAATTGTTATACGGTGACCGTCTAATGTACCTCTAGCCTCATAATCTTTTGATCTTTTCTGTACGGTGAATGCCTAATGTTTGGGGCCTATACTCCAGTGGGCTACAGTAAAATTGTTATTTGGTGACCGCATAATGTACCTAGAGCCACATAATCACAATTTATTTAGCAGTCATTGTTCTCTCACCATATGGTACACCACTCAAAGGTAGCCTCTGAGAGCCATTTTACATGACAGTAGAGGAACCCATTTTATGCCCTCTTCTGGAAAAAACCACACCAGTAATAATTTACTTATCTGCCTAAGACAGAACAAAATGCAGACATTTCTATCTAGGTGCATTTTTTTGTAGCTTTACGGGTGGTTGGACATAATAATAGTAATACACATTAAACAAATGCTAATGTGATCTATTTTTCGCAAATTTGATGCAGTTTTATATTTTATGCATCTTTTTTCACTGAATTAACCCTAACATTTTCCTAATTAAGCTAAGCTTGTTGACATGTTTGACATTCCATCGTGATATTAATTCTGAGTTAAAAGATGCTATGACCATACAGTAAAGGTACATGACAGAGAAATCATAGCTTACTGGCAAACTGTTCCTGATAAAATTCATGATGTGCAGTGTTTTTGTTAAAGCCTTATTCCTAGCAGATTGTAAACAGCTTTGTCTGAAAGGCTTGATATATCATGATTTTGGTGATTTCAAGCAAAATAATTAGTTCTCTTCCTCTGACATCCATTGTGGTGAAGGTTAAGGCAAATTGCTTATATGACAAGCCTAATGACTTGCTTATTTATTTAAGCGTTAAAAATCAGGAATATACAGTATGCAAAGCAGAAATTCATTTGGGCATGCTCTTATAATTGAAATTGTTTTTATCCCTGAGATAAATTATATGCACAAATAATATGCAATTGTGCTGGGGAAAAAAGCTAAACATTGCATATTGATAAAAATCATGAGAATATTAACTGTTATGTGAATGAGGGATTAGTTTCTAACTTACCTATGGATAAGGTTAGAAACTCCCTTACCTCCTCTCTGCTGTATTCTGTGTCCCATTTACTTGCCCTGACAACAGGGAGTAGACTGCAAATTAGGAGAAAGTGATAACCCTAGTGGCCATTACTTTATAGCTTTTAAGGTGGATGCAGGCCTATTTTTTTAAAAAAGAAGTGATTTAGAAATGTGCTAGTTACATCATTCACTATTAAATGAAATTAAATTATGCCAAAGTACAGTGACCCTTAAATTTTTTATACATTTCAATGGCTAAAAACTTAAGCTACAGTAGTCCATGGGGAGAGAGGACGAAGCTGCAGCTTTGTGTCACGGTGGGGAGTGGGGGAAACTCCCCACTATCCAATATCTGAAATTAAGGAAAGCCACTAGGCCTGGAAGCCCTACTGACCCTATTGTTCCCTGCAATATGGAAGTCAGAAAAAAGAGACGTCCGATTCATCGACGACACGGATAAATCGGAGTCTCCCACAGGCCTAGTAACAAGGAGGAGACAGCAAGCAACAACAGAACAGCAGGTAAGTGTTCTGTAGCCAGATGACCACAGACAACAGAATGACAAGATCACTTACCGGAAGCCACAGCTTGCTGTCTTGTAGTTCGCCCTCCAGGGAACCCCAGGGACCCCCTTCCAGAGGTACAACAAACAGGACATGTCTAGCAACCATGCGGGGTCATCCAAATCATAGACAAACCACACATGGAACAAACAACTAGACAAACATCTACCCATAAGTGCAGCACCACACATAACAACAATGGGGAAGGGTAGATATAGGCAAGGACCTCAATATCCCACAAGGACAGAGCAGCTGGAAATGCCCAGAAAAGAGCATTGCATCCAGCCCCAATAAAGACTGAAGTGAATCTGAACTCAGGTTCTAAACACTAAGACTATAAGAACCACGAGGCCACACCCAGCTCCACCTAGTACACACCTTAACCCCATGCTCACCAGAAGGGAAGAGAAACAGCCTTAAAGGGAAAGAGCACACACATGCTTAAACAGCAACGTGTTACCACCAGCATGCGCGGTTAAAGTGTCACGGCAAACAACCTCCAAGTCGTGACACTCTGGCAGTGGCTTATATACTGAAAGAACAGGCAAAAATGTTAATTTCTCCCAATCCTTCCCTTCACCAACATAATCTATCAGGGGAGACTATTGACCAAATCTACCATTATCAGTGAGTTTGAACAACAATGCTCCAATGTGCATGAGAGCCTTATTGTTTCTTTATAAGCCATGGTATAACAAAGTATCTGGGAAGGCTGACCATACACATTAGAGAGCATTCTTTCAACTGAGAGATATCTAGCCTGTTTCTCTAAAGTACACATACACACTCTGTTTGGCTGAACAGGTATTCTCAAATTGAAAGAGTGGAGTTAGTTACTGCCTAACATTGTGGGTACCGGAGCATAGTTAGGAGAACAATTGACTAAATGAACTGGATCCAAAAGGCAGGAGCAGGTAAGTATGCTTAAAGGGACACTGACAGGCCCAATAACCATAATTAGCGGTACATATCCATGCACAGGTCTTCTAATGTGCATTTAAAACATATAAGTATGCCCCCTGTCCACATTATGAATACTGCAAACTCGTGTTTTATAACCTGAACTAATCCCTGTTCTTTCTGCCCAAGGGGCGGGGTTTCAGCTTCTCTTGTGCCCAGAGAAGCTGAAACCCCGCCCCTTGGGCAGAAAGAACAGGGATTACTTCAGGTTATAAAACACGAGTTTGCAGTATTCATAATGTGGACAGGGGGGATACTTATATGTTTTAAATGCACATTAGAAGACCTGTGCATGGATATGTACAGCTAATTATGGTTATTAGGCCTGTCAGTGTCCCTTTAAAGAGAGTCACCAATTCAAAAAATGAGATATTTATATATGTGTATTTAAGTTGGCCATGAGCATGGCATACTTTTATTTATGAAAATTTGGAACTTGGAATTCTTGCTAGAATTATACCATAGCTTCCGACAGGACAGTGTCTCACTCAGACCAGAGTGAGATGGCACTACAGAGAAAAGCCTTACCACTGCAGAGAGGACAGTTTTTTTCTATGGCAGTGTCTCACTTTGGTGTGAGACACTGTTCTGTCAGAAGCTATGGTACAACATGGTCTCATGAAAAGTGCTGTTTTAGACTCATCCATCCACAAAACATTGTCTATATAGCATTCCAACTTGCCAGAGGTTCTTCAGAAAACTGCAAATGGGCAGCAGTGTATGTTTTGGATAGCCATGACATTCTCCTTGCAGTTCTGCCATGCAAACATTGTTGTTAAAGTGTCCTCCTGATGGTGGGCTCATGGACATTAATATTAGCTAATGTAAAAAAGGCTTTTAGTTACTTAGAGATCACCTTAGGTTCCTTTGTGACCTTGCAAACTATTATGTGCCTTGTTCTACGTGTAATCTTTGTTCAACCACTCCTGGGAGGTTGATGGTCTTGAATTTCCTCCACTTGCACACAATCTGTCTGACTGTAGATTGCTGGAGACAAAATGTTTTAGAGATGGTTTTGTAACCTTTTTCCAGCCTAAAGAGCATCAATATCTTTTCTTCTGAGGTCCTCAGAAATATCCTTTGTTCATGACATCATACAATTCCACAAACTTGTATTGTAAAGATCAGACTTTGATAGATTCCTGCTTATTAAATAAAACAGGACAACCACAAAAACCCGATTGTCATCATATTGATTGAAAACACCTGACTCAAATTATCTGCTAATCTTAAAGGTTTACTTTTGCCTCTCACAGACATATGATATTGGATCATTTTCCTCAATAAACAAATGAACATGTCTTTTTTTTTACATTTTTAATGTATGTTGTATTGGCAAGTGAGGCTTAAAGAGGTATTCCCATCACAGACAGTGAGTGGCATGTGGCATATTGTTTGGAAATGCCACCATTATCTGATAGGTGTGGGTTCTACCTCTGGGACCCGCAACCAAGCTGAGAACTAAGTGGGGAGAGTGGTGGCTGCAGGACTTTGGGTTTCCCAGGATACGGCCACCGCCAAGCGCTCTCACCATACAAGTGAATAGGAGCGCACTGCGCATGTGCGGCCGCTGCTTCCATTCATTTCTAAGGAGCCAATGAAAATAGCCAAGCCAGCACTCTATTTTTCAGTGGCTGCTTAGAAATGAATGGAGAGTGACTGCGCATGTGCAGTGTGCCCTCCGCCACCTTTCCCACTTAGTTCTTGCTGTAGGTGTAGGTCCCAGAGGTGGGACCCACACCTATCAGACAATGTGGGCATATCATAACGATATACCCCCATTGTTTGTGATGGGAATACACCTTTAAGATAAATTTTACAGATGTTTTACAGAGGTCTCATTCTCGGAAAACAGAAATAAATCAATCAAATAATGTTAAAAATACATTGTGAGAATTGTATTCTTGTTCAAAGGGATCGGCAATTAAACGTTTCTACCCATTTTCGTCCATTAGGTAATACTAGCATGCCTGTTTAATTTCGTTTTATGGTAAATTTGAATTTGTCTTTTAAATCCTCATGTTCTTTTCACATAGATTGCTTCTAACTGTAAAATAATGTGAGCAGATCGTCTGTGCTAAATCTGCTGCTACTACCGTCTGCTCTGCCCTTAGACGATTACATCTACGAAGCTCTCAGCTGGTAACACTGACTTTTTATCAGTAGAGCACCAGGTTCTTCTGAGATCACATCTGTTCTTGTGGGATACACAAAATGGCTTTCATGCTTAACTTGATATATGTTTACTCAAACTATTTTAAAGACGGGTTCATACTTACCAAGGACAAAATTCAACTTCTGAACTAATAAACCCTTAAGAGACTAAGTCCAGTCTGATTATTCTATAATTTCCTGTGTTTCTTTTCTCATTCCTTTGTAATCTCAGTAACAGTTTTAACACCTTGTCAGGCATTCAGGAACTTCCATCTGTGCAGCCAAGTGCATTTGTGAAACAAACCCATCTGTACAGCTGATTAAAAATTGGATAGAGGCCATGTTTTGTATTTGCCGTAAAAGCAACAGAATGCCTGCACTGGTTGTTGTTGGAAGGCCTGGAAATAGACGAGAATGTACAAGGTTAATGGACTAAGTAGCTTTTAGTGTATTCATTTGGATTTAATAATAGTTCAAAATAAAATCAAGAGAAATTAAGTGTGACTATTGTGCATAATTAGGAAAACTGTAAGTTCATGTTTGCAAGTATTTCAAGCGTGCAAGTCTTGTACCAGTGCCATATCCAATGAATTTTAACGGGAGAGTGAATAGACCAGACTCCTTGTATAATAACTGCTACTTTTTCACATTTGCCAATTGCTAATTGAAGAAATAAACATTTTAAAAAAATAAGGGAAGATACCATATAATCCACAAGCAATGATGCCAGGGAAACTGTGCCCAGTATGGCTAATCATATAGATCACTTTTTGGCTTCCCTATAATTAGAAGAGGTGTATAACTAATGCAAAACCGGCTTACAACACAGACAAATGTAGCCAGAATGCACAGTCTGATCCCGGGAAAGGATACATGTTTTTACACTCCAAGAGAAAAAGAAAAATGATTCCAGAAAATGTTTCACTTCCATGAAATAATCACCAGTTAAAGGTGGTGTCATCTGGAGCAACTGTAAAAAAAAAAAAAAAAAAACATTGTCAATGACATTTTATTAACTGAGTTCACTTGGAGAGAGTGCTGTCATTTATTTTTAAATCAGTGCCTCCAGCTTTATGCAAGTTAGAAGTTTCATGCAGCAAGGGTGCACAAAAAATGCACTCGTTCAGCAACCCAGCCCTACCTTCTGAACGTTAATGGACAGGGCCAGGTGTTAGATTTATCCAGGAGCGGATTGGGAACTCAAAGTGGCCCGACGTTGTAGGAGGAGTCAAACATGTAGAAAGTGTGGTCAAATAAAGGAGGCGGGGTCTCAAAACCTGTAGCTGTATAATTTACCAAAACACGAAGATTCTCACCTTTGTATGCCATCCTCAAACGCTTTCATTTTCTTCCATATTAAAATACAATAAAAACTATACATATGTGATATCGCTGTAATTGTACTGAAATGTAGAATGAAGAGCACAGGTCAGTCTTACTGCATAGTGAACGCCTTAAAAACAAAACTCATAAAACTGTGTTGGAATAGCATTTTTTTTTTCAATTCCAGCTACATAATATGCAATATTAAATGGCACCATTAGAAAGTATAACTAGTCCTGAAAAACATGTGGCAATGTGAACAAAAAAATAAAAAAGTTAAGTATCTGGGAAGGGAGGGAGTAAAAAACTAAAATGCATACAGGGAAAATTGCCATGTCAGAAAGAGGTTAAGCATTTTTCTTGCCCATGTTTTTCATCAATTTTCATTTTTTATTTGTGCTTTTTCACATATCTTTTGATTTTTATTATAGTTGACAGTTTTGTTTATAAATTTTATTTTGCAACTGGCTTCAATAATATTAGCCTTTCACATTGAGTTTGTATAGCATTCTGACCCATTCAATGAACTTTGCCCCCAAATTCATTTTGTACATAGTCTGCCAGAGAAAGGACCCCTCCACCCTGTCAAAGGCCTTGGCGGCATCTAGATGGAGCGGTCCTCTCCCCCCCCCCATCTGCACATTCAGAAAGGCGCGCCGTATATTTGTCTGTATTTGTCACCCAGGGATAAATTCCGTCTGATCTGTGTGTACTAGCCCCGTGATTACCTTTTTTAATCTGTTTGCGAGGACTTTAGCAACTATCTTATAATCTTTGTTGAGTAGTGATATAGGTCGATAGGCCTCTACTTTATTTCCGTCCTTCCCTTTCTTCAAGATGAGTGTAACAATTGCCTCCATTAAGGACGGGGGCAATTTCCCAATGATGCAGGATTCGATCAGTACCTCCAGTAACCCAGGTAGTAGGATCTCCGGGTGGCTTTTATATATGCCATACGGAACCCATCCGACCCGGGAACCGAAGACCCCTGAATTCCCAATATGACCTCCTGTAACTCCCCTAAAAGAATAAGGGAGTTCCGGAGGGTCGAGTCTGATTCAGACAGTACTGGGACCTCAGTTTGGTCCAAAAAAATCATCTATGAGGGTCTCTATATCACTAGCCTCAGAACAATATAAGTTATTAAAGTATTTTACAAATTCTCCCTCGTGAATTTGTCTGATCTTTGGGCAGGCCTTTTGATTAGATACTATAGAAACTAACCATTTTCCTGGGCTCCCTGCCTCACAAAACTGATTTATATCCTTGAAAGAACAATTTATTCAGTGCCTTTTTCGTCATATAGTTTATATAGTGGTCGTTAGCTATTTTGAGCTTGTCCCGCGTGTTTGCGTCACTATTTGTTCTAATCCTACCTTCTAAATATCTAACATTTTCTTCCAGTCTTTTTTCCTCTTTAAAGAACTCTGCTCTTTTAGATTTAATTATGCCGTAGTATAGCCCACGGAGGTATGCCTTCATTGCGTCCCAAACAAAGTGGATATGTGTTGTACCAATATTTTCTCGCCAAAATTGGACTAACTCCTTATTTATCTTCTCTTGGTCTTTTATAATAGTTAGCCAATGAGGGTTCAATCTAAAAGGTCTGACAATGGCGGGTTGTCCCCCTATCTTGATGGCTAAAAATATGGGTGAGTGATCAGAAATTCCGTGGATCTCATATTTCATGTTTGAAATTAAAGCGATCATCTCGCGATTGGCCAGGGCAATCTCAATTCTGGACATGGCGCTGTATGTCTTACTAAAACATGAAAACGTCTGTTTGTTACCATACAGCGCCCGCCAGATGTCCATTATCCCTGTTTCCTCACAGAAACCTCGGAACAGTAATTGTTTTCCCTGATTGTATTTTGCGGCATTAGATATTCTATCCAATTCGGGGTCTAGCACACAATTAAAATCCCCGGATACTAACACCGGGCACCACGAACGTGGCCAAGTGACTCAAAACTCTCATAGCAAACAGGGGGGGGGGGGGGATATACACAAAGGCCAATATGCAATTTCGTCCATTCCATCGACCATAGAGAAAGATGTATCTCACGTCGGCGTCAATCTGATGTTCCACAGGCACAAAATCAACATTTCTGCGAACATATACACCGACCCCGCAGGAGTATGACGAGAAGGTGGAGTGGAACTGATATCCTGCCCATTTTTTGGTTAGATAAACGGGGATCTCAGGTGCTGCATGGGTCTCCAATAATGCTACTATTGCGGGAAGGTGTCGAGAAATTAAATCAAAGACTGTAACCCGTTTTGTTCTATCCCCAAGCCCACGTACATTCCATGTTAAAACTGTATCATTCATTACGTTTTAGAGCTAAAGTAGAGTTGTCCGCCGCCATCCAGTGACAACTGTGACCATGCCCAAACACAACCCCTCCCACTCCCTACCTTACCCACCCCCCACCTTACCCACCCCCCATCCCTCTTCCCCCCAAACTGGTTCACTGATGGTAAACATCCTGTCAACCTCTTACATTTCACCAATCCGTCAGTGGGCCCACCCCCCCACCTCCATCCCCCCCGCCCCGCCACCATCCCACAGACCCAACTAGACATCATATTGTTTATTTCTTCACAGAATCCAACCACTCAAGGGTGTCTCGAGGTTTATTAAAGAACATCACAGTGTCCCTATAGACCACTCTTAATTTTGCGGGGTACATCATAGAGTATTTGATGCTAACCTCTCGCTGTCTTTTCTTTATATTGTAGTACTCCCTGCGCTTATTTTGAGTGTCCCTAGAAAAATCGGGCTATATCTGTATCATGTTCCCATTATATTCAATATCCTGTAATTCCCTCTTGTGCCGAAGCGCCCAGTCTCTGTCTGTTGAGCATAATATTCTAATCAGGAAGGGGCGAGGGGGCCCACCGGATGGAGGTTTTTTGAAGGGAATTCTGTGTGCTCTCTCCACGCAGAGCGTGGGTGAGTCCCCTCCGGTTCCCAATACCTCTATTAGCCATTTTTGTAAAAATCCAGCAGGGTTCTCCCCCTATGCTCCTTCAGGAAAACCCACTATTCTCAAGTTATTCCGGCGTGCTCTATCCTCCAGGTCTGTCAGCTTCATACTGCTTGTTTTCCCTATCTAAGTCGTCTATTGTCTTAGCCATTTGTCGCTGTTCTGTTTGGACCTCCACCAATCCGGATTCTACATGTTTAATGCTAGCCCTAATTTTATTCATGTCGTCTCTAATGAGGGTTATATCCGTTTGTAATGTCTTCACCGATTGGCTCGTAGTCTGAACTACCGTCAGTATATCCACCAACTTGCTATCTATGGTATCTAATCTATCAACGTCAAGACCCCTCAACTTATGTATGGGCTGCTCCATCTGCGGCGGCAGATCCATCTGACCCTGTACTGACTCTGTCGTTTTTTTCCCCCCTCTGGGCTTGGATGTGGGTGATTTCAGGTATTTTTCCATTCTGGCCTGTGGGCTACTTCCACCCCCAGCTTTGGGTGATCCAGTGCCCACTGATTTCCTATTGTATTTAGGCTGCATCTTATAAGCTACTTTATCCTGATAGCTGATGGTATCCCAGAGACCCAGAAACAATAAGGACCACGGGATCTCCCCCGGATATACTGCCTCGCAGTGACTCAGCCCATACAAAAGAAAACGTGCAGCTTATTTACAATACAGCAAGTACAGCAAATTTCAGTCGATTAGTGGGTTAATTGGATTATATATTAATCCCCTGTTGGTTTTCCCAGTCTAGCCGGGGGGTCGGTGTGTGTATACAGGCCTAGTGTTTGAAATAGGGGAAAAGAACAACCCCCACAGCACACATCGCCTCTCCCCCAGTTGATCTGGAAACCCAGAACGTTAAGGCATTCAGACTGTAGTTCAACATAAACCACTGTTCTTGTAGCTACTTTTTAGTAGTATCTGGAGGTGGGTGTTTACCCAGATGTTCAATATAGACAGTTAATACGTGGTGTTAGTAGTAATAGTCTCCACCACGTCCCCAGTGTTGGTGATCCCACTTATGTGTTGCCCAACAAATCTCAGTCAGGTAGTAGGTTAGTTCCTGCAGACGGTCCAGAGGATCATAAATATATATATATATATATATATATATATGGGGGCATCGAAGATGGAAAAGGCGAAACCCCTGCAGCACTTGGCACCTCTTCCCCTATTAGACCGGGGGCCCCGACGTTGACTCTTCAACTAGTAGGCTGACCAGTGGTTTTGAGGGGTGCTGTTGTATCAATATACCAGTGCAATATGCAAATTTTCAGACTGACTTATCTATAGCCAGCGACGCGCCCACTGCCCCTGTTGCATTGTGTTGACCCTCATGGTATAGAGTTTCTATAGCAAAGAGTTAGTGAGTTATGCGTATTAGTAGTATGTTAATATCACCCATAGGCGGGCACACTCTCACCAATCTTCAGCCAGCCGGCCAGGGGTAAGCAAAGTTGACCAACGGACAATCAGATCCTATAGTGCCGTCACCTTCACCTGGTGTGCGGATGCAGAGATGGAGCAGCCACCTAAAAGCGCCGGATATGGTAGCTTATATGATCCCGCTTCCGCAATGACATCTTCCTTACTGCGATGGAGGCACATATACAGTCGTTCCCCAGCTCACCTAGTCCTCACGGTCCTGCAGCCGCTGTGTCGCATCACCCGGTCGCGGTCGTAGTTGCGGTCCTGCAGCTATTGTCTCACGCTACACGGTCACCAGTGAGTGCGCTCTTAGGTGCCTTGCTACGTCCTATTTTAGAAATGCCTATTCTAGTCCAGAAAACGGACAAGAATAGGACATGTTCTATGTTTTCGGTAGGGACGCAAAACGGATATACGTATGCGGACAGCACACAGTGCAGTCCATTAAAATGAATAGGTCTGCACATATCGGATGGAGTCCAAATATACAGTCATGTGAATGGGGTCTTACTATTTATTTTTATTTTTTCTTCTTATAATACCATCTTTTTCACTTTGATAAAATTGTTATTTTATTCTTACTTTTATCCCCCCTTTCCATCTATCTGTCTCATGGCAATTCAAGCAGAAGGCCCTGAACTAGCATGTCAGTATCATGATAAGAGTGGGCTTGCAGGCAGCATGCACAGGGTCACATTGCAAGCTGCCTCCCTGCTGGGCTGTCATTGTAATGAGAGAGCACAGCAGGGATGCAAGGGCCAGAGTTTGCAATGTCTGTGTAGTTTAGCTGACGTTGCGCAGGCCAGCCAGCCCCAGTGTGGAACTTCACTTGGAAGTGCTAAACTCACCCAGGCAGCCTAGGGGAAGAGTGGCAGTGATGTGACAGACCTCACACACCCAAGCGGCCCAGCCCAATCCATAGTAAGTCCAGACTGTCCAGTCAGTGGAGCCCAGCAGGGCAGACAGGCAGGCAGTGACTGAGTCACTCACAGTAAGTCCCTGACACTGTGCACACCACAGGGCCTCAACCACCCTCCCACCTCCGCACATACTTACAGCTACAGAAGCATCAGGCAGTCGGGATCTTTGTCAGCCAGCACAGCAGGCGGTATGTGTATTGGCGCTGGCTGCAAGTGTTTAAACAATAGCTGGGCTCCACTGGTCCACTGCACATGAAAAGACATGCGGCCCATCGGGAAGTTTCCCGGTACAATACATTGCCAATCTGCCCCTGAATGTGTCAGACTGGTCCTAACTTCTTATGCAGGTACCATAAGATTGACAGGTTTCTACTCTGTTACAGTGTCCTATGATTGCGCATCAGTGCATACACAGTACAGCCCAGAAACGCTAATGGGATGACAAAAAGTTCATTGTGCATGTGTCAAAGTGCAATCATATGGCACTTGCACTAGAAGACAGGGCCAGACAATTTGACATATCAAATGCCTCTCTCTGTCAATCAATGTTGAGAGGGAGGGGCTGAGTTGCTGAAAGAGTGGATCTTTTTGGCACTGAGGGTTGAAGAAATGCCCTCCATGCATGGAATTTCTAATTTGCTTGAAGTTTAAAGGATAACTTAGACCCTAATTTCATATATGTAGTTACTAATAACATGATAATCCAGAATCAATTACCATTATACTGACTTACCCCATATTTAATAAGATTCAGCCCTTAGGAACCAGTCTGCATAAAACTGCAATTTCACTATTCAGTTAACCACTTCAGCCCCGCTAGCTGAAACCCCCTTCATGACCAGAGCACTTTTTATACTTCGGCACTACACTACTTTCACCGTTTATCGCTCGGTCATGCAGCTTACCACCCAAATGAATTTTACCTCCTTTTCTTCTCACTAATGGAGCTCTCATTTGGTGGTATTTTATTGCTGCTGACATTTTTACTTTTTTGTTATTAATCAAAATGTAATTTTTCGCCAAATTTATTGTTCTACATGTCTTTGATTAAAAAAAATGTTTGGGCAAAAAAAAAATGGTTTGGGTAAAAGTTATAGCGTTTACAAACTATGGTACAAAAATGTGAATTTCCGCTTTTTGAAACAGCTCTGATTTTCTGAGCACCTGTCATGATTCCTGAGGTTCTACAATGCCCAAACAGTAGAAAAAACCCACAAATGACCCCATTTCGGAAAGTAGACACCCTAAGGTATTCGCTGATGGGCATAGGGAGTTCATAGAACTTTTTATTTTTTGTCACAAGTTAGCGGAAAATGATGATTTTTATTTTTTTATTTTTTCTTACAAAGTCTCATATTCCACTAACTTGCGACAAAAAAGAAAAAATTCTAGGAACTCACCATGCCCCTCACAGAATACCTTGGGGTGTCTTCTTTCCAAAATGGGGTCACTTGTGGGGTAGTTATACTGCCCTGGCAATTTAGGGGCCCTAATGTGTGAGAAGAACTTTGCAAACAAAATGTGTAAAAAATGACCGGTGAAATCCGAAAGGTGCACTTTGGAATATGTGCCCCTTTGCCCACCTTGGCATCAAAAAAGTGTCACACATCTGGTATCGCCGTACTCAGGAGAAGTTGGGGAATGTGTTTTGGGGTGTCATTTTACATATACCCATGCTGGGTGAGAGAAATATCTTGGCAAAAGACAACTTTTCCCATTTTTTTATACAAAGTTGGCATTTGACCAAGATATTTTTCTCACCCAGCATGGGTATATGTAAAATGACACCCCAAAACACATTCCCCAACTTCTCCTGAGTACGGCGATACCAGATGTGTGACACTTTATTGCAGACTAGGTGGGCAAAGGGGCACATATTCCAAAGTGCACCTTTCGGGTTTCGCCGGTCATTTTTTACACATTTTGATTGCAAGGTACTTCTCACACATTTGGGCCCCTAAATTGCCAGGGCAGTATAACTACGCCACAAGTGACCCCATTTTGGAAAGAAGACACCCCAAGGTATTCCGTGAGGGGCATGGCGAGTTCCTAGAATTTTTTTTTTTTTTGTCACAAGTTAGCGGAAAATGATGATTTTTTTTTTTTCTCTTTTTTCCTTACAAAGTCTCATATTCCACTAACTTGCGACAAAAAATAAAAAATTCTAGGAACTCGCCATGCCCCTCACGGAATACCTTGGGGTGTCTTCTTTCCAAAATGGGGTCACTTGTGGCGTAGTTATACTGCCCTGGCAATTTAGGGGCCCATATGTGTGAGAAGTACTTTGCAATCAAAATGTGTAAAAAATGGCCTGCGAAATCCGAAAGGTGCACTTTGGAATATGTGCCCCTTTGCCCACCTTGGCATCAAAAAAGTGGCACACATCTGGTATCGCCGTACTCAGGAGAAGTTGGGGAATGTGTTTTGGGGTGTCATTTTACATATACCCATGCTGGGTGAGAGAAATATCTTGGCAAAAGACAACTTTTCCCATTTTTTTATACAAAGTTGGCATTTGACCAAGATATATTTATCTCACCCAGCATGGGTATATGTAAAATGACACCCCAAAACACATTCCCCAACTTCTCCTGAGTACGGCGATACCAGATGTGTCACACTTTTTTGCAGCCTAGATGCGCAAAGGTGCCCAAATTCCTTTTAGGAGGGCATTTTTAGACATTTGGATCCCAGACTTCTTCCCACGCTTTAGGGCCCCTAAAAAGCCAGGGCAGTATAAATACCCCACATGTGACCCCACTTTGGAAAGAAGACACCCCAAGGTATCCAATGAGGGGCCTGGCAAGTTCATAGAATTTTTTTTTTTTTCGCATAAGTTAGCGGAAATTGATTATTTTTTTTTTTTTCTCACAAAGTCTCACTTTCCGCTAACTTAGGACAAAAATTTAAATCTTTCATGGACTCAATATGCCCCTCAGCAAATACCTTGGGGTGTCTTCTTTCCAAAATGGGGTCAGTTGTGGAGTGTTTGTACTGCCCTGGCATTTGAGGGTCTCCGCAATCATTACATGTATGGACAGCATTAGGAGTTTCTGCTATTCTCCTTATATTGCACATACAGATAATGAGATTTTTTTTTCCGTTCAGCCTCTGGGCTGAAAGAAAAAAATGAACGGCACAGATTTCTTCATTCGCATCGATCAATGTGGATGAAAAAATCTCTGCCCAAAAAAAAAAAATGGAGGGGAAAGGCGTCTGCCAGGACATAGGAGCTCCGCCCTACATCCATACCCACTTAGCTAGTATGCCCTGGCAAACCAGATTTCTCCATTCGCATCAATCGATGTGGATGAATAAATCATTGCCGGGATTTTTTTTTTTTTTTTTTTTATATATATATACAAAGTGTTTGCCAAAGCATAGGAACGCCGCCTCCTCCTCAGCTCGTATGCCTTGGCAAACGTATCTGTCACTGCAGAGGAGAAAATCCCGTCTTGCAGCGCCGCATACACCGACTTGCGTGTAATCTGACAGCAGCGCAATGCTTCTGTCAGAATGCACATCGGTGCTGCAGCTAGTAGATCGGTTGGTCCACCTGAAAGGTAAAAGAAAAAACCAGGCCACAACGCAATAATTTTATTAACTTTGGAACAGAACATGTAAACTTTAACTTTTTGAACTGAACATTAACGTGTTTGCTTACTGGTGTTTTTTTTTTTTGTTTTTTTTTACCTTTATAGAACAAACCTCTCCTTCCCCATGGGTCAATGTGCAAAGCGCAAATCGCCCAAAGATGTGGCGAAGTGCGTTATGCACTTTGTCCCATGTGAAAGGAGACGTTTGCAGCAGCTGTGAGTGAATGGGCCCTAATAGCCCTGTGTGCCTGTCCTGGTGAGATGATCCCTATGATAATAGTGTACCTGTGAGTGTACTTCCGGAAACACTCTCCAAAGCATAGGGCAGGGTGGTCAGGACAGTCAGGACAGAAATAGCGGGTGTCACGCCTTATTCCACTCCTGCTACAGACACAACATTTTTTTCGGGGTGGCGGTCGGTTTGAGGTACCAGGAACGACACTGGGGAAATGTCGCTCGTGTAGACGGCTAACTACACTGGTGGATGGGGCCACGGAACATCCTGGGTACAGGAGGTTCGCGATGATCTCTTCCTGAAATTTGAGGAAGGATCCAGTTCTCCCAGCCTTACTGTAGAGAACAAAACTATTGTACAGAGCCAATTGAATTAAATATACAGACACCTTCTTATACCAGCGTCTGGTTCTGCGGGACACTAAATACGGAGCCAACATCTGATCATTAAAGTCCACCCCTCCTATGTGGAGGTTATAGTCGTGGACTGATAGGGGCTTTTCAATGACACGGGTTGCTCGCTCAATTTGGATTGTCGTGTCTGCGTGAATGGAGGAGAGCATGTAAACGTCACGCTTGTCTCTCCATTTCACCGCGAGCAGTTCTTCATTACACAGTGCGGCCCTCTGCCCCCTTGCAAGACGGGTGGTAACGAGCCGTTGGGGGAAGCCTGCGCGACTAGTTCGCGCGGTACCACAGGCGCCAATCCGTTCTAGAAACAAATGCCTAAAGAGGGCCACACTTGTGTAAAAATTGTCCACATAAAGATGGTACCCCTTGCCGAATAAGGGTGACACCAAGTCCCAAACTGTCTTCCCACTGCTCCCCAGGTAGTCAGGGCAACCGACCGGCTCCAGGGTCTGATCTTTTCCCTCATAGATCTGAAATTTGTGGGTATAGCCTGTGGCCCTTTCACAGAGCTTATACAATTTGACCCCATACTGGGCGCGCTTGCTTGGGATGTATTGTTTGAAGCCAAGGCGCCCGGTAAAATGTATCAGGGACTCGTCTATGCAGATGTTTTGCTCAGGGGTATACAAATCTGCAAATTTCAGGTTGAAATGGTCTATGAGGGGCCGAATTTTGTGGAGCCGGTCAAAAGCAGGGTGGCCTCTGGGACGGGAGGTGCTGTTATCACTAAAGTGCAGGAAACGCAGGATGGTCTCAAATCGTGTCCTGGACATAGCAGCAGAGAACATGGGCATGTGATGAATTGGGTTCGTGGACCAATATGACCGCAATTCATGCTTTTTTGTCAGGCCCATGTTGAGGAGGAGGCCCAGAAAAGTTTTAATTTTGGAAACTTGGACTGGTTTCCACTGGAAAGACTGGGCATAAGAGCTTCCCGGGTTAGCGGTTATAAATTGTGTGGCATATCTGTTTGTTTCGGCCACAACTAAGTCTAAGAGCTCCGCAGTCAAGAACAGCTAACAAAAATCCCAGGGCCGAACCGATCTGAGCTGTCTCAACCCGAACTCCAGACTGGGCAGTGAAAGGGAAAACTACAGGTGCGGCTGAAGTTGGGGACTGCCAATCAGGGTTTGCCAGCACCTCTGGGATTCTAGGGGCTCTACGGGCACGTCTTTGCGGTGGCTGCGACGGGGTCACTACTGCACGTGCCACCGTACCAGCTTCAACTGCCCTTCTGGTGCTCGCTACTTCACCAGGTTGTACGGCAGTGCTGGTACTAGGTCCAGGAAGGGCTGGGCTGCTGGTGTATGCCTCACCACGTAATCCGACAGCACCAGCCCTACTCTGCTGCTCTTGAAGCGGATCCTGCGCAACCTGCGGTCTAGCGACACGGGCCGGGTACGCCTGCTGCTATCAGGGACCTCAACCTCCTCGTCCGAACTTTGGGTCAGAGAGCCACTGCTTTCTACAGGTTCGTATTCTGACCCGCTGGATTCATCAGATGAGGGTTCCCACTCCTCATCCGACTGGGTCAGAAGCCTGTAGGCCTCTTCAGAAGAATACCCCCTGTTAGACATTTGGGCAACTAAATTTAGGGGTATTCCCTGAGACTACCCAAGAAAAAAAAAGCAAGCCTGTCTTACAAAGGGGAGGCTAGCAAAGTACCGGAGGCCGCTGCGGTTGATAAAAAATATCAAAACTGCTTTTTTTATCGCCGCAGTGCGTGTAAAGTGAATGTGCAGTGATCACTGCGGTGGGGCGGGCGTGGGCGAACGCACGTGTGGGACGACCGATCAGGCCTGATCGGGCAAACACTGCGTTTTGGGTGGAGGGCGAACTAAAGTGACACTAGTACTATTATAGATCTGACCGTGATCAGTTTTGATCACTTTCAGATACTATAAAAGTACAAATGCTGATTAGCGATACGCTAATCAGCGAATAACGGACTGCGGTGCGGTGGGCTGGGCGCTAACTGATCGCTAAACTACCTAACCAAGGGACCTAAACTATACCTAAAACCTAACGGTCAATACCAGTGAAAAGAAAAGTGACAGTTTGCACTGATCACTTTTTTCCTTTTCACTAGTGATTGACAGGGGCAAGAAGGGGTGATCAAAGGGTTAATTGGGTGCTGGGAGGTGATCTGGGGGCTAAGTGTAGTGTAGTGGGTACTCACAGTGATGTGTGCTCCTCTGCTCCTCTCCTGGAACCAACCGACCAAAAGAAGGAGCAGAGGAGCACAGCAGCCATATAACCCCATCATATTTACTAATATGATGGGTTGTGTGGCTTCTGATTGTTTTTTTGAAAATCATCAACCTGCCAGCCAATGATCGTGGCCGGCAGGTTGATGACGAACTTCTTCTTTGAATTTTGCCGGCCCGCGATGCGCATGCGCGGGCCGGCATACCCGGAAATCTCGCGTCTCGCGAGAGGACGCACCGGCGCGTCCACCCAGAAGAGCACGACCGCCGAGAAGACGCAATCCTGCGTACGGCGGTCGTGAGGAGGTTAAGATGGCCGCCACTGCCCTCACCCTGAGGCTAATCCCGCCTGCTCTCATTAGCCAGTAACAATAGCCCCCCAAAAGTGTCAGTAACTAGAGCCTTCCCTTAAATGGTTAATCTCCTACAGCACAAAGGGGTCCTCTTACCACATGTTGCTTTCATTTATACACTGAGCAGACGGCAGATCTCCCTTCCCTGGTCTGCGCTGCTTCGACTCTGCATTGTCCAGCTCTGCTGAGTGAGGGAGCGTCTGCCAAGCACAGGGACAGGGAAAAGTGCACACAGCCCAGGCACTGTTATCAGCTGCTGGGGAGGACCTGGCTTTAGTTATTTACTTACAGTCCCTGGCTGTCAGTAATCTGACCTTGCACGCTGCGTGCTTCTGCATCCTCCGTCCTTCAATAGAGAGACGGACCATGCCTAGCAACCCTATTTTAAGCACAGGCAAAAGTAGGCAATACAGGAAACAAAACTATGGAATTAAGGGGTAATTGAATACACAGTGAAAAGTTGAAATAGGGCCACCAAGGAGATATTAACCCTTTCATGACCAAGGGTCATTGATGCCCCAGTGTCCAGGTCAAAATTTACAAATCTGACATGTGTCACTTTATGTGGTAATAGCTTTGGAACAATTTTACTTATCCACGCCATTCTGAGATTGTTTTCTCGTGACACATTGTACTTCATGATAGTCATATATTTGAGTCAATATATTTCACCTTTATTTATGAAAAAATCCCAAATTTACCAAAAATTAGGAAAAATTCACAATTTTCCAAATTTCCATTTCTCTGCGTCTAAAACAGAAAGTGATACCTAATAAAATATTTGTTACTTAACATTCCCCATATGTCTACTTTATGTTGGCATCATTTTGGAAATGTCATTTTATTTTTTTAGGACGTTAGAAGGCTTAGAAGTTTAGAAGCAATTCTTACAATTTTTAAGAAAATTTCCAAAACCCACTTTTTAAGGACCAGTTCAGGTCTGAAGTCCCTTTGTGGGGTTTACATAGTGGAAACCCCCATAAATGACCCCATTATAGAAACTACACCTCTCAAGTTACTCAAAACTGATTTTACAAACTTTGTTAACCCTTTAGGCGTTCCACAAGAATTAAAGGAAAATGGAGATGAAATTTAAAAATTTCACTTTTTTGGCAGATTTTCCATTTTATATATTTTTTTTCTTTAACACATTGAGGGTTAACAGCCAAACAAAACTCAATATTTATTACCCTGATTCCGCGGTTTACAGAAACACCCCACATGTGGTCGTAAACTGCTGTACGGGCACACGGCAGGGCGCAGAAGGAAAGGAATGCCATACGGTTTTTGGAAGGCAGATTGTGCTGGATTGGTTTTCTGAACGCCATATGTTTTTTATTTTTCTGCCGATCGTCTTGTGCAGGGGCTCGTTTTTTGCAGAAAGTGTTGAGGTTTTTATTGGTATCATTTTTGGGTACATAGGATTTTTTGATCATTCATTATTACACTTTATGGGGCAAGGTGACCCAAAAATTGGCTGTTTTGGAACAGTTTTCATTTATTCATTTTCACAGCGTTCATCTGAGGAGTTAGGTCATGTGATAGTTGTATAGAGAAGATCGTTACGGACGTGGCAATATCTAATATGTATACTTTTTCTTATTTATTTAAGTTTTACACAATAATAGCATTTCGGAAACCAAAAAAATGATGTTTTAGTGTCTCTATAGTCTGAGAGCCATAGCTTTTTTATTTTCTGGGCGATTGTCTTAAATAGGGTATCATTTTTTGCGGGACGAAGTGATGGTTTGATTGATACTATTTTGGGGGTCATAAGCCTTTTTGATCGCTTGCTGTTGCACTTTTTGTGATGTAAGGTGACAAAAATAGCTTTTTTGGCACAGTTTTTTTTAAATTTATTTTTATGGTGTTTATCGGATGGGGTCCATCACGTGATATATTTATAGAGACGGTCGTTACGGACGCGGTGACACCTAATATGTGTATTTTATTTTATTTTTTCATTTTTTTATAGGAAAAGGCAATGTCTTTTTTTTTGTTTACATTTTTATTTATTTATTGATTTATTTTTACTTTTATTATTTTCACTTTTTTTTTATCAGTTCCCTCTTGGATCTTGAAGATCCAGTGGGGCTGATAGTTGTACTATACTTTGCAATGCTCTTGCATTGCAAAGTATAATACTTCCAGACTGCCTGTAGGTGGCAGCACTGGACGCCTTTGCCATGGCAACCATCGGGCGCTGCAATCACAGCGCTGCAGCCCCGATGGTGGAGAGGGGGAGCCCCCTCCCTCTGTTAACCCGATGGATGCCGCAACCGCAGCATCTATGGGGTTACAGGAGAGTGTCAGCATAGAGCTGACACTCTCTGCTGATGGCGGCGGCTCAGGAATGGAGCCGCCGCCATCGCACACAGAATGGGGAATCGGGGGCAGTGCTGGGGGGGGGGGGGGCGGCCAGAAAATTAATGCAGGGGGCGGGGAGGGGGTGGACCGCATCAGTGCAGGAAGGAGATCAGCGCAGCTGCGCAGGAGGCACAGATCTCCATGGTGGCACAGGTCAGCGGGGCACAGATGGGGGGGACCACAGAGAGGCACACCAAAGGCTTGGAGGATCGGGGGGCACGAGGACACCTTACCGATTTCAGGCTCTGATCTGCAGAGCGCAGATCAGAGCCTGAAACCGGCATTTTAACGCTGCCGCGATCCGATTGGTTAGTCTGCACAGACTAACCAATCGGATCGATTGCCGGCAAGGGGCCACTCTGATTGGTCCCTTGCCGGCATTACTGCACTGTATGCTGTCCGTGACAGCATACAGGGCAGGGGCAGAAGCTTTAATCCAAGCGTTTTGCAGCGCTTGGATTAAAGAGCTGCCAGAACGTATATATACGTGGTAGCTGCACGGGGTATGTGCAACTATCACGTATATATACAGATTGCAGACGTGAAAGGGTTAATCACCACAATCCAATACTCCCAACAAAAAAATAAAAACTATATGTATGACAGTTATAGTAAAAAAATAAAAATAAAATCTGCATGATGGAGGCACCTATTTAGAAATAAAATAGCATTTCCTTCAGGTGAGCATAGTCTATATGTCATTGACATTAGTTTATTATTACTGTTTCTGATGGAAGACTCCCTTTAACATAACTCTTTTTGTGAAGGTAACACTTCTACATGTTGTCTGGTGATATGAAACATAATGACCCAAATAAAGATTCCACAGCGGTTGTTACTTAACATCTTCAGCCTACTGTATAGTAAAACTGCATTATTATGTCATAATTCCTCAGTTTTCCATAACTATATGTAGATTATGACATCTCCTATGGGATCTCACATTGTAGAATGCTGACAGCTCCTATAGGAGCTAAACTTGATAAAAATGCATTCAACCAGTTAATTGCCACTCTATCCCTAGTCTGAAAAGCTGTCCACTGTGCTGCACCTTTCTACATTTTCATCTTCTTGCTCAAGTCTATAGGTCTTCTTCCCTGCTATACATATTGTGAGGTCATTTTATTTTACCTACAACCACAACTCTTTGGCCAAATTACATAATTGTACAGTCCTTGGCTTACTGCTTCACTGTGCAGTTTACATATGTGCTGAGGAACATTATGACTCTCCACACAACAAGCTAACAAGGATGCGTGTAGATTATAGGAGTATTTATATTATTTATTTCCAGGGGCAGATTGGCCATAGACTTTACAGGCAAATTTAAAGCTGGGCCAATGCCCAACTAGGCACACAAGCCCCCCTCTCTGCCGCTGGCTGGGTTTAACTGTGGTGTCCAGTATCTCACCTCCTAAGCCACTTGCTTCATATCTTAATCAGATACAACTGGAGGAGGAAAAATTAAAATGACAGCTATTGATGGCCACCACAGAGGGAAAGCTTTTGGGGCACTATATTGTGCTACACTGTCGTGGTATATGGTTATGCTGGGAGCCACTTTATGTTCCTTTTCCACCCATGTTTATTACTATGTATTATTATGATATTAGATGATAGTCATTTTAGTGGTTTATAATTTATAGAGTTTTGTAGGATTTAATGCCCATATAAGTAATGTGTGGTAATATGTACTTACTGCAGAGTGTATCTGTAGTATTTTTTTCTTGAAATTGTGCCATATTTCTAATTATTTTCTCATTTACAATTCTTACTTACTTCACTAATAGGCATCAAATGCTA